>NW_027526361.1:20942884-21310384 GCF_048455015.1 Haemaphysalis longicornis
GTAGATTTTATTGCGTGTTTGACGTTTTCTTACGATCGTTTTATGACAGCGAGTATAGTTGCCGACAGCTACGTTTATACCATTTTTTTTACTCGTCCTTGCGGTTTCTCCGTTCTTTTAGCTATAAAACCCTATTCGAGAATTCCCCGCCATCATGAGAACTCGGTAAGCACGCCCCTGCGCACATTTTCATGTGCTCGGAGATAAAGAATCTCGCATAAAGGCTCTCCGCGACACGCAGAAGCAGAGTCACCGATCATTTCCTCTCGTTCTTCTTTTTCGCGCTTGAATGTGCAGAGTATAGCGAGGTACACAGCGATGTGGCTGGTGGACAGGACACGAACAGCGAGCGTGGCGCTTGACCTCTCGCGCACTCTTGCCAAACGAGCAGAACGTGTTCGGGGCCGCACGCTGGAGGACGAACGCGTGCGGATAATTTGCGGCCCCGCCACAATACGTATACACTCTTAGTACAGGTACGCTCTCCTCGAGCCGGGAAGGGAGAATTCGTCATTGTGATTGAGGAAAAATTAAGAAGTCGTCCGGAATATAACGCACCTGGCGACCTTCGGTGCCAATGAATGTGTCGCTACTGCTGTTTTCGTTCGCGACCCGTTTCCAGATGGGGATGTGCCAAGAGCGTAAGTGATTAAGTCCCAACAGAGAATGCTTGGCAAGGCGGACTGACGAAAGGATTATAAGATGGTGGCACTTCAACTGTGCGCTAGAAATGTATCAGCGCCATCTGTGCAGATTTGATGTAGATAATCGACATGTATTACGTGCTCGGTGTGAATTGTAAATTGTTGAGTCGAATAAGCAAAATTACTAGGTCGACAGAAGTAGTGGTGGTACAAGTCCCATGGGTCAGGTCGGCCGACACACCTCTCTTCGCGCGTTTTAAAAGCAGCACATTTTTCAATGTGCAGCACATTTCTTAAGCAGCGCAGCTTAAAACCAGCACATCTTCCTCCAAAATTTATGCTAAAAAATTAGTTCTGTTACGAGCGCTCTTCTGCCTTCACTTCGATCAATGTAAGGTTTTCAGTGTTTGTCTGGTGGGAGTCGCTGTACACCTCAGGCTACGAACAAAACTTGTGGTGCTCTTTTGGAGCAATACACACTAACGGCATCGCGAGTTTTGACGGGGAAAATACCCTTTGAGGCGCTTGGTATCGAGGTCGCCTTTTAGCCCCACCGCAGTTTCTTATTGCTCTCGAGGGCTGCGGTCTGACTTCGTATCCCTCGTATCCCAGCTTACTTGCCCGCTGCGTGACAAGTGTGTAGGTGGTTCGGATAAAAACATATTCTCAAGTGACGCGGTCTCTCGGAATTTCAGTGTAGTATCTGGGCCTCCTGTCACAAGCGGTGCGCTTTCTGGCATCTGTAGGGTGTTCACTTGCTGCATATATTAGACAAAAGGCCCCGAGAAAAAAATGCGTCGATCTATGACTCACTGGAGGCACACGCAATACGCCTGGGGCGAAAAATGTGAAGTATGTTATTGGTAATCATCTCATTCTTTGGGGGTAAGAAAACAGAAACAACAAACGTTGTTGACAGCTAGGGGCCCATTTCAATGAATCCATGCTTTTGGGCGGCCGCGCTTAGAAAATCCCGACTGTGGTTGCACGCGTAGTAGGTATTTGCTGTAAAGCCCCGCGAATGCTGCAAAAGAAGCATATGCTTTATAAAGGGAGCATATGCTTTTAAAAGGAGCATATGCTTTTAAAAGGAGCATATGCTTTATAAAGGGGTATTTTAATTGCGTCTGTGCGGTTGCCATTTCGTTTGGTACCATTACACCTACAAATTATGCATCAACATTCATTACCACAGGTATATGCGCGCAAATGGTGGTATTCTACCTTTATCTCTCTCCTGTCCCCAGGTTTTCAGATTCCGCCGTCACAAAAGCCAAACTCATACACAGCTTTTGCCTAGTGCGATCTCACAAAGGAAAATTCATGCCGAAGGTACCCTTCTGTACGACAGTGGTAAATTACGCAAGAATATAATTTACAACGTGACACAACGCTTCCTTACGTTGGCAGGCAGTTCCCACGCACGATTTATGTTCTCTAAGATCTAGCATATGTAATGCAAGGTTACTTGCCAGGCGAGGCGCAAGGCAATTGCCAGGCGCAGCGTTTGACCCGCGGGGCAGCTTGCTTTGGTATGCAGCATTGATTGCGCCGCCGGTATTCTATTTCTTACGGCGAAGCTGTTTGTGTCTAGGATACCGAAGATGGTCTCCGGCGGCATACCGAGCGTAGACAAAATATTTAAGCGTATGGGGAAAATTCACAAAAATAGAAAGAGCTTTTTGGGCCTCCATATTTTGATATGACGGCTTATGTTGCCCCTGAAAAATGTCTTTCCAGCAACAAACTTTCGTTGCAGGTGAAGCCTACCTTTTAAAAAATCGGGACAAGCTCGGTTTTCGTAGGCTGGCTTTTCCACATTGCCTGTTGCACAGTGAAGCATAGCTTCTGCGGAGGGAGTACGGTTACAGCCACACTTTATACTCCTCTCCATTGCCGCTGCCTCTTTCCTGATTAGCGTATGCTCTTTGCCACGTGCGGTTTCTCCCTCCACGCTGACATTGCACAATGCCGTCCCGCCATTGTTGTTATCCCCTGAACCCCGTTCCCCCAGTGCACGGTAGCAAACCGGGCTCTACACCTGGTGAACCTCCCGGCCTTTCTGTCCTTCCCCCCCCCCCCCTACTCTCTCTCTCTCTCTCTCTCTCTCTCTCTCTCTCTCTCTCTCTCTCTCTCTCTCTCTCTCTCTCTCTCTCTCTCTCTCTCTCTCGCTCGCTCGCTCGCTCGCTCGCTCATCGGCGGCCACCTGCGCGGTGCACTAGCGACGCCGTTGTCTCCACTCACCAATAGCATGTGTCCTTTATTTAATACAGGTTATTTATACTGTCCTCATAATTCAGCATAGCGAATGCTCTATATAGCTACACCCCAGCAACCCCAGCATAGAAAATCCTACCTGACCGCCAGATTCACTGGACTTCCCTCTTCCCAGGGGGGAAAGGTTCTGATTTTTTTCCGTTTCAAAGAAAGTTACTGTTTAGCCGCCACTGTGTCCCAATGGCTAAGGCGTTTGCTCCTGAGCCCACGAACGGGGGTTCAATCTCGGCCGTGGCGGCCAGTTTTCAGATGGGGGAGAAACTTGAAAACGCTGTGTGTCGGGATTTCGGAGCAAGTTGAAAATTGCCACGTGGTCAAAATTAACCTGGAATCCTCCACTGCGGCGAGTCTCGTATAGCCAGGTGCAGCGTCGGCGCGTTAAGCTTCCAAAATTAGAATTAACCGTTTGAGTGGGTGCTGCGTTCAGTGAAAAGTATGTGCATTGCCGATGGGGCGCGCAAGATTTACCTAACTCCGGTGAAAAGGGGAAAGAGAACAAAACAACAACATCTGGTCGTAGTTCCCTCGGTTTACTTATTTCTGTTTTTCTGCGGAGGCATTGCAAAATGATTGAACGTCTTGGTTGAAGCAGATGTTCAAGCCACGTAAGCTTGGAACACCCTCTACGACAGGAAAATAATGCGCTATTTGATAGACAGCGCGAGTTCCCCGTTCTATGTACTACGACAAGCAGGGGAAAAAAAAGCGCAACGGGCCTATAGCCAGTAAGCGTATTTTATAAAATTGAGCTTTAAAAAATACAACGCAGCACTACCCCCCTCCCTCCCCTCTCTGGACCTCTGCGGTTCAGCAACGCCAAACAGCCTCGCGGCTTACTTTAACGCCTCGTGTTTCAAGATGACAGACGGAACTTGAACGCGTTGTTCCTGGTCAAAGCGACTGCAAGTCGATCAGACGGCGAATATGCACACCGGCTAAAGGGGGTGGTCAAGTTCGCGATTTTCTGTGACAAAACAGCCGATTATAACGTGTTCTGGATCCGGATATCTCAGAAAGTAATTGTAGCATGGAAAAAAAAAATAGGGTGAAGGCTGGCTCGTTTTCGTATTTAAAGTGGTTTAAAGGCGAAAAAAAAAAAACAAGAAACAAGCACGCGTTTCCTGCGCCTTTAACCTCTTATGAATTGTTTAATACAAACTAGTTCAAATCAAGTCGTTTTTGTATTGTTGCTTGAAATTTCATTAATAAAAACTCGAAGCGCAACAATTAGCGTCTGTGAATGGGAACTTATATGCTCTCTTTGAATAGAAAGAGAGAGAAAGAAAGAGAGAGAAATAAAGAGAGAGGGATGCTTCTTGCATCAAGGAAGGGTACACCAGCGAGCCACGTGAAAAACCCAGACGCCGACAACGAAAACCCTAACCAGGCTCTCAAGTGTTTACTGTGGTACCCCAGGACAAAGAAACGGCAGGCGTGGCTGCTCGCGCCGTCTGAAACGCAGGGAAACCACAGAAAGTGTCATTCCAGACGCGCTTCTGCAGGCGAGTGGGCGGTCGAATGGTCAGCCCTGTCGCTCCAAGGCTGTGTGTGCATGCGAGCTGAAGACCGAAAAGTGCGAGTGAAGAAGCGAGAAGGCGGTAATGGATGAAAGGAAGAGGCCTCAGGTGACTCCCCTCGGCAGACAACAAAAATAAAAAGCGATGAAAGAAAATATGAAAGCTGGAGAGGTGAGAAAAAAAATACGAGCTTAACCCTTGCTTGCGTTTTCTTGACAACGACGTCATTATCGATCCCCATTCTAAGGCAGCTGAAAGATTTAGTACCACGATGGAAAAAAAAAGAAAGAAAATAAAAGTAGAAGAATGGGAAGAAAGAAGCCCGAATTTTGCGCGAACGGAAATGAGCTCGGGACGCCGCCGATTTCACGTTCATGGCCAGGCGAGGCTCCGAGAAACTGCAGTCCCTGCTCGCACGGGGCCGTCCGTGGAACGTCCGGCAGTTCCGTAACGACCGATCCACCGAGCTGGCAGCAAAGCGAGGGGCGTGCGAGAACGGACGGTAAATCGCGACATGCCTTCCTTCCCCTCCTTCCCCCCGCACCGGTGCCCGTGACCGTGAGAAGCTGCAGCAAGAAGAGGTCATCGCCGCTGGAGACGGCCCCCATTGTGTGCGCCACGATGCGTGCCGTCCACAAGAGCAGCTGAGGCGACAGCATCCGTACCAGAGGAGCGACCGGCGGCGGAAAGGGGGACGGCCTTTCGGCGTAGCTCCTCGGCGCGCGTTAACGCGCACACGCGGAGGAGCGCGCGGCCGCGCTAGTGGCGGGGTTTTCCCGGCCGGCGATCGCGACGTCAGGAGTTTCTCGGCGCGGGCGGCGCGGCCTCCTCTCCACGGCGTCCGGGGGACCACCGGTGGCGGTGCATCCGATAAGCCCCCTCCCGAACTGCCCCGCGCCAAACGAGCGCCCGTTTTGAGCGCGTGCGAGCGGCACTCAGCTGTCAGTAAGCGCGCGCCAGCGCGTACGAGCGTGTGTGCGTGTTGGGGTGTGTGCGTGCGTGTATGCGCTTCGAGAGCCGGGCACTGCAGCCATGCCAGCCGCTTCCTAGCCCTCTGGTGTGGAACCAGGCTTGCCCAACCTCTTTCCCCTGTGCTCCAAGAAGTGATGCCGACGGCGGCGGACGGCAGTGAACTCGACGTGAACCGCGACGTGTCCTCATCGGCGCCGTCGCCCTTGGCCTTCGCGAACTGTGCCAGCATTTTCGTGGTGCCCAAGAAGGAGCCCTGCCCGGCCGTAACCTCGGACGTCATCGACGCGAGCCGTGAGAAGCGCAAGAAGCGTGTGCACAGCGACGACAGCGACGGCCCCGGCGCGGGTACGACCGACAGCGGCCTCGTGTGCGACGACTCGCTGCCTCCGACCAGGGATTTGCCCAGCGCCGAAGAGTCGGCCACGTCGGACTACTCGTCCGGCGGCAGTAGTACGGAACACTCCGAGCAGCCGGCCTCGCTGTCGTCGGCCCAAATGGTCGTGCGGCCCGCGCGAGAGGTGAGCCCCGGAAGCTCCTGTTCGGCCCACAAGCCCACGTCCATCCAGCAGGCGCTGCTGCTGAAGCGGGCGCGACGATGCGCGCGACAGGAGCACCGGCGCGTGCTCGAAGTCAAGTACGCGCTCCTCTCCGACGCCGACGGAGACAGGTCAGTCACCGTCACCCTTTGTGCTGTGTCAGGCTAGCGAAATCCAAACACAACATTGTTTTTTCAACTTCACCAGCGAGCACCGCGCATGCAAAAGTTTGCTAATGTACACTGCTGCGTGCTTTAACTGCATTAATTGTAACGCCTCTTCGTCTCTCGACTTGCTTATCAGTACAGCTTTCTGCATATGTCTTGAGAAGCAATGCAGCCGGGTGCGCAATCTGAAGCCGTAGCAACCAGCAAGACGAGAAGCTACGAAACGTAGCAACCAATGCGGTCCCCCACGCTCATACGCAAGCTATCTCACATCTCACCAGCAGATGTCACGCGTGTATACATACAAGCCTGTGGACAACTCTACGACAACGGGAGGGTGCTACAAACTTCAGTGGAATTATTGATTGATTGATTGATTAAAATTGTTTGGTAGATGAGTAACTTGCCCAGAAGTCCGCCTTAATCAGTTAAATTGTTCATCTCATTCGTCATTTATCAACGCGTGGCCAGTCTCTGAGCATGTGCTACACTGTAGGCATTCCTTTTTGGTCCGCAAATGTCAACTGGTCCATGATCGAGTTTTTCCCGCACGCATCATCTGCGCCATACTTCCCGATTGCAGCAGTCCCCGCACTGACGGCGTAAAAAATCCCCGCTCCGAGGCTTGGGTGCGAGCCAGTTAAAGCCCAGTGATTCATGACAACTATGACTCATGAGAAACTGCGTTATGCGGGTCCGCTGCCCAACGTGCTGGAAAATGTTTGGGACATGAGGTATTGTAGAAGCGTATGTGACGCCCGAACATTATGAAAATTTGAGTTTTATTTGCGTATTTCTATACTGTACTTGGCATCTGGATGTTGACTTAAGGGTTTTATTGCGTCAGTACATCGTGTGAAGCTGTGCTTCGTGATCAATAAACGGACATCATCGCCTTTTCCGACAGTGGATAAGGCACACATAAATATATCATGTTTGACTGATTGATATTGAAATGCCTCGGTTTCCCAAGCTTCTCTGCCACTTCTAATCTCCTCTGCTACTGCTAACATATAATCACTCATATTCACTTACGAGGCAGGGCTGAGTCCTTGCGTACGTCCATTTGTTTAGATAGTGGCAACAACAGTGTTCCCTCTTTCATGTTGCAATCGGCGCTCCTTTCGCGTTTGTTAATCCGTTTAGTGTCGTTATAAAAGTATTCAACCACGGTAAGCTTTTTGCTTAGCCTCGTACAACATGTGAAATCCGTACACACGTGGCTTGAATAACTTTTGCTGCTCAAACTAATGTTCCTGCCCTACCGAGCTTCCGAAGCTTTATTAAAGCCCGGCTTGCTAAAGTGCAAACCACTTCCGTATTTCTTTATCCTTAAGGGATGCGGAAAACGCGTGTTATCATTGCGCAATTAATGATTTTGCTGCCATTATGTCCAACCTAATTTAGCATTTGTAACCGCAGATTTGTAGTACTTATCTGCGCCTCCATCGAGAGGGAGCAGCCGGATGAGAACGACTTTCCGTCGCGCCGAAAGATGCCCCCCGCCTCCCGAAACTAATTCTCGAAGCTCTGCATAGCCATCCCGCTTTATTTAAAATCAATGTGCAGCTTTCCCGCTCATGGCAGTCCTTTCAGCAGTGATTACTCTGTAGTTCTTTAGCGAAATGTAAAATATTTTCGCGCATCTAATATTGGGGGTGAGATCTTGCTTTGTGCGCAGTTTCAAGTCTAGCACGTTGCGCGACTAAGCTCCAGAGCCATGGATACTATCCCATGCAATTGCATGGGGATCAAGATTTGACCGCGAATTGCGCAAAAAAAAAAAATGTTCAGAATCCTGGAAAATTATTTTAGAGTTTTCATTTCCACTTTGACTGCTTGCTTTATGCCAAATATCACTTTCCTGAAGTGGTTTTGCTAAGTTCCTGAGAGGTCAAAATTTTGAGCGAAAAAGCTGGGTATGGATAAAATATGTATGATTTAAAAAAGAGACATCTCATAGCAGGAACGTGTGTACGTCACGGCGCATCGACGTCGTCATCATGACGTGTTCCTCAATAACCGGGTTGACCCAGTTATTAAGAAGGAATCAGCATCCCCACTGATGCGGGGAGAGCATCAGCTGGGGAAGTTTCGTTTTTTTTATATCGAGCAATAAAACATTCGTGTATTCCCAGTTAATGACTGTATTTGGACCTAAGCACCCAGCTCCGTAAACAAAGCGTCTCAATTCTTTTCCGTGCCTTTGTTACGCAACTGCGTCCACGCGTTTTCTTTCTTTTTTTAAATTACCGTTGTCCTCCAAGAAAAACGAACGACCTCGAAGAGTCAATGTGCAAGTCCCGGAACGCTGTTTACGACGTTGCGACCACGCATACACGAGCAAGGCAAACGACAGCATAAAATGTTTATCTCTTTAGAGGAAAGGGGGGGGGGGGGGAGCGTACTACGTGCAACACAATTACAATATTGGTAATGCCTGGTAAGGTTTATGAAGCCACGCATACCGGCTCGGCGACGTGGGTCTCCGGAGAAGTGTTTTTTGGTTTTTCCCTGCGTTCAATACTGGACTTTCCTCGCGCCTGGGGTTTCCAGCTGTGGGAAGCGGGGCACGCAGGCGGCGGACAAGCAGCAGTGTTGGCCCCGCGGCCGCCGTTTCCCAGTACGCGGCCTCCAGACAGAAAGAAGATCGCCCTGAGTTGCGCAACACCTGCTACTAATCTAGACGAGGTTTTCGCCGTCGCACCGTTTCTTCTGTCGACGAGAGTTCACTCTTAGCCACGCTGCCCACTGTAAGATGGCCATACACCCTAGCGAGAAAAAAAAAAAAACACCCTTTACGGTGTTTTGTCGTTCGTAATACCCTTATACCTTAGAAAAACACAGGAATGCACCGCTTCAAGGTTGTGTTATTGTTAATTACAACCTTTTAAATGTTGTTTTCCTTTCTTTCTTGAAAGGGTGAAAGGGTATTAGTTATAGACAAAAAGGGTGTAAGCCATTTTACAGCGTAGGAATAGAATATTGCTGCAACTGCACTAAATATATTTAAGTTAGCACCATTTTTCCATCTCCTGCCGTACGTGGAGATTCCCATAACTAACTGCGCAAGTTTAATAACTAGCCTCCCCTATCCGTACCCAGTAAAGTGCGCAAAAGGAACGTCTGGTGTAGTACGGCATTTCATACTTGTTAACGCATGGCTTTTGAGATTGTAACTGCCGCGCTGAGCGTACAGAAAATCTCTGGAAACTCTTTGTATACCTTCACGTATACATCATACCTTAAGCTAAGCGAGACGTAATTTTTGTTGGTTTTCGTTTTCTTGATGTACATTTGTAATATAACGATTGAATGCGAACACCTGCGATACTTGTTGATTGTCGATATTCGCGACAGGGCAAGAAAGCGCAATAAAGTTATTTACATTTGGTAATTCGAGGGATAGAGCTACAGCCACCTGATTAACCGGCCTACACGGAAACGGTAAACGTCACGTTGTAGGCTGCACTGCCCATTCCGTTAACCACCGTCTCTAAGCTACTCTTCCAAAGCGACCGACATAAACGCACTATATGCCTACACTAGCGCAACTGTATCTTTCTGTCCGTTGGCCTTTTAATCACGTAGGTGTTGTCTAAAGTTGCACGGATCAGCTTTCCTTCTCCCTTAATTCAATTTTTTCAGCATTTTCTTTTTTGCGTGATCGACAGGGTAACTCACGTAGTTTCGGCTTAAGAATGTATGCAGACTGGAAACTGACGATTACCCCAGGGATGCGACATTGTTTTTTTTTTTAAGTTTTACTCAGAAATATTTAAAATTTACATGGGAGAGATTCAGAGCAGATGTCCCATCTCTTTTATCGCTGGTTCGTGGTATTCGACAGCGATCAAGCGCGTCATAAACGGCTTCACCTTTCAAGGACGGTCACCTTCCTCACCCGCGAAGCGTTGAGCGCTCGCTGTTTCTTTCGCCTTCACGCGTATCGGCAAAAGAACCTGACGGGCGCCTTCATTCAGAAGGCCGAGAAAGCATCTTTTCTTCCCCTGGACGCCAGGCTTCCTGCAGTCGCAGCGAGGGAGGGCCGATCACGGAAGGAGCATTAACGCAGCGCGGTCAGTCCGCACGCGAAAAAAATGAAAAAAGAAAGAAGAAACACGAGGACAACTGCGATTGGCCCTCATTTACTCCTTGTTTTGAGCGAGAGGAAAGCTCACACCCGTGAGGCATGATAGGTTCATGCTGCAAGGACAAAGTCATATGTTTCGTTCCTCTGAGTGAAACACGCATAGACGTAGTTTGCTGACGTGCGTGCGTTCGCCAACAACTTGTGCTGCGTTAATTTGAACTCCTCACCCCGCTCCCCTCCCCTTGAATCTGCAACGATGTATATACAAGGCCACATTTCATATTTGCAGAAGTGGTCGGCCACTACAAGTATACGGGGACGACTTAAGCTTGTTATTGAGCGTTGCACTTCTTCGCGAAACAGGATGCGTAGAGCTGGCCAGGGCTGACTTTTTTCTTTCTTTCATTTTTGCACTGTGGGAGCATATACACGCGACGGGTGTTTACTTTATTTCCCCCGGCTGAAGAAATTGCTTTCGACACGCACCGCTTACGCACAACACCGGGAAAACGAAACAATGGCAATTATTTTCTGTTTTCCGCGGCCCTCACACGTGCATCACTCTATTTCAGTGCGCCGTGTGTCTCGTCAGACTCTTGGCTGTGGATGCTGCCGCTCACAGCCAATTCGTAAAGGCCGAATAAACTAGCTGGGGAACTCAGCTACCATCCACCTTGGGGAACTGCTATGCTGTTGGCGTATGATACTGGGAGGGGGGGAGGGGGGATGGGGCAGAATGCGTTTTGCGAGCGTGGAAACCACTAAACTATCTATCTATCTATCTATCTATCTATCTATCTATCTATCTATCTATCTATCTATCTATCTATCTATCTATCTATCTATCTATCTATCTATCTATCTATCTATCTATCTGTCTGTCTGTCTGTCTGTCTGTCTGTCTGTCTGTCTGTCTGTCTGTCTATCTATCTATCTATCTATCTATCTATCTGTCTGTCTGTCTGTCTGTCTGTCTATCTATCTATCTATCTATCTATCTATCTATCTATCTATCTATCTATCTATCTATCTATCTATCTATCTATCTATCTGTCTGTCTGTCTGTCTGTCTGTCTGTCTATCTATCTATCTATCTATCTATCTATCTATCTATCTATCTATCTATCTATCTATCTATCTATCTATCTATCTATCTATCTATCTATCTATCTATCTATCTATCTATCTATCTATCTATCTGTCTGTCTGTCTGTCTGTCTGTCTGTCTGTCTGTGTCTGTCTATCTATCTATCTATCTATCTATCTATCTATCTATCTATCTATCTATCTATCTATCTATCTATCTATCTATCTATCTATCTATCTATCTATCTATCTATCTATCTATCTATCTATCTATCTATCTATCTATCTATCTCTACGTAGATTACGTGTTTTTTACAACGCGTGTTCTCAACTAGTTTGAGATGTCACCGGTGACTATATATATGTTAATGTTACCAGCAATATTAATCTTCGCAACCTTGCGTTGTGCAAATCCTCGCCATTGCATGTGCTCCGATCTTTTTGTGTGTGCACGGGTCTTACACTCATTTTGTTGCCATGGCAACGCCGATCCATTAGCGATGCCTCTATCTCTAAGACACGCCAGATCAAGGCTGCTTCTTTGCTGCGTCCTAAGTACGGCCGAAATCCAATCCCAAGAGTCGACATTTGGGCGAGTTGATGTTGGTTGAACACATTGAGGTGCAGTGCATAACATAAAAGCGCGCGGAAGGATGCAAATTTCTCGTTCAGAGCCTGAAATGTGCCATGTGCTAACCATGCGCTCGAGAGGGCACGTGCTTTCAGGTTACGCTGTGCCTTCTCGAAAAGACGCGATACGTTGATGTGCGAAACTTTGATTCAGCCAGAAATCGCACCACCGTGCCGCCATGTTGCCTATCAGAGACCGTTGGTCGGTGTCACGAAACATAAGACAAATGTATCCAATGTACTCGAAGGTCCGTTCGGGGAAAGGTCAGTGAGATTTTTGTGAACGTTTATCTTGACTTCAACCCCACCCTGTCGGTTAACAACGCCAGCAGCGACGTCCAGCAGCCGACATGCCATCTGCACGAGTTTCCTCGTGCGCAGTCGCCCATGGCCGCGCACGATTGGCCGGACAGCCGCGGACCCGCTCACTGTTCGCTCGAAACACCACCAAGAACCGCACGCATGCCCGTCATCACCAGCAGCAAAACCGTATTGTTGTCGCTCACGAGTTTCCGCGGAAATTCGACAGAGAAGTAGCAACGTCGGCCTACAGAGTAACCAACACTAATTAGCCATAAGTGAGGAGGAGGGGGCTGTAGGCGGAGCTTCGAGGCATTCTCTCTCGGTGGGGACCATTCGACCGGGCAGCGATAGTTGCGAAGCGGCGCTATCCAGCTGGCGGCCGGCAGCCGGCTGGATGCCTGGGTCTTCCCCAACCGCCTCTGCCAGCATTCCGGCAGGCAGCAGCAGCAGCAGCAGCAGCAGCAGCAGCGACGACAACGGCAGGACGACACCGCGCAGGGATTCTTTCAACCGAGTGGAAGAGGCAATTAGAGAGAACGCGAGGTTTTCCCTGGCCGGGCCATTTGCAGCCGCGGTCAACTGGTACAGGCGCGAGGCCTAGCTGCGGCGTCGTTACGAGAACATTCGACCGACACACGGCGCCGTAGTTATTATCCTTCCCGTCTTTCAAAATATCAAGCTGCTTGACGTGCATAGCGGTTGCGTCATCGCACACAATTTTGGACGTCGTTTAACGCACCATTACGCCCGAACATGGTTTTCGCGCGTCAAGTGCGATACGACCTGTTGCGACCGGCGCTGCAGTTTCATGCGCTTCGCGAGGCGGATTATATCACTACTTAGCAAAAAAAAAAAAAAAGAAAATGAGTGAGATAAATTTGCCCAGCGAAAAGAAAGGCGTGTAAAGTCCGGTGAGACTAACAGGTGCTGCAGGAAGCAACTTGGCTGGGGATATTGAAGTACTTTCAGAGAGGAGAGTAGAAGGAAACTAAAGCCATACTGCAAAAGCAGCGAACAAAGATGTGAGATGAGACAGGAAAAAAACATCTGGAGAGATCAGTGCACGGTAGTCGATTACGCATTCGCAAAAGCGAGAAACGAGGCGAAGTGGAATCATTAATTCCTCATGGCCACGATAAGACCATTGCACCTAATTTACGTGGGGAGAACTTCAAAAGGAACACCGCCTTTTATTGTTCCAACTGAGCTCATCCACGTTATCTCTTCCAGGGCGGGTCGCCCCTATAATTAAACAACGCGGGAAAGGGGCAAACGAGTAGTTGAGTGACTTTCGGTGGCCGGCACAAAAAACGCGACCGAAACACAACCACCTCACAATTGGAGAAATCATACCGTGAATATGAATGGTCGGTCGGTGTATGCTCCACGTAAAAAAGCTTAATGTAGCCAGATTTCGATACCTACGTTAAGCGGGGTTCTTTACAACCCTTCTCGTACCCTTATTTCGCAACTAAACGACGACAACTGTCTAATAAATATTGGCAAGGTGGGACATTTAAGCGACATAATTAAAATAAAAATCGGCAAGTTGTTGCATTCGTCGTTGATGCCTTCATGATGATGAAAGACACGTTCGACGGCATTGCTGGCAAGTGACCAAGAAAAATAGTTAAACAGAATTACGCATGCGCGTTCGTGTTCGAGAAAAAATAGACAGCGTGGATTGAGAAATAATTTCTGCTCTTTGTCATGCACGACGTGATCGGATGTAGCCGTGATACATCCTGGAGCGTTCCAACTTTCCGACTTTCCGCCAAGGAAACCTACAAAGGACGCAATGGTACTCAAACCGCTTTCTCATGCGCCGTTTCTTCGCGTACCGCTACGCAACGTATCGGAATCACTTGGCAGCACCCTCCGAGCTTCGGATGAAGGGCGCAGTGCGGCCAACATGACGACACATTCCAGTCACTTACCCGGTATCGTGAGGCACTGTCGCGGTGCCAGAATGGTGCCGACGCAAAGCGCATACCGTTTAAGCTGGAATAAAAGGCGTACCGCGTATTTGTCAGCCACCCAATTAAGGTAATACATTTTAAAAAGAACGTGAATCGAACAAACCACCCGCCGCGGTGGCCCAGTGGCTATGGTGTTCTGCTGCTGAGGACAAGGACGCGGGTTCGATTCCCGGCTGCGGCGGCCGCTTTTCTGATAGAGGCAAAATGCAATAACGCCCGTGCGTTCGAGGTTTCGGCGTACGGTAAAGATCCCCAGGTGGTCGAAATTCATCCGGAGTCCTCTACTACGGTGCGCCTCATTGCCTGTGTAGCGTCGGCGCGTTAACCCCCATAATCAAATCAAATCGAACATACCAATGAACGGTATATGTTAGACGAGGTCAACAGAAAACAGCTTGAACCGCATTTCGTAGTGAAAGCTCGCGGATTCGAATTGCATCGGGGTGCACGTCTGAGTTCGAATTAAATAAAATTACAACTAACGAAAGCATAAAAATATCCGCCCTCATCGCATAAGAGGCAGGGAAAGCTCTAAATGCCAAGATTTTATTTTTTGACGAGTAAATCGGCTACCGCGTTTATGTTTTTTTGATTTAATGTACGGTGTTTTTAGCTCAGTGCTCGTATGTAGTCGGCGAAATTTTCGCGTATTGTTTGAAATTAAAGAGCACGTGACACTCAACTGCCCAGTAACTAGCAAGGCAAGCGGCCGTACGAGCAAATCTTTACTTTTCTCTTGGATCATTCGCGTCTTCTGCAACGCATTTTCCAAACCACTTGTGCGATAATTTCTCCTTCTGTCAAACGATTACAGGAACTGAGGTCCACGACGCCTTCTGACGCCTTCTAACACATCAGCCAGAGAGGTCACCTCCGAGAGGTCACCTCCGTCACGCGCCCCACTGGCCAGACACTCTTCAAGTCAACACTCAAATCGACAGTCGCTACATACCACACACATTTCAACAATAATTTCAGAGAGGAATAAAAGACTTCCGTCTTCGTTTCCTTTGGGGAAAATAATTCTTTTGAGCCTCGTAGCAGAAACACGCCCATGCTTCTGAAGTGTGCGCAATTAGAACTGCCGGCCGAGAATTGGTTTCTGCTCGAAATAACGCGTTACTTGAAAAAAATCACATGGACGCTTATGGATGAGTGAGCAGACAGGGGAAATAAGTGAATCCAAAATTCCGTATTAATGAGGCCTTAACTAACGACACTTCACTGTATATTGTAGATTTATAATAACTGTAGTAGGGGTGGGGCTTAGTTTCTCCAGGCTTAGTTACTCTTTTCCGGAAATTAGAATGCGCGAGAACTCAGTAAAGGTAGGGCGCAATATATGTTATCTCGGCCATGCGAAGTCCTGTGTGTCAATGGCGAGTAGTGATCGCTTCCGCGTATACCGGTAGAAGTATGCCCTCTCATTAAGACACAAGGTCGCGCCAGTTGGTATTGATTCATCAATGTCATCATAATACAGCATCACAAAAAACAACGGTATACTGAAGACTAGCAGCGCTGTCTTGTCCCCCTTTCCTTCAGCCCTGTCGCTTATCGCGCAGTTTTATTGTCAATAACATGTTATCTCACCATGTGAGCTATTTGTAGCTAACGTAAAACTTAAGCGGCAAATCGCTGCAAAAATAAACCAGAAAAAAAAATGCGCGCGAAGAACAAAGGTCTCGCTACAAAAAAATGTAACAAAAAAAAAAGAACAGACGCATTTTTTGCTACAAATTCATTCCGAATGCGAGTGCACTCCCTACGCCGCGGCGTATGTGCGTTGTGGTGGAGATAAACGTTGCCTTTAAATTTTTGCAATCCCTTCATCCCTAATTTGCGAAGACGTTATCGCCGCGCCTACGTCACGTGCACGCCAATGTGAGCAAAATGGCCAGCTTGCCGCCTATGGTCGTGGTATAGTGGCCATACGATCGTTTTGTGTGGCTCATTCAGCCCACGTATCAGTTCACTTTGGCTATATAACGGGGCAATAAAGGACACATTTTGATCCAGTGACCTTGCGCCGTTCTTGTTGTGGCCTTGAGGCAACTCATGCGTGCATGTCACGAACGCACGGACAGATAAATCTGAGATACGTAGGCATTTATGCTATTAGAGGATATCATCGGCTTCATTTCACAAAGCGTTTTTGTTGTTGTTGTTGTTGTTGTTGCGCGCCTTAAGCAAAGCGTTTCTCGGTAGTTTGTGCGGTTTCAATCCTCTGACGGCCGTGAAGTGCTGAGAAGAACTTCTTGCTGGGCTAGTTTACATAGTTGCCATGATTTGAAGCGCAACAAAAAAACACGGACGAAGAAACAGAGTAGACGAGACAGGCGCCATCTCGTCTACTCTGTCTACTCTGTCTCGCCTGTCTCGCCTACTCTGTATCTTCGTCCGTGTTTTTTTTTTTTTTTTTTGCGCTTTGAACCATGACCGTGCAATGCTGCTGACTGTTCCTAACTTAACAAACGTGGCTATCATCTTGGCGCCTTGACGGAGACGGTGACAATGATTGTATTCGGCAAAGATGGACGTTGGCTTAATAAAACTTGCTGCTGAGCTAGTTGGTTCAAGGTCATCATAACGGAGGTTAGCGCTTCAAAAAACAAGACGAGCACCTGTCCTGTTCTTTTTCTGTCATGTGTCTTATTTTTCGAAGCGTTAAGATGGGCGTTGGATAGGCCAGGAGTGTCTATACGAAGAGCCGGCGCTGTAACACGATAACCCATTTAAGTACGTCGCTGGTAGAGCGATTCACGTGACTTTGTTCCTCACCAATGGCTCGAGCAGGAACGGAGCGCGGAAACTGAAGACACTGTTGGCGGTTCATCCACAAACAGGCATAAAAAAAAAAGCGCTGCTAAACAAAGATTGAGAGAGACACAGGACTGTCCGAGTCTCTCTCTCTCATTCTTCCTTTGTTTTGGAGCGCTGTATTCTTCATGAACATGCATACTCTCCTAACAGTACATTTTATCGCCTACCGACGCTTGGGATTTTCATTGTGCTTTCCGCGGAGCTTTTGTTTCATAATTGTGTCTGTGAGGCAATAAAGGTGTACCGAGTACCCTTCAAGGCGCAGAAGCAAGCCATAGAACATGTTATTTAAACACCGTTAGAAGCCTGGTGCGCGTCGCATGGGTTTGCGAGCGTGAGTGCTTCCTCGTCGTTGTTGCGAGACTAATAGCTGCATGTCGAGCGACTGGCGCTTCCTTGGGTCAGTCGCTGGCAATGATCGGCATCGCCCCGTGCGCGCCAGAGCAACCTAACGATCACCACCGCAGCTACCCCGAGTGCCTTCCAAGAAACGCACCGCGCGCTCAAAAATCCCTGTGCCGCTTGGATCGAGCACGCACGCCTGCTGCGACAACGTCGTGCGTCACCGAGAAATGCGCAGAAAGTATCGATTCCGAACGCTTCTTCGAGTTTCCTGGTTCTGCCCCACGGTTAAAGCCAAAAACGCGCAAGTAGGTGTGCGACGAAGAAAGGAGCAAGGGTAGCAAATCTTACGAGATATATGATTCGTGCCCAGTACCCTATACCTCTATACACGCGCATTGACTTGAATTCAATAATTGCGGCTGAACTTGGCAGCTTCGCAAGGTGATTCCGCGAAGACCTAAAGAGAGCGGGGGAGAGGGGGAAGGAGGGGAGAGACAACCTTCTCTAGGGGGCGTTGGGAGAGAGCGCTCACGTCCGAGGTGGTTTCCCGCCGTGCAAACGGCGCGAAAGTCTTTCCTTGAACCCGAAAACGTCACCCACGTTGGGGGTCTCCCGAACTGTTCGAGATGCCGCCAGCAATGCACAGGCAGCGACGATGAAGCAACGGAAAGGGAGAAAGCAAGGCCTGTTTGCAGCCGCATCGTGCCGCAGTCTTGCGTAAGGGACGCTGTGTGCGAGCTAGTTTTTCTTTCTTCCCATGGCTTGTTTCGCTCTGGCCGTCCAGCGTGAGGCTGGCAATCTCCGGGAACACCTTCTTGGCGTGCCTTCACTGAAAACGGCGCAGGTCATCGTGGAATGAGTTTCGTGCGCAAACGCCGTGCGTGTTGCCGCTGGACGGAACGGAGGCAAACTGCGGCCCTTTCCGTTTCAGCCAGGCAACATCTAGCTGAAGAATTCTGGCTGAAGGCGGATTTCGTGAAGCTGTTGAAATCAAAAGTGTCGCAAAAAGGGCGAGGAAGACGTGAACTAAATTAAGGTACGACCACACTGAGCGGTTGCGAATGCCAACGCCAGCAGTACGATTTCGAAGCCGTTTTCAGATTTTCTTATAACACTTTCGAGCGACTGGTGTTTTGGATATATGTGCTTAGTGGGTATCCCGAGACCGCTGTCTCTCCAACTGCAGCGATACCGTTAAGTCGAAGCTGCGCACTGTCAGTGGTTGTTCTGGATTCAGAACGTATTTGGCTTCATTAGCTCTCCCCTAAAAACAAAAGCGGTGGAAAGCATCACATTCGCATATATGTAGCCAAGCCGAGGGATAGCCAAAGAAGACCGTCATTTCATACGAGGGCGTTCCTTCCCTTTTGAAAAGAACTCTCTGGGAGTTTCGGATTGTTGATGCAAAGAATTACTCTCGCAGTGCTCAAGTTTGACAGCATCCTTCTTTTCTTATAAATCTGGCCTGCAGTTCCTGCTTTCTTTTTCTTTTTCATACAGTGGAGCGAATTAGGTAGACACGCAAGGTTCTCTTACGCAGCACTTCGTTGGAATATCCCTGCTTCCAACTTTTATTGACAGAAGCTGTTATTATGTCCCCCAGAGTAATACTGTTTCCGGGACACATCATGCGTCAAGCAGTCTCCCGACGTTAGCCCAGCCCAGGTTCACGAAACGAAGCGCGCCACGTCGGCGGGGTCTATGAGCGGGAAGCTGGACCGCGTAGAGATGAGCGAACCGTCATGAATGGTAGCTTGTCACGCCCCTTCGGACCCAGCGCAGAAACGTGAACAACGAGCGCACGCAGTCGGCGCCGGCCTTGTCCGCCTCCTTCCCGCAACCTTGTCCACGACTCCGGCAGGAGGAAGCATTGCAGCCGCAAGCGATGACGGAGTCGACGAGGATTCATGAACGAGTGTGAACGGCGACAGCGCGGCATGGAGCGGCAGCGCTGGATCTACCTACTGGTCTTCACTGCTTTCTCGATCGCCTGCCGCAGTGTTCTCGCGTAGTCGTTATTAGTTTTAGCATTCCGTCTGTTCCGTACGTTCCGCATGTACCGGGACCCGACTGGGCACTTGCGCATTCGTTTCGGTAGGGGGGATGAGTTCCGCGGCCGATCCTCGCCATGCCCGCGCATTCGTTACGGTGGGGTGCGCCCTACTCACCCTGCCTGCGCGCGCAAGCTCCGTCGGGTCCCGGTCGACACGGTAACCACGGAACAGACGGAGCATACTGAGTGCTGAAACTGACTCGAAATTAACGCGTCGTCGCGTGTAGACCGTGTCAAATGCTGTTAACCCGTTGAGCCAACGCAACCTGTTTGCCACTGGGCGACAATATACGCGTGGGCTTGTTTCTGTCAAAGAGTGCTTGCTAGGTGAACTGCAACAAACCTATCGATTCTTGTGTCCCATTCTTCCTTTCTGTCTTACATGACAATTTCGACCCCGGGATGCGATAACACAGCACCGTTATGCCTTCTGCGCGTTGCGATGTCGGGGAAGAGAGCTGCCACTCCGTCTGCGTTGGTGCCCCCTCCCGAGGCGCGCCCAGGAAGCCCGACTTGTCCGGCAGGCAGATGGATGCCTGCACGCACGCCTCCCATGCGAAGGACGGGGTTTCCCCCATTTATGAGCGAAGCAGGCAAGCCGCGCGTACGCCGCTTGATGGGTTTGTTGGGAGGCCACCGGCCACTACGCTGCGCCCCTCCGCTGGATGAGGTCGAGGTCTTCTTGCAGTCGCCCAAGGCACAGAGAATCTGCGCCGTTGGGTGCCCAGCTGGGTGCTACGCATCTGTCCGTCGACACGTCCGCGGGAAAGCTTTGCAAGCTAGCTGTTAGCCTTGACACGTCGCCTGTTTTTGAGGCTAGACTTCGCTGCTACGTCTTGCCCCTCGGCCTCAGGCGCTGAAGAGCAAACCCTTTTAGTGACCGACCAACGCCATTTTCACGGCCTCGCCCGCTTCGCTAGTAATTACGCTCGAAAGACCGGTTCCAGCGTGACTAGCAGGTCAACTAAAATTTCGGTGCATATTTCCGCGCCTCTTTTAATTCCCCACGAATGAACTCGCTGGTTCTACCGTCCACAAACGGAACTTTCATATTTCAACCAGTCGCTTCGGCGGTATTTGCAGGCTTCAAGTTTGTTCTGGAGAAATTGAAGAGCCAGCTGTAGCGTCAGGCAAGCAGTTCTTAAGAGCAAATTCCGCCGTGGTTTAGCGACACTGTACTGCTTGCGAGGTGGAAGGGAGCGTTCAGTATCGGAGACTACATTGGTACACTATGAAGTGATTAATTCGTTGCTGGAGCTTAACAATTCGTTCTCAAAAGTAAAGCGGGTGTCGTCTAATAAAAACTGGGCATGCTTCATTTATAAAAGAAAAAAAAGAATAGCGAATATGAATACCAAGAAGCTGCCAAAGGGACTTCCTTTCGAGCGCGAGAAAGAAAGCTTTCAAATAACGTGTGTTTAAGAACTCAGCCTCGATCAACAAGCCCCTGAAAAAGTTTAGCCTCCTCACCCCCTTCTCCGGAGTGGGCCATAACCTTAAAAAATACAGGCAAAATATGGTACGGCGCAAGTCCGCGTCTGTAATAACTTGGAGTCAAATTATACCGCACAAAGCCGAATATCTCGAAACGCATCAAGCCGGCCCAATTTGTCATTTTGAGTGACAATTTGTGAAACAAAGACGGATGGACAGTTTTTCTTTTTTTTTAGACAGAACAGTGAAATGAAGTTGCAGGGATGTGCGATTATTCGAAACTGCCAAATAACGAACCGGATAATCTTCTACTCGATTCAGTGTCATCGAATTGAATATCTGCCTTTCGAAATTACGATTAGTTTTCGAATGCGTTCGAATAAAAGAAATGATAGGGCGCCAATGAGGAGTAGGAGGAATAAGCGTTTATTTTCTTCTAAATTTAGAGCAGATGGGTCACCGCCTTATAGTCTACAGCAGGTAGCCGCGTGCTTTCGCTTCTCGGGTGGCCCGCCGGGTCATGTTACGATGGTCCTGCATAGAACGAATGGTCGTTCATTTTGCGCCGAAGCAGAGCGCGAGTGAACCCCAACAATAACGGAAGCAAAAAAAAAAACTATGCAAATTTACATGATCAACTTCGTAACATTGTTTCAAAAGCGTGTATGTATTCTGTCCGCCACGCATGAACCACGTTGGCTAACGGCATGTCACAATGGTTCTTTTAAGCACTTACGGCACTTTTTCTGTATGTCTGAGCAATATTGTTTGTAGAATTCTATTTTACGTGCAGTGTACGGCATCTCCGTTTTATTTAACGTTAGCAGGGCTCTGTTCCAGTTTCTTTTCTAGCGTTCAGAGTTAACTCGTACGGGTAGCCCTAAAAGTGTTGACCCTAAGGGCCCTAAAAGTAAAGGGCCCTAAAAGGTAAAAGGTGTAAGGCTAAAAGTAAAAGGTGTAAGGGCCCTAAAAGTGTTGACCCTAAAATTGGAGTCTAATCAAAGTATGCTTCTTGCAAAAATATTATGGACGTTGTTGCTTAGCATGCGAGCATTATAATTCTTGTCCGGAAACTACCAAAAATTATTCGATTCTTGTTCAATTCAGAGCATTCGATATTAGATTCAATACGACTACATAAATATCAAATTTGAATTTGGTTCAGCTTCAAAATTCGCTATTCGCACACTTATCAATCAAAGTGAAACACTGCATTTCGGCATCACTCTTACGAGACTGTGACCTGAGATAAAAAAAAAAGCATAAATACACTACCTTTATGTGACGTGGCTGTCCTAATGAACGTAACGAAAGGAACGGTCTGTGGCCGAGATGCGCAAGGAAGCCCAACCTATCAGCCTGTGCAAATACGCGCTCACGCTATACCGAAATACATGTTTGCTGTTCGCCGAGGCATCAGCGGTGGCAATGATCTCGTAAATGCTGTCCCTTAACATAGAGCGAACAGTTTTTTTCCCGGCAGTGATATCCGGTTCATGCAGGCGTAGCGTGCAACCAACCCAGTGTTTAAGCGCTATCGTAGAGCCATCAATCACGTCGACACCGCACTCGCGCGACGGTGAACGCACCACTGAATAGAATGGAAGCACGTAGCCCGTTTGCGCCGATTGATTGTTGTTTTCCCCAGCTCGATGTCAGCGAGTACCGTCATTGACGCAACGGGAACAAGCGACATGCACCCGCCTTATGGGGCAACTGAAAAAAAAAAAACTGATACCCCATCGCATTTTTTTCTCTCTCTCTCGGCCAGGGAGCACGTCTTTTGTCGTATGCTGGTCCCTGCCATTCAGATCGTTTACTTGATTCCTTGACCTCCTGGACCCACAGCCTGACCCCACTCCCCTACTTCCATAAATGTCCGTTACTACTACAGTGAAACCTCGCTAAACCATACCTGATTGATTGATTGATTGTAGGGTTTAACGCGCCGACGCAACGCAGGCGATGAGGCGCGCCGTACTGGAGGACTCCGGATTAATTTTGACCACCTGGGGACCTTTAACGTGCGCCGAAATCTCGCGCACACGGGCGTTTTTACTTTTCGCCTCCATCAGAAAAGCGGCCGCCGCGGCCTGGAATCGAACCCGCGACCTCGTGCTCAGCAGCGCAACGCGTTAGCCACTGAGCCACCGCGGCGGGTTTAAACCGTATACCTGACGGGGACGCGAAGAAAGCACGTACTAACCGGCACTACGGTTGATCCGGATGCATTATGTTAAAGGAAAACCGAGTCGGTGACTCGGCTTAACTATACGTATAAAAAGAAACTACGGCATATATGCGGGTACGGTTTAACGAGATTCCACTGTACTACCGTTTGCGGCGTATTGGGAGATCTCAAGGGGGCACCTTCGACGGTTTTCAGCCTCACGATAGCGTACACTCCGTTTCAAAAAATTTCATCACGGTATAACACAACGGTTACACGCTGCTTTCTCCTCCATTTTAGTAAAAATCCGTGTCCATCCGCATACCGGAGGCGTACTGGTTTTTCCTCTGTGCGCAAATATACTTTCGTACGCATATCACTCAGAACTGCCTTTCGTCCACATTGTTTTCTTTACTTAACCCTTTCCTCCCCACTTCTTTGCGCAAAATCTAAGCCTCAGTCGACGTCGCGGGGAGGTGAGCACGGTGGGCTAAGGTTGGCCGCACACGAGAACCACATCCTGCCTTCGCATCAGCCCTGCAATAGTCCCCGACTCTGAGCACAGGCACCGCACTTCAAGAAAATGCATGGCAGGCCGCGCGGAAAGGGTCCTCCCTTGTGTACGGTTAGGAAAGCCGAGACGAATGGGATGCGGAACGGACGTGCGCCACAACCTCAGGCCGGCTACGAAGTCCCTCGAGCGTGCACGCGATTGTGACGCTCGCTGAGACCATTCCTCACGTCCTCTTGTGCGTTTCAAGGAAACAACTTGGCTTGCAGTATCATCGTCATCCGCCGTTCTTTTATTAATATTTTTCCCAATTGGTATTGTGCGCCTCGCACTGAATCGACTCGAGAAGATGTTGCGTTTGTGTGGTGAAAAGTTATTCTGGTTTGTTTCCGAAAGTAACTGAAGATCACCGAACATTGCCCAAAAATAATATGCAACGGCCTATGTGACGTTAGCGAGCTATGTTTTAAGGGGTTTTTATTTGTCAGCTCCGCAATATAACGCAAGAAAGAGACAACGTAAGACAGGGAATGGTTTAGAGAAAACGTCGATATAATGCCTTATAAATGTTTGAAGTGTTTGGAGACTAACCGTACATAAAGCCCTGTTTCGGGAAAATAATCGTCTGAAGAACCAATTTTCTCGAGCCCAATTGTACCCTGCCGATTCCTTTTCCTTCACAATTAATTAGTAGAATTTTAGTTTTTAAATATAAAGAAGCATGGCGTTCCAATCAATCAATCAATCAATCAATCAATCAATCAATCAATCAATCAATCAATCAATCAATCAATCAATCAATCAATCAATCAATCAATCAATCAATGAACAAAACCTCGTCTATAGCAATTCGAGAACACCGGACAAAAACGCTGAAATTCATCGCCCCTGCTGTTTGTTCGCAGTCAGACTCGAATTATCCCGATCACTTACCCCTTTCTTCCCCTCTGCCTTCTGCTGCCACAAACGCAGGCCCCTGCACATTGCCGTGCTTCACGATGACATCGCCCTTGTACAGCGACTGTGCCGACTGACCAGGGCTGCAGGAGCCAGCGTCGACGTGTTCAACAGCCTAAGACAGGTGAGCGCCTTCGAAGAGCCTTCGAACGTACAGCGCCGAAGACATGGCGTCGTACCCTAATGGAGACGCACTGGTTTCATAACGTCCACGAAAATACCGTAACATCGTACCGTGACAAACAGAACTGCTTCTGTCATTCCTCGTTTTGTTAGTTTTTTGCAGTTTTAAGGAATTGCAAACCTGCCTATCGTTCCGTTCTTTTGCACTTTAACCGCGAAAGACAACGAACCCGTCCATATATATATATATATATATATATATATATATATTGTAAGCCCGATGGTAGGCGAGGCAGACCAGTACGCGCAAACCGCTTTATTCGCAGGCCGAGCTGCAAGGCGGCAAGATGGCGACCGAACCAGGTTACCGTTGATGATAGTTCGAGAAGGTACAAGAATCGGTGATGATGAGTATATACAGAGATGAAGAAGCCGTGGCCGCAACCGAGCGCCAGTGCAGATTACATTCCACTGGGACATTGCATTCAGCGTTCCGACCTTCCACAAACGAGGCTACCACTGGTCTCACAATATATATATATAAGGGGAAAAACTCCAGCCAGAGCGCTGCATTCACAAACCTGGCGGTTTAGGGCACAGCCCCAACATCTTGCCCGACAGGTGAAGATACTCACAAAAGGCGGTGAAGATACTCACAAAAAGCGGTACATATTGCGTCAGCAAGCATTTCTTTGCGCTCTGCGATTAACAAATACTCTGTCCTAGCGTCGTTTATGCCGTTGGACTATTGCCAGCTGAGGAATTTTATGATACGGCGTTTCATCATTATTTTGTTGGCTTGTGTTGCCTAAGCACCACGGCATACGTCATATATTTTCCGCGATATCCCAGTAAACATCAATCTTTTCTCATTCCTCTCCTAGTCATGCGCTATCCCGAATATACAAGCACAAACCTGCAGTATTGGGCAGCAACAACGGTCATTCAAGAATTGGCCGCGTTCGTGCCAGGACTCCGACAACCTGGAGCCAAGTAAACGATCCTGGGAGACAATTAACGATTCTGGGAGGGAATAAACTCCGCTGGTGAGCACGCAAACACAAGGCTTGATGATGATGATGAATAAACTTTATTGGAGACCAGGTGCTGATGTTAGGGCACCCGCCCGGTGGGAGGCTTCCTTAGTCCGGGATGCCTTGGGCTATGCTGGTTAGGGATGCCTTGAGCTATATTGGTTAGGGGGGCCCTGGTTACGGCGCTGGAAAAAATAACATACGATGGCAGTAGAGAACCGAAGTTATACCACTTAACGATCACCTTCTCGGGTTTACTGGCTATAGCAACGCGCTATTCAGAAATAATTTCTCATAACTGCCAATGTGCACAGGAGCGCCATGCAGGGGTGCACACACCACATCTGTTGCGGCGACATGTGCACACTCAAAGAAGTCCCTGCAGTTCGGCTTCGCAACAGCGCTCCGGAATGACCAAATGAAGTGACCAAGTGTGCAAAATAGGGGACTGACGAGGTCCAAGGATCATTTGACTAAAAAAGTGCATGTGCGCACACGCAAGGCGTAACTGGCGTGCTGCTTTGCCCTTTTTCGCGCAAATTGAATGCTCCACCACATCACTCGCAGAATTTACACACTAGACCACTTTGACTGGTCATTCTGGAGCATTGTGGTGAAGACGCCCTATGAGGACTTCCTGGAGTTATTGTGGCAAAGTGACGTGATGAGGGTCCGCTCGCTTCTGGGCTGGTTTTTTTGGTGTTGGAATTGATTTCGGAACACTTTGCAGTGCCCCGTTGTCGTTTCGACAGAGGGGTAGTTATTTTTTTTTTTAATTACTGGTACGGGTATTAAATGCCCGCTTCGTCACAACGCAGTTGTTTAAAAACAATAATAAGCAAATCAAGCTTTTATTTATGCATCCAGCGACAGTAGTAGTCGTAGATTAAGTAGTAGTAGTAGTAGTAGTAGTAGTAGTAGTAGTAGTAGTAGTAGTAGTAGTAGTAGTAGTAGTAGTAGTAGTAGTAGTAGTGGTAGTGGTAGTAGTAGTAGTAATATTTAATAAAAATGGCTTGAAGAGTCCCCAGTTCAAAAAGTGGGCATTCATCCTTTTTACCCCGCACGTATTTTTGAGATAGACCAAAACTTGCCTAAGTTATTGAAACCAGTTACCGAATAAATTTAAGGGCACGTTAAAGATCCCCGGGTGGTCGAAATTAATCCGGGGGAGCCCTCCACTAAGGTGCGCCTCATAGCCTAGGCGTAGGTTCGGCTCGTTAAACCCCACAATCAATCAATCAATCAATCAATCAATCAATCAATCAATCAATCAATCAATCAATCAATCAATCAATCAATCAATCAATCAATCAATCAATCAATCAATCAATCAATCAATCAATCAATCAATCGGACAGTTACTGAGTCCTCTTTCAGCGGGTAAGCATAAATTTTTTAATATGAGAAACCCCCGACACGATGCGCCACGGATACATTCGCCTATCTTAGTGACTCTCGGTGTATAGCGTTCCGTAGGAATACATGAGGTTTAAATCCCGAGAGAGCACACTGCGCTTTGCGTGCGGCTCCGCCACGGGTGGAGATATTAATTACTCCTGTAGGGTCAACATTCTCGTCATGCGGCTTCTAATTTAGAGTCATTACGTTCCGGGGTCATCGACTTCAGCCGCTCGATCAGGCTGCGGAGCGGTGCGAGAACACGCGAATGAGCTGGCTTAGTAAAGCAACATAACCTGTGGCCTTCCCGAATACGGCGTTATCTTCGAGCATTCCTCCATATCTAGAACCTGTAAATCGCAACGCATTCGCTTTTTTTAATAGTACACCGGAACTTCAACGTCCGGCCACACCAGTACTCCGTTTGCGAAGGGTACTGGTGTGGCCAGACGTTATTATTTATTTTTCTCTAAGCTTCCTTGCTGCGCTTTAAGTACGGGACACAACTACTACACATAACTATAACAAATTGCTCATGTCACAGAACAAGGTATTAAAAATATTCAAAAATTACTACGGCAATTGATTCAGAGTTTACATGAACGATTTTTTTTTTTCAAATGTATTTTTATGTCCGGACTCTGCTAGCAGCATTCCCTTGTTTCTCGTTTTTAACGGTTTTCGTTTGTCTTCTCCCTGATGTTCCCCTAATGTCTAATATTCACCACTCATCATTGTAGTCATCCCCCATCTGGCCTAACAAGCCTTGTCACTAGCAGGGCTGACCTCACCAGCTCACATTAAAAGCCGTCTCTCTCTCTCTCTCTCTCTCTCTCTCTCTCTCTCTCTCTCTCTCTCTCTCTCTCTCTCTCTCTCTCTCTCTCTCTCTCTCTGCACATAAACTCTTTCTAAAGCATTCACTTCTTAACGCAAATCAAATATACTACAACAAATTACTTCAGTACATTAAGGACAACAATTTATACAATACTCTTACTACAACAAATTACTTCAGTACATTAAGGACAACAATTTATACAATACTCTTAACCCTGTTTCTGCCACAGACAATAACTTGAGTAGACGACATCGACCAATGCCTTATGCAAGAACAAACTACAGCCGGCAACAAATCCCTTCCGTATTCAACAAAGTCCAAAAACATAAAGTTCGGCCAGTGGTTGTCAAAAACACACATTAGAAATGTCCTGTTAGAGCAGCTAATTTCATATAGCTGAAATTCACCGAAGCATGAAATAAATCGTTGCAGCGAAATTGTGAATATCTATTCTGAAGTAAGTCTCTATGTATTTAAATCTCGCGAGTGTTGTGATTTCATATCCTGCGTAAAAATTTCGTTTCTGTATCGTGTATTATATTCAAGGTAGTCGTACATTGAGCGTTCAAAGAGCATGACTGCAAATGTGTTTTCTGGAGTATTTTCTTTTTGTACAGTCGACTGCAAGTGTTCAATATAGTAGGGAGTTATAGCAGATCGGAGAACCGGTACCGGTACGGTACCCAGTAGGCGACCGCCGTTACTGCACATGCGCAGAGACCGAAAAACTTGTCGTGCGCATGCGCAGGTGTACCGGGTACCGTACCGGGACCGGTTCTCCGGTCTCTTATAACTCTCTAGTCTAGTATATTGCCTGCACGCTATTTTGCCAGCCGGAGAAGGGGTCCTAGTCAGACTGCAAGCCTCCTCCCCCTTTTTGTACGGAAAGAAATAATAAAGAAAAAAAGAACGAGTAAAGTGCAAATCAGACGCATTTTACTTACATTATCCGCATTCAGTTACCTTGCCAGCCCCCCTCTCAGCTCCTAACCGATACGATTAGCAATTTAAAAAAAAAACTGCTGTCATTCACGCCAAAAAGACGTCATTCCCAATTCGTACCGTAAGGTACTTCCAAGATTGCTTCACCACATTCGTCGGAGGAATGCCAAAACCCGCCTTTTTTTTTTCTTCACTTGAACCTTGCCCCAACAGAGCGATTTATTGTTCGTTTCCGCGCACACGCGGGGCTACGCTTCCAGGAACGTACGTGTTACCGGGGCGATCTGATCGCCTCAGTTAGGCTGCGGCGACATGACAGGCGACTCGTTTGTTCGGGTCAGGCCAACCGGAACGGTTTGTGATTAACTGCGACGCGCTCCCCCCATTAGAGCAAAGAGTTACGAGCCCGCGCTGGGTCCGTCCAGATAGACGGGGCAAAACCCAACGGGGAAGCGAGAGTGCTTGCTCGGCGGCAGAGCCGACCTTTCCCTCCGCCCCTCATCAGCCGCCTGCACGCCCGGATCGGAAGAGGCTCGGCACCTCGGCCGCGGCGTTATCTCGGTCGACAATCGCGAGCGGTTCTCCCACATGAAGAATACAACACTCAGCGGTCGGGTTTTCCACAGCCACTCAAAGCGCAGGCACGCGGCTAGTCGCCGCCAGCGGAATGAAAGCGAGAGGGGAGGAGGGATTGAAACGAAGCGCAGTTGCGGATGGCGAGTCCGAGAGTCATCTCGGCTCAAACGCGACGAACAGGAGGTTGGGTCTAAGGAAAAGAATGACAAGAGGAAAGGAGTAACATGAATGCTGTTCAGACACGTCGTCGGAGAAGTGACCCAACAGCAGTCTTGCATTCAACGGTCAAGAGTGCGGCGGTTCGCGGTAGGGCCGGCACTGGACAGGATGCGCGCGATGCATCACAGAAAAGCCGACGCGGCTGCCGGCCGGTTCGGGTGACGGCGAGCGACAGCGTTTGTTTGTTTTCCAGGGAAGCCGCCGCCCCACCGTGCGCGAAAATCGAGCCCTGTTTTGTGAAAAAAGAGGAGCCGGCGGAACTTGCGGGGTTTTTCCCGCCTGCCCTCCGACGATCGAAACAACAACGAGTTCATTTTATTTTGCCGCGGCGGCAGACGCACGCTCGCTCATCGCAGCCTGCGAACGCGTGCGCTTACTTCAGCGGGTAACGCGCACAAAAGTAAAAAAGGACGTGCTGCTACTACGGGAGGGAAGAGCGTCGTCCTCCGTTCAACAATGGGGCTTTCCAGCCGCACGAGCGACTGTTGACCCTCCCAACGTGGGCGAACGCCGAGAGTGAGGAGGAGGAGGAGGTGAGGAAGAAATCGGGGCGACGTGCAGGCGTGTCGGTCGCGCGAGCTTCCGCTGCCGGCAACGGGCCCGAATAGGAGCGAGCAACGACTCCAGCCTGCTCTTGCAAACAAATCTGCCGGGAGGGAGGGGTGGATGGAATAACACGGCGTCACCGAGGTCTGACGGAAGTGCCTTAGGCCGACTTTTGGGGCTATTAACCACCGCAAAAGATATAACCTTTTAGGGCAGCCACCCTAAGATATAAATGAAAAAAAAAAGAGAAAGCACCGACAGTGGGTACTGGCAAAGAGCTTTTTTCTTTTTTTTTCAGCGCTAATCAATTTATTCGTTTGGAAAGAGAAATACGTGTACTGTGCTCATAGGTCTGAACGCTTATCTCACATCAAAACAAGAAATGTGCATCCGACCTTTGTGCTATGGACTTCCCATTGGCGCATAATTGCCTCAGTAGGTAAGAGTGAGTGGGCCTAGAAAATGATCCACTTTTAATCCGAGGTTATCTAGTATACGCATTCTTATACGTAACTGGTTTCGATACGGCTGCGTCGTCTACTATTCTCACTTTTTGCAATGAATTAAGGACCTCACGAGGCCTTAGCTCGGTTTTAGCACATGTAATGACATGCTGATTTATGATGATGAGTGAGATAATAAAAATGAGCAAATCCACTACATCATTAAGCGCAGAACCGATAAAGGTCGCTCGGAGTGAATTGGATGGACACAATGCAACCTGGTAAGGAGGTCAAAATACGTGACAGCGCCAAATGTAGAAGGTGGAACAACGGTATGATAATCTTAACTTCATATTGATATACGCAAAGTAATATTTACTTTGTATTGCAGTTTTTAAAAACCACTGTTCTTGTCTCGACACGCATCACCTTTGGTACCACTTTTTTTTTGTTTCCTATAAGCTAAGCTAAGCCTACAGCTAAGCCTAAGCTAAGCCTACAAGAAAAAAAAATTCTCACACATTACCGAGACGACGTAGCGAACCTTGATCTGTGATCAAATTATATCCAATTACACCGTCACAATTTAATGGGCAAATTATAAAAGGTGATAATTGCCATCCCGCTTCCCCCTGACGTCACTCTAGGTGCTTGAGGACAGAAACCGTAACCGTCTAGATGAAGAGGGAGAATGAGAAAGCTGTGTCACCCGATCGTCACTGATGTGGGTATCGCTGATGTCACGAAAGGAGCGAACTTTGGCATCACACTCCCCATGAACGTCCCAGATGTATCTAGACGCGCTGAGAAAAAGATGACAGGAAAGCGAGAGAGGGCAGGTAAGGACATCCACGCCGTTTGCGTTGAATCTTCGGCCAGCGTGGTGGGCGCTCGAGACTTGACGGTCCCCGCGTTTGCTCCCTCCCGCAGACTCCCCTGCACCTGGCCCTGATCGTGGGCAACCAGCCGGCCGTCGAGGTGCTGCTCCGGGAAGGCGCCTCGGTGCTGCTCCGAGACCGCAACGGGAACACGGCGCTACACCTGGCCCTCAAGTACCCGAGCCTGCCCTGCTTGCGGCTCGTGCTAAGCCACCACCTAGCCTCCAAGGTCGTCGACGTGCCAGACTTCGACGGTGAGAAGTTCTTCTCGAGCCACAGCTGGGTCGCTCACGTCCCCTCTAGTGCCTAAGATGGAGCATATTCTAAAACTTTAACGAGGGTAAACAAGTATGCACCCTGAAGCAGCTCTCAAAGGTCGGCCACATCGGTTAACTCTTTTTTCAAGCTAGCGGGAACGCATTAAAGTTAAACGCCTGCCCCCTAGTTCAGCATCCCCTTAAATTTAACAGGAACCGTAGGTCAAACCACACACGAGATGATGCGTACACATGAACAAGCGAAATCATGTTCTCCAAGGCAGTACGTGTCAGCGAATGGTAGATGATTCTTAAAAAAATGGCGGACGCCTTTGATGTCTCCGATTCGCTATTCCTCTCGCCATTTAGGCAGTTAGTCCAGAACAGTCCAGAATCAGCACAGCATAGCCCCGCCTGCTTCCGCCGCGACATCTGTATCATTGGTTCCAAACGGTCGGAGCGTCATTTCACTCATTTCGAATTCACTGGCGGCGTGGCTGCAGTGCCGCTGCACCGTGAAGAAGGCCCAGTGCAACATTGGCCGTGGCATGACACCGTCACAGCGAGTTTTAGCTGGCTGTCTTTCACGGTCCGCTCCACTCCGATAGCAAGCGGGAGTGCCTTTGCGCATTCGTGGCGCGCGTGATTGGCTCCGGTTGCGCTGAGGTCAGCTAAAACTAAAAGGTCAGCTAAAGGTCAGCTAAAACTCTCTATTATCGCGAAGCTTAGCCGTCCAGCGCTTTTTGTTCTCCTTGCGAGAAGTTTAGGCCAGACTCGCAAGTTAACTTTGCTCTGGCGTGTCAGGAACTGAAACATTGGCAGGCATAAATGTTTTACGCCAACCGACATTATAACCAAAATGACAGTCAGTTAAACATCATCAGTTAGTGCCAGTTTCAAAGTCAATGACACGGCACTCTGTTTGACACAAGAATGCGTCATATATTCTGCCCTTCGGCAATCCGGTGCCAGTTGCGCCTGCGCAGTTCCCTTCACCGCAGTGCCGCTGTAGTATCCTTTCTGACGATTGCGGGGCGCGACGCCGTTGAGCGTGAAACGCCGCACCGAAGCTACATTGAGAAACGGATTAAACAACGCTTACTTAAAAATGGTTGCCACTGCTTGCTTCTGAAATTCGCTGCCAGGTAGTTTCAAGTTAGGTGAACTTAAACATGTACAAAAATAGAACAGACTGCAAATATGTTGGTAAGCATAGCAGCGTACCGAGCCATTGCCGTCAGTTCGGAGATTAAGGGACCAGAAAAAGAGCATACGAATTCTCTTTTTTTCAGATAACGAAAAAAAGCAGATGTGCGTGAGAGAGAGAGAGAGAGAGAGAGAGAGAGAGAGAGAGAGAGAGAGAGAGAGAGAGAGAGAGAGAGAGAGAGAGAGAGAGAGAGAGAGAATGTGCGATGCATAATTTTTGCGAGAACGTAATCATCCCGTATTTCGCGAGTCGCCTTCAATTGGGAAAAATGTCAGCCAAATAATCCTTTGGAAAAAATTATTGGTTGGTTCTTTCCGAAGTATCTAAGGAAAAGATGCTTGTAAAGCTCCAACGCGACCACTGTTCACAGTTTAAAACCATGCCAGGGGGGCAATGTCCAGATGATAAATTCGCCGTTGTAGAATAAATGCACGAGTCTAACGACCACATCCAGCACAGATTCCCCTTTGTATTGCGTCTGCAAATTTGACTTGCTTCGTCTGCAGGCACGGTACAGCCCGCTTGTATTCGCTGAGAACAGTTTCCCCTCACTACTCATCCGCATACGTACTACACAGTAGCAACGCGCATACCCTTAAAGAAAAGCACCTAACGAAAGATCAAGAACGTGGGCGCTACAATACATGAATGAAAGGAGTATTCTGAAACTTCTCGTTTTGGTGTCATTTATTTAGCTCAATTTAATGCCCCCGAAATATTTTGCACCTTCATATCTATATGTATAGTTGTATGCAGTGCCCGAAGTCTTGAATTAACTCCCGTTAATTAACGAACGTTTATTGTATTTTGCGAGAGCCTTTATCAAACCAACATTACTGGGGCCCAGGTGCCGTGCATATTTTAATTAAGACGTGTAGGTTAGGTGACTAAAGGGTTTCGGGATCGACCTTGATATCCGTATTCATATTGCCTTGATTTCAGGTTACTCCCCACTACACCTGGCGGTATTGCTCAACAAGCCGGAAGTCGTCAGCCTCCTAATCAAGGCCAGCTGTGATGTCAATGTTCCTGTGAGTAACACTTATCCCCTCCTTCCTTCGTTAAATTATAGTATTAACGCAAACCTTGCATTTGGGCGCAGTAGGCGAGGCCCGTCTATTTTACTTCTTTTTTTTGTTTTACTCCAAGCCTAAAACGACGCGCCGTATAACTGCACCCCCAAGCCCTTGGGAGAAAAAGTGGAAACGAAATTTCAGCTTCAATGGGGAATGAAAACTTTCCAAACCCTGCAACACACTTTGTGAACTTTTGTTGCGGCGGCAGCACGCGAGAAAGCGGATTTGCGGGGCAAACCGATGTATTTTTTTTTCGGTCTCTCTGCTGTCCTATGGTGATGTCAGACATTTGCGTGCGCCCGTTAACCGCCTTAGCCCCCGCACGTTGCGCAAATAAGTTTGAATGCGGCGCTTTAGACGGACGATGAGACCCAGCTGGCGTTGCTAATGCGAGACACGTAGTTGACAGGGGACAACCCCCACTCCGCGCCACACTCAAGGCCGCGCGAAGTGCCCTCCGGCAGCGTCACGCTGTGTTTGGGCGGGCACCGATTTAAAAACGCAAGACATGCCTCATCGGCGGCAGTTTTCCTCTTTTACGCTAACCGGATTCAGGAAACTGCTCCCTCTAAGTTGCGTAGCTAAACACCCGCTGAATCGAAATGGAAAGGGGCACGAGTCCAGGTCCGTTTGGCAGCGACCTCAATGTATACGCTAGATGTATATAGGTAATCCCCGACAGCGGCAGCCGTTTTCAATTAGGCGAAAAATACTAAAACGCCTACGCAGTAATCAGGGATGTACCCCCTCCTCCCTACTTCTTCCCAACGCGAGTTGAGCGGGTCACGTCAGGGTTAAAAGGAGTGAGTCGTGATGATGGCGATTTAAGTCGCAACGTACGCACGAGCAGGCAAATTTTCATTACAAGGAAAGAGCATATTCTATGGTAAATATCAGCAGAACCTTTTCAAGCTCCATATATTACTTCGGTTAGAAGCATGGGTATGCCGCTTCATCCAATGCACCGACACAAGAAATCACGCTCGCAACGCCGTGCGAGCGACACACATGCAGTAAAGGCGTACTGCAATTCGTACTGCAAGGGGACTTCACCTAAGTTCGAATTAATGGAAGTTCGAATAAAAGCGAAAAAAAAAAGCCACACAACGCGATTGGGGAGCAGTAAAGAACGTCAGAAAGCACGTCAGAAATTAACGTCAGAGAAAGTCCACGCCTGAAGCCTGCGTTTAGTCTCAATGCAAAAGCCTGCACTTTTTTTCACTAACGGGCGAGTGAAGTGAAAGGCCTCCTTTTCACGTATACTCCAAAACTGAAAAAGAAATGAGTGGCATTCTGTCCGGTCATTACTTCCGAGCAACAGCCGCACTGGTGCTTCGTTTGACCTCTCCTTGTGGTCTTTGGCAGCGACAGGTTCTAGACATATAACCTCAGAAATGATGCTACCTGTCAGCCTGCCCCACACCATAAACTTGGTGTCCACATCAATAGTCTGGAAAAACTCTTCTTCCAAAAAGGTCTGCCAAGGGCGTTTTAGATTGCTTTTGCCTGATTTAACTTCTTTCTTTCCTCAGGCTTATGCGGGCTGGATCATGTATTTGCATATATACAGTGAATAAATTATTATTATTCCATTTTTCTCTACTTTCCGAAGCTAGGCAGCCTCATGTGTAGGCAGCGGGTGTGTTTATCTAACCGTGGGCCAGGCCCCAAGCTGTCGGCACCAGTGGCACGTAGTTAGAATTATCCGTGGCAGAACCAACTTGCGTTTCAATTAACGGGTTTTATTACACATTAATTTCTATGGGGGCTGGGCCAGAACTGAATTGTACAGTTGAAATTATCCATAAATTTGAGTTATTGAAGTTTCAATTAACGAATTTTCACTGTATATACCATGGCTTCTGTGATCAGCTCCGTCGCCGTGCCACTGTTAACTGCGGAGGCCGCACTCGTACACCCACGCACCAAAGCTCTGCCACACTCTGCAGGCATCACGCGTCTTCCTCTCCGGTACTATTGTTCGTTCTCCCCCATTTGGTGCTAGCCTCACTCTCTCTTTCAGGCTTCGAACAATGTGTGACACATTTTTATGATTCGAGCCCCCTCTACTTACGCATAAAAGAAACCTGCCCAACACTTTACCACAGACGCAGCCTCCAAAGCTGAAGCTGTAATGCGGCTGCATCTCTCTCTCCCCACAGGACGGGCGAAGCGGTCGCACGCCACTGTACCATGCCATCGCCTTGCAGCGCGAGCACCTAGTCAAGCAGCTCGTGGCGCACGGAGCCAGCATAGACGCCCAAGACTACGCGGGGCACTCGTGTCTCGCGCTTGCCAAAGAAGCCAAGAGCCCCTGCCTCCCACTGCTGCAGGGAAAGGCATCCGCCACCCGCAGCTGACCACCGCTCCTCGGAACACCGGAACCAAGCCAGCAGAGTGAGCACGGGCAGCCCCAGGGGTACACCAGCGAGGCCACCGGAACTGCCCCGGAGGGAAGACTCAAATGCACTTGTGTTGTCCATCTATTCAAGAAGGAAGCCGGGCTTCGTCGGGCCGGCTGAATTGCAGTGCCAACGCAACAAGCCATGCCAGAGGCACATGTACTCCAACAAGACCGCAGCACTTTGACACGACCACATAAGCTCCTCTTGTCGGGCATTTTCAGAACAGCCACCTCTGGAGCTCTTTATTACGACGACTTCAAAGCCTTCAATACCAAATGTGTCCTCTTTCGATCAGTATTGACAAATGGGCAGATAGTCTATTTATCAACACCGAGAGAGAACAAGATATCCAAGTTGTGTTAACATTATGTCCTAGTTACACGCTTGTGTATGTGAGCTTGCAAAGGAGAATCTGTTCCAGCACTAGGGTGCCGAATCACATGAGTGAGTTCAGTACAGGTTTCAGAATGCCATAGTCAAACCCATACAATGGGAAGAACACGAAGAGCTTCTGAACCAATAACGTACCCAAGCAATGCAAGTCGACGACATGTAGAGCTTACTTCAAATGCGAGATTTTGGTGCACAATGAAGATCCCCAGTCGGTCAAAATTAATACGGAGCCCTCCACTACGGTGCGCCTCATCGCCTGCGTTGCGTCGGGGCGTTAATCCCAACAATCAATCATCATCATCATCATCAGCCTATCTACGCACACTGCAGGGCAAAGGCCTCTCCCATTATTCTCCAATTACCTCGGTCCTGTGCCAACTGTGACCAATTTATCCCCGCAAACTTCTTGATCTCATCTGCCCATCTAACTTTCTGCCGCCCCCCGCAATGCTTGCCTTCTCTAGGGATCCACTCTGTTACCCTTAATGAGCAGCGGTTATCTTGCCTTCGCATTACATGCCCTGCCCACGTCCATTTCTTTTTCTTAATCTCTACTAATATGTCCTTAACACCGTGTTTGTTCCCTGACCCACTCCACTCTCTTCTTGTCCCTTAATGTTACACCTATCATTTTCCGCTCCATTGCACGCTGAGTCGTTCTCAATTTAAGTTGAATCCTCTTAGTGAGCCTCCAGGTTCAATCTACTTCAATCAATCAATCTACTTCAAATGCAGTAGTTCTGATTAGGGGGCTGTACCATGCGCATCAGATGAAGGCAGCCCGCCATTACACAATGAAAGACATCTGCAAGTGGTTCTCTTAAAAGGCTTTGCAAGTGGCCTGCCAAAGAGCTCCAAGAGATGCCGTGGCTGATATGAAACATGAAGGCCTTGCATTATCATGATTAAAAAATAAATTGCCCCTCGCCTGATAGCTGACAGGTGCAGCTACAGTCTGCGATGGACATGTGATGTGGACTTGACAACCATACGACAAGAATGGTGCATCTCTGCAGAAAAGGCATTTGTGGTTTTGACTGGAGTGACAGTGTTTGTGATCCTGTTGTATGTGATTGCGTTGGCACCGGCATATTTATTAGCATTTAATAAATTTTCATGGGTACTTTGTTCCCGCAGCACGATTTCCTTGTGTCCGAGTTGTTGGTGTGTGACTCAAGTCTTCCGAGTGTTGGTAGTATGCTAAACAGAGAAAAGTGATAGGAGAAAAAGCACAAAGCAAGGAACACCTCAATATGATAGTGACATTAGAGCACATGACAAACAGGAGCTCAAGGAAACTATGACGATATAGTTGCAGTGAGACAAGCTCAACTGGGCTAATTTCTCAGATACAAGAAACCAGTAGCAAGAAAATGCTTTCATTTGGTCAGAAACATTAATACAGAAATTTATGCAGCAGAGATTCACAATAGGCTGAGTGGGTTAACAAGTCTCTCAGTGTTCACCCTAGTAAGATTGAAGCAAATTTCAGCAACCAGTCAAACAAAAGCGATACTGTTCCTACTCTTCAAAAATAACTATCAAAGCATTGTAGTTCAGTAAAATGTAAACCTTCAGTATTGTAAACGTACTATATTGGCACATTTTTGGAGCTACACATATTGCTCAAAGTTCAGAATTTTAAAGTTCGCTTAGTAAAAGCAAAAAGAAATGCAACTCATTATCTCACTGTTACAAAGTTGGATGACCAGACCATTTCTTTGTTCTCTACTTTGTGTTCCCACAGTTTGGCTTGTTATGAGCCTCTGGCCTTCATAGTATATCTGAACCTTTCTAGGTCAATAGAGCTAAGGACTGAAGTGTTTTAGTCAGCATTGAAGAGGGCAGACATGCACCAAGAAAATGGTCACACAAGTTTATTAAATTAACAACATGTGTAATCTCATAAAACAAGCCCAGCACCAAAATGCCCACATCCGTCAGAACCGTTGGCCAAATACCAGTTCCAGTACTGACTTCATGAGTCTGCATGAACATGCCATGTTGGCCTTCGGACATCAGGTCTCAGTGACCATCCATCTCAATAGGTTCGCACTACATGCACACAGAAAGGCATAATCGTGTGGGGCAAAACATGGGGTTCACACTCCAGCAGCTGTGGCGACAAACTTCTCTCCAGATTAACAAATCTCCTTAAATTAGATAGCTATACTGACATGAGCACGCATAGTTGGGCACTTTAGAAGGCAACACACTATGCAATAAAGTTGCCCAGAATAGCCGAATAATGTTCTGAACAAAGGCGGGCAGCATAGCTTGAATGGGGTCGCAAAAACCCAACGAATCAGGTGTTAGCAGGTTACTGACACATCCCGAAATGCTGTTAGCTGAGAAATGATACCTTGCCATGGGAACAAGGCAGAGAGGAAGCATGAGCTATGCGTTCAGATCACGAAGGAGACAACACAACTCGCTTTGAATGCACATACAGGGTGCAAGAAACTATGCACCCAAAATAAAAGTAGATGCCATCTTTTCATGGAAGAACCCATGCACTCAACTGGGAATCGTAACATGTTAGCTTCCAGTGACCAGTGTATGTAGGGAACTTTTTATCCTGCTAGGTACATTAGTTTGTCTTCTACAGGTGAAGGTATGCATATTTCTTTTTATATTTAGAGCAGCCAAAATGCACCTACCTGACATCTGTCGTGTTGATGCCCTGCGCCACATACAGCAAGCAAAGCGTGCACATATTAACTGGCTTGGTTAATTTAACGTTGCGTTCGAGTACTGTTAAAAACCACAGAAGATAGCAACTTGATAGTGCTTCTCCTGATAGGCAGGTTCAGTAGAAATTGTTTGAAAGATATTTTCGTCTGTGGATACGAGAGACAGATGCAACGCTTTATCAGAACACTACACAGCATACACAAGCTCATCACACTAGGCTGCAAATATGCACAACACAGAAGCAAGCGAAAATGATGGCAAAGAGGGCAAATCACAAGAGTATGCGAACGGCGTCTGCTCCCTGCTTCTCTGTACTGCAGCAAAAGGTCAACCCTCACAGCTGCAACAACACTTCTCAGAGCACGAATGTACCAAACCTCCTGCTAATGCAAAAGAAGCCCAGACTTGCTTCAAGCTCTGCCGCCGCATGAGAGAATAAGTGCCGGCCCCTGCAAAACACGCACAAGAAAGCTGCCTAATTTAGCGTCAATGAGAGATTCGAGTTTCCTGGACTGAAAGGCCAAAAATGAGAGGCTAAAATTTTGACTTTTGTTTTGAAGGTGGTTCTAGAGAAAACCAACGATGCTGCGCCACCACAGCTGCCGTCCCATAGTGGGGCGAGTGGAACCCCTTGCTTTAACCTCATCCGCCCCCCTGGCTGGTGCATCTCCTCTCGGGCCGGTACGAGGATCCGCCAGAGGAGCCCGTCAGTGGGTTGTAGTCGGTGCCGCGCAAGCGGTCACTGCTGTCATAGTTTCCCTTGGGCCTCCGCGTCAGCCCACTCGAAGACGCGGCGCTCTCCTCGGCGCATGCATTGTTGCGCAGCTTGGACCCCAGGCCACGGCCCTGCTGCAGTTGCTCCCAGTTGTTGATCTTCTCCTGCCGCTTCTGCTCTTCCAACTATGGGGAAAAAAAAAGGTTACGGGATGATTCCGTTTTCGAAGGAATTGGCAAAAACACAAAATGTGAAGTAAGGTGTACACAGATTATACACGTGCCTCTCTGTATGCACCATTTTCAACACCCCCCTTCCCAAATCAGGCCAGGAGCAAATACCACATTTTCGCGTGTATAACCTGCCCCTACTTATATAGCCCCCCCCCCCCCCCCCCCCCCTCCCCCTTCCTCCCTCCCTCCTCTCTCAGCCCTCCCAAAAAGAAAAAAATTATTTCTTTTGCAGTGCGCAGCCAGAAGTGGCGAAGACCGGAGATGCCGAGCGGAACGCGTTCCGCTCCCCGCTAGCAGACGACGCTCGCTTTCCTAGCGCAACTCGCAACCGCAGCGCTGCGGTGGCGAGAGTCGCGGCCGGCCGCCTTTTCTCCACGGCCGCGGCGGGGAGATACGGAACTGAAACTAAAGCGTGGCAAACTGTTCGCATGGCGACGCAGTGAAACATCCCCCTCGCGAGGGGCACGATCAAATGCAGAGCATATCCGGGGGTTGTGACGTTAAGTAGTTTGCGTTACGTTAATGTTGTTGCACTTGTGGCAACTGCTGACGAGAGAGCGCTCGTCAGCAGTAAAATTGGCAGCCTCGGCGCACGTTGAGTCCGAGAGAGGGGAGAGAGTGTCCTTGAAATGTGCCTGGGCGCGCTATCGAATGTTGATCGGGCCAATAGCGAAACGTCTGAGCCGGGCATGTCGAGGCGAGCGATGCGGACTACTACGGATGCCTAGAACGGGTGACATCGTGAGTTAAAGAAATGCTCTGCATTTAAAAAAAATCCTTGCATATTGCCGGCACATTTGATGCAGGAAAGGCTGCACCAAAGCTACTGTTCAAGCAACCCATCCCATACTACGCAGACAGAAAAAGCGCATATTTAGCAAGTAGAATACACTGACTGCAAGGCGAAAGTCATAATTCACTAATAAAATTCAGCCATTAGAGTGCGCTCGTCCTTGTTTTTTCTTCCTTGTCGTTGTATGTTTTGTGCAATTGCTGCCATGGAAGGCATAGTGTTACGGCATAGGAGCTTCACGGCACAACGTAAATTGCCGTAAAGCTGCACTAAAGGAAAATCCCCGTGTATAATCCCCCCCCCCCCCCCCCCCTACTTCGCCACTGAAATTTTCGCATTTCTGGTGCGGGTTATACGCGCAAAAATATGGTATCTTTTTACACTGCATTTCCCCTCCCACCACAATCCAGCTTCTACAGTACTACTGAGGAGAAGGGTTCATCAGGCCTCTCTGTCAAATATAGACAATCGAGTTGTGGTGAAGAGGCCGAAGGCAGGAAGGAAGGAATAAGTTTTTTTCGTCCATCGGGATCCGGTATTGGGGGTGGAGGAGGCCCACAGGGCCGCCGCGACCGCCAGGGCCCGGGAGGTGGTCAGGACTTGGCCGGACTCCCCAGGGTCATGCAACATCTGCTCCCAGAGGTGAGGGGAGGGAACGGGGGGGTACGGGTCTGCGGGGCATTCGCAGAGGGAATGGTAGTGAGTGTCGAGTGCCCCGGCTGGACAGGTAGGGTCAGTAAAGAGGTGTGGATGACTGTGTATCGTATCAATTGTGTTCTGTGTGGGAAGGTGTGCGTTTGTAGGATGCGCAGCATGTGGCCTGTCTCCGGAGAGAGGTGTGGGTGCGGGGGTGGGTATCGGCGGCGGAGAAGGTGGTAATGCAGGGAAATATCCCTGTATTGCAGGAGGGAAGTTGGCTTGCCTGCAGGGGAATCGCGTGTAGGCGTAGTGGAAATGGCGATCCGGTGAATTAGTTCGCGAGCACGTACGTGCACCACTTCATTAGCGCCTACACCTGTATGGGCTGGTGTCCACAGCAGGGTCACGATGTCACAGCAGGGTCACGATGTCAGATGGAGGATTTTTTAAGAGAATTTTCAATGCCACGGGAGAGATGTTACCGTGAATAAAATTGCGGATGGCCTGCTGACAGTCACAGAGGACAAATTCGGGGGTGGGGTGGTGGGTGAGCGCGAGGGCAATGGCTGCCTCCTCTGCCGTGGTTGTATTGCTAATTAGGATGGTAGCCGCTGTGACGTTTGGTGATGTGTGATGGCCAACAACAGCTACACAGTGTGCAGGTTTGTGAGGGTAGGGGGTGGCATCAGTGTATAGTGTGCATGGTGATGGTGGGTATAGTTTGGCGCTAGCGTTGGCTCGTGCTAGTCGGCGGGCTGCATGGTTGGGTGCATGTGGCGAGGAATTGGGCGAATTCGGATGCTGTTACGGATGTGAGGTGGAATGGGGAGTGGGGGGATTGGGATGGTGGGTGGTAGTACGTTTATAGAGTTGAGAATGTAGTGCCTGTAGGGGAGGACGCGAGGCGTGTGAGTTGGGAGACGCGGTGGGCGTCTAGGTGCTCCCGTATGGTGTTGTGTATGCCGAGGTCGAGTAAGCGATGCGTTGGTGCGTATGGGGGAAGCAGGAGTGCATGCCTTTATGTCTTCCAGAGAAGGCATCAAGTGAGTCGAGTTGGGTAGCTGTAAGGTTAAGGTATGGTAGGTGGTACAAGATACAGTTGAGGCCCAAAGTTAGTTAGTGGATTGACGAGGTCAGAAAATTTGGATGCAAAGAGTGATCATGATGCATCATAATGTACATATACGTATGGATAAATTCTTTCGTGGAGTAAGTGTACATCACACTCTGCGGGAAAAATGCAAATGTACACCAAGCAGTGTATGTACAATAGGTGTGGCTTGTTTTTGGGTTACACAGCCCAAAGCTTTAGATGGCGAAACAAATGATCTGACACCTACTGCCCAATGCCACTGAAATCTAACGGCGGTAGGGTGACCACCTTCCCACTAGCGAAATCCAGGACATGCTGAGGGGGAGGAGGGGGCGGTATTAATTGACACAGCAAGATGAAAGTTGACTAGAAGAATTTCTATTATTACTCTTGCAATGTTTTTTCATCTATGCAACAGAGAAATGGAGCAATTGGTATGAATTGAAGTTCAAATACACATAGCCCATGTCTGCACGGACAACTTTCAATCATAGTCCCCCACTAGCAATGAACTGCAGCACCCTGCTGTACACCTGCCGCGGTGGCTCAGTGGCTAAGGCTTTGTGTTGCAGAGCCTAAGGATGTGGGTTTGATCCTGGCCGCGGTTGCTGCTTTTCTGGTGAACGCAAAAAGCGAAAACGACCTAGTGTCGAGATTTTGGCACACATTAAAGATCCCCAGGTGGTCAGGATTCATCCGGAGCCCTCCACTACGGTGCACACCTCATAGCCAAGGTGTAGCTCTGGCATGTTAAACCCCCCAATCAATCAATCACCCCGTGTGCCAGCTCCGAAGAAAGGGGGAGGGGGGGTAGCATGCGACACACCATGCATTCCCACAAGTAAAAGTCTCCCCGCTGACGATGCAGTCAACGACAAAGGGGGGCCCACTTAGTACCAAGCGGCCCACGCAACAGTATCGCCACAAGTGGAGCAGCTGCCGGTGTGCCTCGGGTGACCACATGAGCTTCCTCCTAGATTTGTGGGCACCTCTGCATAACACAACCAATCAACACGTCACTCCCCAGTTTTGGCAACGCATGCTCCACTAGACACAACGTCGGCACCTCCAATTCACCCACAATGCATGGGATTCCACCGGCTGACCTCACAAATGACCTCACGCAGGACATAGGAATAAGCAGTGCCGATTTCTCCTCCAATGCTTTTTTTTAAAATTTATGCCCTGATTTTATTAACGATCACTAGTACTCTGTACTGCTGATATGTTTACTTTTCGCGACAACTTGTCCGTAATATATGAATGGTATTAATGCGAGTTTTCAACACCTTCGAGCGGGTTGACGTTCCTATGTTTATTTTTGATTACGGCCTCACCGTGAAAATTTTTAATTGCTACACAGGCTTTTGTCTGTTTACAATGAGCCTGCGCCTTTCTCCAGCCTTAAGTTCGAGAACTCACGACTGCTCACAGGCTGTGTACGAGGCGAAACGCGTCATGGGGTAATGGGGAGTATAAAAATACGGTACCAAGCATTGGGGGCCCCCAAGAAGTTAGGTGAACCTAAACGCAACGCGCTTGCGCGCGGCGAGCTTTAGAAGAGGGTCTTCTGTTCTCCAACAGCCAGCTCGCCGCCTGTTTCGGGAGCACAGAGTCCAATGTTGGGAACTTTAGGCTTAGCGTTGCGTCAGATATTTCATCGCCGTAATCGTTACAGTCCCTAACACAACTTTTCACCACAGTGTCACCCCCTTCCTCGGGTGTGGAAGTTCGTATCCGCGGTGACTGCCATTTAAGCGATCTATGATCAAGATACCTGCCACAGCCTCAGCCGACTTTTTCGCGCAGGTACTGCCACCCTTCGGCCTCTCACCGCACCGTGCACGAACGGGCCAGCGGTAAGGCAGAGCCAGCACCGACATTCGCGGTAGATCACGGCAGATATTTGAGAATCACTTTGAAAATCACAGCTGATGACACTACCTAGCACAATTTTTCACTACACAAACATCCACTTTCGCGAATGTAATACTCCTTTTCCGCGATCAGTGTGATTTGCTGCCGCGATCTGCGTCAGTTCGAGCCTCCGGCGGGCAGGCATGGCGGACATGTGTACGGAGCGTTTCTCCGAGCAATAAACGCTTCATGATTTCCTGCTTCACCAATTTCTTGCAAACGACAAGCGAAATCTAGAAATTTAGCTCGGCGATCGTCGTAACCTACAATGTTTATCAAGGAAACGGGCCACAGCTTATGCTTACACCGAGTTCGGTCGAATACGTCCGCATACGCCACCACGCTCACGTCGTTTGCGGGCAGCCAACCCATGAGGTCAAACTATGCCTCACATGGTGATAATTAACTCCAAAAGCCGAAGATTTAACCCGAAAATACACTTAGAAGGCGCGTCCTAGACGAAATGTCAAGCGCTGCAAGCCAACTACGCAGCAAGGAAGGAACGGGGATCTTACAAGTGACGTCAAAACGATCGCAGCGCCGGCCTCTCCAGTGGTGGCCCTCGCGGCCAATACCTGTACCCCCAAACGGTTTCATCTCCGTTGGCAAAAGTGCCAAGGCGCCAAGAATACATTTTTACACTGCATGCTTCGCCCTTCCCCAGGTTTCAGGTTAGTGGAGATGGCCCGGGATTTTTCTTCCCTAAAAAAACTCAAGAGGGCCCCAGAGTTCATCTAGAGGTATGACATGAAGACGCAACAGTTACTGACTGATAGTGTGGCAGATAGGGGCCCACTGAGACACTCAACGATAATTTCCATATCTAATACTACATGCCATACCAACCGGTTCACCGAGATAGCAGCGACAAAGCTTAGAATCGTATTTGACATGTCACTGCACAGCAAGGACGCAAACTATTGAAATAAACAACTGGACCGTCGGCCAAAGCTAAATCTGGCTCTCGCACACTTGCTAAATTTCTGAAACCACCCAGTCACACTCATTCCCGATTCGAAAAAGAAGTTTCCACAGATTAGTGTGGCACATAAAGTTGGTAATGCCCCGAGATTCTTGTTGCTCCCACCCGAAAATGGCAAGCCTTTGCTGGAAATCACTGCTTTCAAGACAGCCAGAATACCATTTGGGAAACAGCCAAGCCCTTTCTTTTTGGCAGCAACACTCCAGTGCTACCTTGAGAAAATGGAGGTGGACCACAAAGAAACAGCAAAGATGCTGAAAACCTGCATCTACATCAATGACACACTTTGCAGCATTTCCAGTGAACACAAGCAATAAAAGTATGCAGCAAGGTTAACTGCACAGATGCCGTGTTGTGTCGCACAGACGCCATGTAATTTACTTAGCGGAAATTCAAGACAGACAAGAACAGCTTTACACAAAGAATTCGAAGGAATAAAAGGTTCAATGGGCAGAATTGGGGGGTTGCATGGACAAGCATCGCTTCAGCAGTGGCTTGCATATGGTCTGATGAGAAGTAAGTACAAGAATAAGGAAGTCAAACAAAGTCCAGTGTATTTCAAAACACTATTCCCACAGGGTTCTTCACCCATGCTGCATCCCTCTCCATCTTAGATTCTTACTCTCCATCTTATTCTGCAACATGAAATTGACAATGATGATAATTCTGACAGAAGATGAGTTACACACAAAGCTCAACATTTCATTGCAAATTTACTAGCTCCAGAATTCATTTTTGTCCTTATGAGCCACCTGGCACAAGAAAACCTTTTCTTTAGCTTGACTTGCCTTCAAAAAGTGTTCACGTCTATTGGTGAATGCATTTCAGGAACCCCTTGCTCTGAAAGTCTTTCACAAGTACCCTCACATAGCAGCCAATCCACGAGACAAAACTGTTCGGCTGGGTGACTATCCTGTGTTTACAGAGGGCATGAAAGCATAAGTGATACAATTCAGTCAAAAGATAACTGGCCGAACAAACATCGCCGTAACTGAGATATGTGTGGCTTGCTTTTATCTCTGGCTATCCAAGTTGTAATTGCACAGTGCGAGACTAATTTAGCTTCACAAGAGAAGCTGGCTGCTGCCATCTCCCTTCCTTGGTGTTCTTCACAATTTCTCTTCCTACGTGGTGGTGGGCTTTTGAAGTCAATGCTGCATGACCACAGCGGATTTTATACAGCTTGAGGTGTGTCCACTGGGACAGCGTAAGCGATGGAGGTTTCAGCTGCTTGTCCCTGTCTGTAAGATTCAAAGCTCCCATGTGCAGTGTATCACTCACAGGTGTGGCTGGCAAAAGTGTTGTCGGAAGCCTAGTGCAGAGGGGAAGTGGATGTTCACACAAAACTTATTGTCAAGATAACCCATATATGCAGCTGAACGCATGTCTGGCTTTCCTGCATTGCCTATACGCCGTGCAAAAGAGCCAACCCAATAGTGAGGGGTATGCAACAATGTCAGGAGGCTATGCATACCACATTTCAGAGAGACTTTTAAAGCAAAGCTGTTAACCTCTTGCTGGTTGGGGTTTTATGTGGGTCTCTGCGTACAGAGACGAGCTGGAATCGAAGAGAATAAATGCAACATACCCGCTCATGTGCCTCTGAACAGCAAGAAGAAGAACAACAAAAGAATGTTAGAATAGGTAGAATCTGAGCTAGTTGGGTCATAATTGATTAAATACTGGTCAGCCTAAATTTAACTCAGGACACAGACAAAGATGAAGCGCTTGTGCTTTGTCTTTCATCTTTGTCTGGGTCCTGAGTTAAATGTAGGCTGACCAGTATCTGAACAACAGAATGAACCCGATGAAGCCAGCAAGGTGGCGAGTTGGGCTAGTTGGTGCACTTGCATCTTGAGGAGCAACGCGAAACAACGGGGACGGGGACCCAGGAAAAAGGAAGGGAGGGTGTAAAGTAAAACATGTATCACCCTTCGTACCGTGCTGTGTGGGTGTTGTTTATAGGATTCCTTTATCTTGCAGAAAAGTGTATGTTGGTCAGACGGGTCGCTGCGTAAACATACGACTAATGGAGCATCGTAAAACGCTTAAAAAAGACTAATACGCACGTCTGGCCGAGCATTGTCGCACGTGTGAGCACCGTTGTTATCCATTATTTCGTGAGACTGATATGTTGTACAGGCACAAAGACAGGCTAGTTAGAATTGTTCCATATCAAAAAATAAGGGAGTGATTGCGTTAGTGAATCATCTGTTACCTTACATGACAAAGAATGCATGTTTTTGGAACGGTCGTGGCGATAAGTTGTTGCAGTGGCAAGAAGGGTGTGATGTCAACTGCGGAGTGTTTCGGTATTGTTATTATGTCATTGGCTGGCGTTGGCATGTGGTGTGGGGGAGGGAGATTACGTGTATGTATATGTAGTTAAACGTCCTCCCATTCAAATGAGTTGATAGTCCGCACTTGTCCTGTTCACTTCTTTCTTTGTATCCCCGTCGTTTCGCGCTGCTCCCCAAGATACGATAAAGCCGGTCATGTGATGCTTCCCCATTCACCTGCTGAGAGGAGCCGTGAACACCTGAAACACAAAATCTCCAAAGGCCATGCCGCGAAGTTGCGCACAGCCAGCTGCTGATCCCGAGCACCCCCGTTTCAGCGTTGCGAGTAGTGCAGGAATGCATTTTTACTAGCGATGAATGTACCCACCGCATTCAAGAGAACCTGCACACACTTGCAGTAGGCAGAATGTGGCATAAGTTGAGGTGAAACCAACTGGAGTCTACCACAGTGATCACAAGGCCGCTCTTGTTACAGTTAGGATGAAATAAAGCTCTTCCAAAAGGAATTCCTCTGTCAATTTATATTACTTTGTGTGTTTGGTTTGGTAGTTCACTGGACATTCCCTTCTGCAGCACCGGTTTAGCACAAAGAAAGAAGGGTTATGAAGTAGGGTAGGCAGGCCTGGTAGCGTATACTGGGAGTGCTGTTACGATTCATTACGCCGCCACTATTCTGTTTGCGCATACTGCAAGCTTCCCGCAGTGCTCCTGTGCTTTGTGGCAGAGCCTACCACCCAAGCACCTTCCGTGTGGGGGCCTCATTGGTGGTGACTCAAGCCGTTGCAGTGACAGCCGACGGATATTCAAGTTGAAAAATGTCCCAGTGGGGCGGACGCAGCTGCCAGGATCTCCTCTTCCCCCTTCTCAGACTCAACAAGCATTGCTGCTGCCTGCCTTCATGAACTCGGAAAGAGTGTTTGTGTGTCTGCGCTATTTTCGGGCCATGTGCACAACAGCACTGGGAAAGCTGCGCGGCCGTTGAGGTTTCTGTGTAACGCCGCAACTGCCTGCCCTCACAAACTCGGGAAGAGTGTTGTGTGTGCCTGTACTATTTTCGGGATGCGTGCGCAGAAGCACTGGGAAAGCCGCGGAGCCATTACGCCGATTGTGTAAAAAATCGGCCCTCTCGATGGGTAGTTCAATTTTCATTTTGCAGCAGTGAATCCATGCTGTAGCTCTGTTCGAGTATGCTGTAACCTTGCCCAGAAGGGTATTGTTCCTGTATTGCTTCGGCTCATCTCTCTCCATGCAGTAAACCAGTTAAGTTTGCTTTCGGCATCCTGTCGTCATCACCGAGGCAGCAACCTTTGTTGGCTGCTCTTCACCACGCTACCACGCACGACGGAGGCGACGGAGCCCAATTCGGGGATGCCTTCCTGACTGCAACAGTGCCCATTTATGAGAATGGGGGAGCCGAAAAGCAGATAAAACCACTTAAGCTGTCATGGTGCTGCATTTTACACCTCATCTACTGTAACTACAGCCCATCCGGTGGAAACTCACACCACACCGGCCCGTTCCTTGGTTCACACCAACCTGGTTCCTGGGGCTGTCTGCAGTGTTGCATGCTATGATCTTGCACAGGCGTCTTATGATATGCCACACCATACTGTCAGTAATTTTGGAAATGGCTGCAGCCGATCCAGTGGCTAATCTGCATTTATGTTTATTTTCTTTCCAGTCTTTCATACAGCTGCTTCTTGTTACATACCCTTTTTCCGGACCACTTGCTCTCGACAGCCATGGACCCACCAACCTACATTGTGGGTCCAAGTTTTGTTCTTAAACAATACTCCTCAGGGCTACGTACTTTATCACAAGGTGTGTTTGGTGACCGACTCCAGCAAGAACTTATATGTATGAAGGTTACCAGAAAGGTTTCGGTGCATAAAAACTGCTAACCTTGAGGCGTGAAACAAATGTTGGTTGATGTAGCCTTGCCTCACTGTGGTATACAGAGCTCGAATGGCACAGTGTTACCTAACATCAATAAGCTCGGGTGAGTTAAGATGTTACTCCAGCTTAGGCTGCAGCCACGGCCACGGATCTCAACTGATGATGTTCTACAACTTTTTTGCTCTACACTGAATTTGTTCATTGTATCTAAAGTTTGTAATATGTGTAAGAAACATTTTCTGCGTGCAAAATATATGCAGTATGCACACGGCGGGTGCACTGACACGACCGCGGGCATCGCCTGCACAACGCTGGCTGGCAGTGAAGCTACGCAACTTTACCGCTCGCCCACCGGAATGCGATTACTGGGTCGAACAGCGACACGTGTGGAAAAATAGCTCGCAATGTGGGTGAAAATTGTTCTATGAATCGTCACCTGCACCACTTATGAAAAGTGGCCATCAAATATCCGCTGCGATGGTAAGCTGGCTGGCATTGTTTGAAGCTCCAAATGAGCGGCACACTTTCTGTGATATCATGAAAAATGATGCAACGATTACCAAAAAGCAAGGAACAATTCACATTCTGGCTCCATGCCATGAAACAGACCCTTTTTTTTTTAACACGAAAGTGTTTTTCGCTGGGATCCACAAAGATGTGACTGACGTAATATCTGTCACAGATATGACATCGCTAGAAAAACACGGCTGCGCCAGGATTCGAGCCGGGTACGTCACCGCCGCGACAGGAGGTGTCAGGCGCTTTACTGACTCCACTACGAGCTGAAGCGCAGACAGTTGTATGAACGCGCCACATATTTTTCCTATAACTGCCTCTATTTCAATGGTGCTGCCGTCTTGAGAGGTGAAGCGAAGTAGTGCATCACGATGCTAATGAGCGCCAACAGTTGGCGCCAGCTGAGCACGTCGCAACGCAACTACGCAACCGTCTGCCGTACACTCCATGGAGCAGGGGCGCAGTGGTCGCACATCTCCTGCAGTCCACCTTGAAGCATTGTCATTTGTCATTTCTGGACGTGTTGTGGATTTGGCAAGAGTGGATTGCTCAGGGTTGGAAACAAAAGCATTAAAAACAAAAATACAAATGGGAGAAAGTTGATTGCAACGCCAATAAAAATTTCAGAACAGGGACGGTGGTGCTACCTCAACAAGTATTGCCACTGCCACCCTTGTCATTGAGTTTCCCCATAAACACTCATTGAAATGCACATGAAGTAAGAGCCAAATATTGACAAAGACTTTCATGGTGCAAACAAAAAAGATTTCCGCAAGAAGCCACCGGACGTAAAGGTAAGACCCACCTGCAAAGGCAATAACTCAGCTTGCACAAATGCAGCACCAATGGCCCAGGTTCGGCAGTGCCACCAAAATAACAACAAAAGTAGCATGAAGGAGTAACCTCCTGTCCTTTACCTGTGCCATTTTCTCCTTCTGTTTTGCGGCCAGTGCGTCCTGCTGCTCCTGCATCCTGCGGCGTGCCCGCTCCATCGCTTCTTGTCGCTGCACAAAGGACTCGGCCTCAGCTGGCCCTGAAAGCGGCGGGTGGGAGACGAAGGCTCAGTCACCTGACCACAGGTTAGGCGAGACACACAGCCGTCGAGCTAGCAAGTGCATGTACGGGTGAAAGCAATCAAAACAGATGGAACGCAGTCAAACCTGGAATGCCGCGCTTAGGCACTTTGAATTCCAAATGGTGCTGAAAGTTTGAACATCCCATTCAAATCTTTTTTTGCATATCGAACTGTTTTCTAACCTCCTTTGAGCTTAGTCTATCTGGGTTCAGCTGCAACTTCAAGGAACCACGAAGACAAAAAAAGTGCGAGCCAATTCACCTTGTGGAGGTGGTTGGGAAGCGAAGTTTTATCCACCACCTACCACAAGTGAATACGGCCCGCTTGCGTTAATCACACGTTGCACTGTACTTTTAACACGTTCTTCTAATATTTCCCTTCAGCACAACGTTCAAAACGTCCTTATGGTCGGTGTGATACACACTCCGACTCTGCGTTTTCACAGCAGTTATATTTTGTAGCAACTGCGCATCTGCGTAACACCTGGGGGCTGACTGCGTCAAGCACAATCGAAACTGTTTCTGGTTTGTTTCGTACGAATCAATCGTTGATCTGGCTACTGCATATCCGAAATGCAAGTAATCCATAGATCCGCGGCAGAGACGGAGGATAAGCGAGATGCCATGTGTTGGTGTGAGATGCCTTTAATTTTTACAACGTAACGTCTAGAGTTATGTCCGACGTAACCCAAAATTGAAAACTAAAGTTACGTCTGACGGAACTTTAAGCCAGTGTCTAGATATGTCCGACGGAACCCAGAATTGAAAACTAAAGTTACGTCCGATGGAACGTTAAGCCAGTGTCTAAAGTTACGTACGGCTTAACCTGTAAATGATATTGAAGTTACGTGCGACATAAAATTAAAGAAACGTACGCCGCACACATCCTGACCCCAGTGGCTAAAGATATGTCGGACGTACGCCGATCCCAGAATCTAAAAGTACGTCGGACGTACCCCAATACCGAGAGGCTAAAGATACGTCGGACGTATGCCGACTCCGAAAATCTTACAGTACGTTGGACTAAACTCTTTTCTCTGATAAAGAGACTTTACGTCGGACGTGCCCGAAGCCGAGAGGCTAAAGAAAGGCACAGCGGATTTAGCCGGTGGATGACAGTACAGGCCCATTGGACACACAGCCCGCAGGTGTATTTTGAGGTTCTGCTATGTGGTTCCCCCTGGAGTATTGTGCCCAACACTTTATCGTAGTTAATGACGTCAGTAGTTTTTAACAAAGCAATGGGAGAGAAGAGCTGAACATGGCACACAGCATAGCAAGTAGCATCTTCTCTCCAGTTGTCTCATCCAGTTGAAAAGACCTTTGGATAAGTTCTGGTGAGCAGCAACTAGCCCATCTCCACTTCCCATTTTAATGCAGTTCAGCACTTATGTTGTGCAGACGCAGTTGACTACACTCCTTACAACCTTAGCACTGCCTGAACCCTGACCACAGAAGTGGGTGCAGCTCCGAGTTCAGCTGCACAGGTTTGTCGCTGATGCCCTGAAGATAGTATAACCAGGTATGAACTTTGACTTGGATTTAGGAAAATAACACAAGCCATGGGCACCCCAATGGGTAGGTCTTACTAAATTGGTAACACATCAAACAGGGGATGGATGCAAGCATAATAAAGCCCACACGTATTCGCAGTCCTTTAAATGGTCACCTCTTGACCGCAAACGTACAAACATTACTGCATATTCAGTTTAGCATGAATGTGCCAAAACTGCTTCCCTGACTGATTCCTTGAATTGGCATTGCTTGCTGTGCACAGTTTTGCAACAAACCTGTTTCGGGATTGTTTTGTAATTATGGTAGCAACCGTCAATGTCACAGACAGAAAAGCAACTCCACCAATGTGAAAGTGCATGCTAGCGACCTGTTGCAACCAAGAGGCTGGCCGACAGCCCTGCACCCTGAGCTGTTTTGAATTGAAGTGCACTTGTATAGGGATCTAACTTTACAGCAAAAGCAACTTCAAAGCAAGCCAGCTATGTTTGATCATGCAAATGACAGTACAACCTATGTGTCTATGCCCGTCACACGGCCCCTTGGAGTACTGAAAATAAACCCTTCAGCCCCGCCTTCAAAGGGGGCTACCTTCAAAGGTGAAGGGCTGTACCACTATGCAGCGGTAAATAACGTTGCAAGGGCCCGGAGAAAGGGCAAAGGACTCATTTTGTCAGTGCCGAACCCCTACTACTGCTTCAGCTCGTGCCACCAATGGGGAGTGTGGCTGGCTTGTGTCGGTCGCCATGTTCAGGCATTGGGAGCAGAGGAGAAAGGACTGCACACTGCAAAGCCACTGTGGCCCATCAGCTAGCTACAGAGATGTGTGGCGCTATTGCCCAAAACCCTGGGAATGGGGCCCAAAGGGATTCTTCCAGGAAAACAGCAGGATAGGAGGGTGACAAGAGGGAGGCCCGGATAATGCTACTTGCGGTGGAAGGGAGAGCACGGGGAGGATGCCAGTCTCGTGCCGCTGAGCTTTCTGACACGAGAGTGTTGGCTGAAAGTGATGTCACAAGAGGACTTTACGTCATCAGTGATGAAGTGATGTCATCAGCAGCAGCATTGCATTCTGATTGTCACAGTTTGGGGTACCTTGGAGAGTGGTTTTAGCACTGCCTCTCATTCATTCCTTCTTGGTACCCTTACCCACACCTTTCACTCATTTTTTTTCTATTCCCCAATCTGATTGACAGAAGCAGATGAAATGAAACTAAAGAACCTCAGCCTGAGCACCTAAATTTCTGGATCAAAGTGTTCATGGCTGTGAATTCACGGAAGTTCAAGAATGACTGCACTCAGCTTGAAGCAGTCACGCATGTCATCAATTCAAGTTTATCAAAACAAATGGGTTCATTTGAGGCTTATTATTTGTGTTAGCATTGCACATAAAGTAAAAGACATGCCTATTTTGAGCACCTTAGAGGCTAAACCGGATGTAACACCCAGCATTCCTTGTATGAACCAAACAATACTTAAACTTCTCACAGCATTCACGTTGCTTCACGAGAGCATGACAAAAATGGAAGAAATAGAAAATAAATCTGCATGGTACACCTCAGCGCATGCTACAGAGTCAACTATTCCATGCCCACACTTGCACAGCTTGGTTGAAGATTCTACACTCATGACCCTTACCGCAAGCCTCATGCCATGAAAACTGAAGAGCAAAAACAATTTTGCATGCAATGGAACTTCATAACAAAGCATATTCTTAACAGGAGAGCGCTTTTTAAGTTCAAATTCGGGTTTTACACGCTGAAGCTCCACCTATGCTATGAGGCACACAGTAATAGCGAGACTCGAATTCACTTAGCCCATCTGGGTGTCTTTATGTGCACTGCAATCTGGACCAACGGGCATTTTTTTTTTGCTTATACCCCTGCTACACGGGCGTTTCGAAGGCCTTTGAACTGAATGTCATTTGGCTCAAATGCCACCTTTGAGCTGCTACACGACGTTTTTCAAAGGCCATACTCTAGGGAACAGTTTCTGCATGCCGTAATTACAAAAACAATTATTTATGAGTAAAAGTTGGTTGTTAAAGTTCATAATCTTCATAATTTTTCATGTGTGTTTTCGTTTTCTATCATTCGTTCTACTATTACAATGTAACCTCGTACTCTCAATGCTGGCGGTGTGAAAAAAAAAAAAAATGTTTGTTTTGTGCACGTTTAGTGTGCGCTTGCAGGTTGATATCAATTTTATCACTGATAATTGTGTTTTTCTGGCTCAGTTTAACTTCAAAATTAATTTTTTGTCAAGTTACAAGATCAAAAGTGGGCAGCAGTGGCGACACCAAAACATGGCACGTGAATGCGGAAACTTTTAAGTGCCTTGAGAATTTTCGTGCAGATCAGCGGAACTCCTTCCAGTTCGAATGGCATTTAAAATTTCAAAGGCCATTAAACTCAAATGTCCTTTCAAATGCTTGTGTAGAACAGGTATTGGAGAAACAGCTGCTGCGATGGGGAATAGAACCCGTGTCATCGTGATCAGCCCCCCGATGTCTTAGTCAATAAGCCACTGAGGCGGATGGATACATTACCAAAGTTCTGCTGGGTTGGTGGTGGTGAGGTTTGCTTCCTTGACGGGATGTACGAGCCAAGCTTTGTGTACAGAACGTACAGGCCTATGAGCCCAAACGTGATGAACCAGCCATTGCGTGCGATGAAGTTGGAACCTGTATAGAAAAAACAAAATTAGAGGAAAGGAGGCAGCCACAAGAGGCCACAGTGCAAACGATATCATCGATGATGTGTAGCAGCCCTTTTGCAGCATCACAACTGTACTCACTTAAGCAGTGGCACTTACAAGAAAGGCTAGGAAATGAAGACAACAGAAAATTTGCTACCCGTAAACTGGAAAGGTTCCATCGGTTCCCCAGTTAAGTCTATGGAGATTTCTCCCATTTCATAATGCATTCTGTAAAGAAGTTGTACAAATGGCTGCACTATAAATACCACAAAAGTAATGAATGAATAAATGAATAAATTTATTTCACAGGGATGACACTATGGCTGAAGGGGGAAAAAGTGGTAAAAGGAAAGAACAATGGTCCACATTTTCACTTTTAGGTCCCTCCCACGAGCTGCGACTCCTTGGAGAAGGCCCACATCGTGACTTGCCACCAGTGTCTTCCACTTGGTTCTTTGGGTAGACGCATTCATTGAGGGGCTTTGGACTCGCGAAAGTAATAACAGCAAAGCACCATGTAATGACGCAAGGTTCAACAGGAACGGGACAACAGGCTATGCAAAGCACCCGCTATCTCCGTGATGAGATGCAACACGCACTTTATTATGCTCCCGCCAAAATGATTGGTATGAGGAAAAAACTTATGTGAACAAATATTGAGATCTGCTTGTGTGTAATTTAAAACATCTGAATGCTCTTGGTTGAAAATGGAAATATAAAGTTGCTTTGGCAGCTAAAACAACCTTGTAGGCTAAGGCACGCACACTTAACAGGGCTGGCACTATCCACACTTTTAAACCATTTGCTTGGCCAGCACTATGTCTTTTGAGCCCCTTTCCATCTAGACTTGTCTGGCCAACACAGCCTGTATAATATTGCCCGTCACGTCACCCACTTTCCAATGGAAGGTGTAGGGATGCCTAAAGAAACAGTAGGGATGCATCGTTCGGTTACTCATCCATGGTGCAACACGACCGCAGGCGTCCCATCCCGCCTTTCATAACCACTTCAGCCTGACACACTGATTGACAGATGGACACAGCAAAAATGTGGATTTGAAGGAACGCGATACAGAGTCCATGAGGCCCTGGGTTCCTACCTGGACGCCTCAGGACTCCTCCCGGCTCTCCGCTTTCTCCCCAGCTAAACTGAACTGTGGCAGTTTTTTTGGGTGTGTAAGTGTGTGTGTGTGGGGGGGGGGGGGGTCTTTTTCTTTCTTTTTTTTTGCCTTCGTGTTTTAGAGTTTAGCTTGTATATATTGTACATATATATCCTGTTAGGCCTGCATATATGTTTATATGTATCCTCTCCTTCTCTCTATCCTCCCTTTCCTGTACAACTGTGTTCCCCATTCCTCACACCCCCCACACCAGCAGGCGTTCCGGTGTCCACCCTTAGGTGAGACAAACAACGACTGCTGGTGGTTCTTCCTTTCCTTGTTAGCAATAAATTCATTCATTCATTCACGCAAGCTCAAAAAGGCTGGACAAACCCTGTAAATGGACCTTTTTCCAGTCGAGATCTGCGCATGCGCAAGCTGCCGGTCCACCATTATTGGTAGGCGCCTCCGGCAAAATAAACAAAAGGATGCCCCTCAGCTTTCTGCTTAGAAAGTGGCTATGCTGTCTAGCGCTGCACGTTCTTATTTTTTCTCTTTAGACAGCACGTGGTCGGTTTGTACGTGCACACAAAAATGGCTTTCTAAGGAAAAGGGCAAAGATGTTTGAGGGTGACCACACTGCGAGCACATGGCTGCCAGTGAGGGAATAAACGAAAAAAAGTAGAGACAAAGGGGCCCTTCGACCCCAGCAGATCAGTCATGGGAATGTGCGCCTGCTACCTTCATGTGAAAGGTACGGGTGACAGGTGGGTGCGGGAGGGACTGCAAGACGAGAATATTTTGTGCACGAGTTCTCCAAAAGCCAAACTTTTTGGGGGGCGTGCCTTACTGCCATTTTTAGTTCGCCATGGCGGCCGATAGGAGGACCAGTACTAAAAAAGGTCATTGTTTCTTATAGTTTCTGCAAAGTAGTGCTGCCAAGCTGGACACAGCCAGAGACCGGAGCACATGCCAGCATGTGGGAAAGGGCACGAGAGAGCAACAGGAAAGTGTCTGTTTCACCATTTTCGGCTGATGCAACAGGCAATGCTACTCAGAAGGGATTGGTCTGACTTAAGTGAAGAGCAGGAGCACAAAACTTTGCCAGCTTGCTGTAGAGCTGCACAATTTTTTTGCCAAAAATTTCCTTTAGTGGTAAAATACCACTTAATATATTCTCAACTTCACTGGGCTGCGGCATGCCACCGCAATTGTCCACTGCGACATTACGGCTTTGTCACAAACCAGAAAGTCAGTCGCCCGCCCATTCATAGAAGGGTGATGTTTCACGGTGAACTCACAATGCAGTAAAATGCATCAAGCTACACTATAATAAATGCTACAAATATATGAAACTACCGAAACTGTTCTTCTTTTATTTCGTCAGTGTTCGGACAAAACATAAAATTCCTCCGTTTTCACCACGCGACAGGAGATTTCAATTCTCAGCAAGCACCACCGGTATTGCCGCTAAGCTTTTTAAGCCATCAGAAGCCCAAAGGAGAAATGTTGCAAGCACTTCCGCGAGGGATTATCTGCTGTTTTTACGGAAGCGATGCAACGCTTACTTGTAGTTACCGGTATAACAACTGCGATAATCCTTTGACGGCTATACTGAGAAAGAGCTACGACACGAAATTCACTGCGAATCGAAGTCAGTGACATCGCGTTCACGTCCTTGACGAACCACAGAAAAACCCAGGAACCGCACTTCAGCCTTGAGGAAAGAAAAACAAGGTAGCGAAGACTTGTTTGCAAGAAAGATATTGATCACACATGCTTTCCCGCAAGCGCTTTGTGTTCTATTGGATGAATAATAAACGATTACATTATAAGCAGTAAAAACTATAACCGTCAATCTGTAACACGGAAACGAGGCAACTTGATACTTTCGAGGGTAGATTAAGGCTGTGTCACAGGCAAGCCACAACAAAGTTGCCACGTATTACTGTAGCCACTGCAGCGTTGAGTAAACTTATGTGTTCTGATAAATGAATAAGCACAGCTAAATGCAGTCAAAACGGGGGCAGTAGTAACATGATCGTAGACATGTGAAACAGTACGTGAAACTGTCGGAAAAGTAATCAACGCTTATTGACCAACTTGCAGCACGGAGCCACGCCAATCGCAAGCTAACAAAAAAATGAAGAAAGAATACATTCGCGCTAATAGTTCCGAAAGTGAAGCATCACGGCGGTCTTAGAACACGTCATAACTTACGATTTCGGGCCTTTCGTTTCGTCTTACCTATTTCAAGGAAGTTAGGATCTCCTGCGTTCGCGTCAGTAAACAAGTTGGTGGTCGCGCCGGCGATGTTGTCAGGCGATTCCATTGCAGACTGAGATTTCACTGACAAAAATGTTGGAAATATAGGTTTCCCTACTCAGAGTGACAACGCCGAAAGTAACTTCATCTGAACCACGACATTTCACGCACACAAGCGCTGCTCTGGCTTCGTCATTGTTTTTACACTTTATGCGAACGCAGCGCCGGTTTGAGTAGATTGAGGCAACTACCCTAGTACTGAAATTCTTAAAATAAATAAATGATTACCGTACACCACTTTTTTTTTGCTTTTATGGTTTTCATAAAATCATAAAAGGAACTGATGTGCATGTGCGTACGCCTGAGCGAAAACGAAACCCACTTTCGAAAGGAAACTTACGATACAGGCGCAGCGGGCGCAGAGTCGTTCCCGTGTCGCCCGTTTCCCTTTCGGATGCGCGTGTGTTCTCGCGCAGTTTTTACACTCCGAACCATTACCAACTCACTCAGCTTGTCGTTCTTCTGAATCAAAGTTCATTGCTAAAAACTATTACGACCATATATGGTTCGCTTCATAATGATTCCTTCAAGCGATTATGGGCGCCAAAAGTCGCTTGCTTAAACAATTTAAATGGATTGTACTGTCGCAGTTTTCAGAGGACAGAAAAAAGCATCTGAACTACTCATAGGAACTACTGACTCAGCCACTCTGTGATGTCAGAACTAGAATATATTCGGTAGCGTTAGTAGATCGAGTCGCCAATTTCAGCTTATGGACAGGGTGTTACATCGGCAAACGAGCGTCTCTAAAATTTTTCCCTGGGCGAACCGCTTCTCCGTTTGGCTCAAACTTTACACGAAATCGCATTTTGGGGCCTATTTTGTTTAACACAAATAACGAAAACATGACTTTCGCCGATGTGAAAATGGAGGCCACCTTGAACGTTTATGACCATGCAACCTGGAATATCTATGCATGAAGCATATATGTCCGTCTAGTTGATGTTCGCGGAAACTCGAGGCCAGCTCCGCATGCAATATGCAAAAATTGAAATTATATTACCTTTGAAGGGGTAATTTTGCGTGACCTTGAACTCGCGGAAACTTCGCTAAGTAGCCCGAGGACTTTATTCATGATTGTCGGCATACCTTGTGAGGCTAAAGCCACATATAATTATGAAAACAGTGAGGATGTTTTAAACATATATATTGTTACGGGGATAAGCAGGCGAGTAAGAGGCGAAGTGGGGTTTATTCACAGTAATGGCGGTGGTTCACAGGAGAGCGTGCAGCCAACATCGATTCCGCCCGAAAGAAGCGCTTCGTTCCCTTCTTCATCGGCCGTGCAGCTGGCGGGGAGGATTTGCCCGTACAGTGAAGCAGTCCTGACATTTTGTGTAACATTTCCCCCTCCGCAGACGAAACCCCCTGGGAGAGTCATTCAGCAGCGCGCGGGTTGTAAGGCGTGCAACATGTACAAGCTGAGTCTTGCTTGCCCGGCGTCCGGTCGCAGTGAGACGGGAAATGACGTAGGTGACATCGCTGACACGATCCACAACAACAAATGGGCCAGTGTAACGGGACAAAAACTTGGTACACAAACCGCGTTTCCTTAACGGTGCCCATAGCAACACCAGATCACCTTTACAAAATGCAATACTGCGGTGGCGAGCGTCGTATCGGTCCTTAGAACGGCGCTGCGAGGACAGTGTACGTAGACGGGCTAATTGGCGGGATTCTTCAGCCAGGCAAAGGGTTTTGGCAATGGATGCCTCGTTGTGCAAGGAAAATGGTAGAATGGTGTCGATAGGCGTCCTAGCTGAGCGGGCGTAGACGAGGTAGAAGGGACTGTAGCCGGTGGTTTCGTGCTGGGCGGTGTTGTAAGCGTAGGTGATGAATGGTAGTATTTCATCCCAGTTTCTATGGTCGGAGGAGATGTACATCGAGATCATGTTGATGAGTGTGCGATTCGTGCGTTCCACCAATCCATTCGTCTGTGGATGGTACGGGGTAGCATGCCGGAACTGCGAAGTACAAAGCCGAAGTAATTCCTCCACAACATCCGCAATAAATTGGCGGCCACGATCACTGATAAGCACACGAGGGGCGCCGTGGCGACGAATAAGGGCATGCAGCAGGAATACAGACACAGAGGTTGCTGAAGCAGTTGGAACAGCTGCGGTTTCCGCATAACGCGTCAGATGGTCAACACAGACGATAATCCAGCGGTTGTCGCCAGGCGTTCGTGGAAGTGGGCCTACAAGGTCAACCCCAACCTGCTCGAAAGGAGCAGTGGGTGGTTGCACAGGATGAAGCAGACCGGCAGGTATGGCGGCAGGACGCTTGTGACGCTGGCATTCTGTACAGGTGGCGACGTATTTTTCAGTCGTGCGCCGCATGTTGGGCCAGTAAAAGCGCTCTTGGGCGCGGTGTAATGTCCTAGCGTAACCAAGGTGTCCAGACATCAAATCATCGTGCATAGCGCGCAGTACGCAAGAGCGCAGACTCTCTGGTACAACCAAAAGAAACCGCGCACCAGATGCTCCGTAGTTTGCCTTGTAAAGCAGGCCGTCCCGAAGAGAAAAGCGATTAGAAGGGGCGGATGTACGAGCACCGGCGAAGAATGGGGCCAGCTTGGGATCGTTCTGTTGCTCTCGTCGAAAGGTTTCAACGTTGGGAAATTCCTCAGATACTGGCGCGAGGTAGTCGTCGAAATTGTCCGCGTCGCACGCAGTCGTTGAAAGTGGTAGCCGGGAAAGGCAATCAGCGTCGGTGTGACGGCGGCCGCTTTTGTAGGATATAACGAAGTCGTTTTCTTGGAGTCTGAGAGACCAGCGGGCGAGTCGCCCGGATGGATCACGTAGTCCAACCAACCAATACAGAGAATGATGATCCGTGACAATCGTAAAAGGACGTCCGTAAATGTAAGGGCGAAACTTCTGCACAGCGAAGATAACCGCCAAACATTCCTGCTCGGTCACAGTATAGTTTCTTTCTGACTTGCTGAGTGTGCGGCTGGCATATGCGATGACATGTTGGGCCCCGTGATGCCTCTGCACGAGTACTGCTCCGAGGCCGATGCTGCTAGCATCCGTATGCACTTCCGTCGAAGCCGATGGGTCGAAGTGGCGAAGTATCGGGCCAGAAGTGAGCAAAAACTTAAGTTGGGAAAATGAGTCCTCGCAATCTGGCGTCCAGTTGAAAGGCACATTCTTGCGCAAAAGATAGGACAGAGGAGCAGCCAGCTCTGCAAATTTAGGCACGAACCGGCGGAAATAGGAGCATAGCCCCAAGAAACTTCGAAGGTCACGCACAGACTGGGGCGGCTTGAAATGGCTGACGGCTGCGATCTTCTCCGGGTCAGGTCTAACGCCATGTTTGTCAACTAGGTGGCCCAAAACTAGTGCTTGGCGCTCACCGAAGTGGCACTTTTTCGAATTCAACACAAGACCGGCCTTTCCTAGGCAGTTCAGGACAGTGTCAAGGCGTGTGTTATGCTCTTCAAAAGTACGGCCGAAAATTACCACATCGTCGAGGTAGCACAAGCAAATCTCCCACTTCAAGCCTCGCAGAATTGTGTCCATGAACCTCTCAAATGTAGCAGGAGCATTACAGAGGCCGAACGGCATGACGTTGAATTCGAATAGTCCGTCGGGGGTAACAAAAGCCGTTTTCTCTTTGTGGTCTGGATCCATCGGAATTTGCCAGTAACCAGATCTTAGGTCGACTGACGAAAAATACGAAGCAGAGTGCAGGCAGTCGATGACGTCGTCTATTCGTGGTAGTGGGTAGACGTCCTTCTTTGTGATTGCGTTCAGGCGCCTGTAATCAACACAAAATCGCCAAGAGCCATCCTTCTTCTTTACAAGAATCACCGGTGCTGCCCACGGACTGGCTGATTCCTGCACAACACCCTTTTGCAGCATTTCGTTGACCTGGTCGGCAATAATCCTTCTCTCGCTCGGAGAAACCCGGTAAGGCTTCTGTCGCACTGGCCGGGAGGTTCCGGTATCGATGGTGTGTCGCGAGCGGCACGACGGAATGTCGATCTTGGCGTCTCTTTGCGAGAAGTCAAACACCGATGCATGTCTGCAGAGTACACGAGCTAGTGCCTCCCTCTCGGTAGAAGAAAGACCCTTGCTTATCATTTGCAGGAATGGTCCGTCGAGGGTAGCCGAGCTCCCACCAGAATCACAATTTTCTTCGGTCACTGCTGCCAGGGATACTCTCACATCTTTTTCAAACGCCGCTAGTTTCATTCCCCGCGGCAAAACAGTACCAGCCGCTGAGCAGTTAACGGCCCATAGAAGACTGCGCCTACCGTTTACCGAAATCAAACAATGCGGTAACAAAACATCTTTCTTGATGCAGTTTGATGCAATGGGCTCAGCTATAGCGCAAAAGGTAGGCTCACCAGCACCGCGGGCCAATACGGGAACAAGAGACGCTGAGCGGGCGGGCAGAAGCGTGTCTTCGGATACAACCAGAACGCGTTCTTCGCAGAGAGAAGGCTCCTCCGCGAGTGCTGCATTGAACATGCTGTTTATGGAGAGCTCGCCCGTCGCACAGTCCACCATTGCGCCACATTCACGGAGGAAGTCGATACCGAGAATAACATCATGTGTGGACCTCGGAAGCACTGCAAATTCAGCCTGTAAGTGTTTGTCGGCTAGGAAAACGTCAAACGCACAAATACCGATGGGGCGTAATGACTCGCCCCCAACACCTCGAAATATGGCACCACGGTCCCAGCTGAACATCACTTTAGGCCCAATACGCTCCTTAAAAACCCTACTCATAACGAAAACTGTTGCTCCAGTGTCAACTAAAGCCATCGTCTGTACACCATCAATAAACACTTCCAATTTGTTCTTGACCATAAAGACGGGCAGAGGTATGTTTCCTAGAGACTGTCCGGCGACTTCACCCCCATCGGCCGCACCGGCTAGTTTCCCGGCGGCGGTGACAAGGGGCGCCGCCGAGGCGACGGGGATTGGCGTTGGCGTAGGGGCGGTGGCGTCAAACTCCTGTCGGAGGCGGGAGAGCCGTTGCGGGGACCATTAAGATGCTGGTTGTTGCCAGTGGGTGGAAATGGTGGCGACCAACGGTTAGGGTTATAATTACTACCCCTAGGCCAGGTAAACCGCGGGCCCGCGCTTGATCCAGGGCTGCGACGCCGGCAAAACCGCGAGATATGAACGGCGACCCCACATCGGTAACAAACAGGTGGCTCGCGAGGAGAGTCGAACCGCCCGGATGGAAATTGGCGACTGGAAGGGCTTGCACGCCGATAGTCGTCCGGGTGGTAGGCGTCCTGTGGACGATGGAAACGGCCTCGTGATTGATAGTAGCGATCTCGTGTCGGGCTAGTATACATGTCCCCTCGCCGGTCGTCAACGAAGTCGGCCACGTTGACAGATGGTCGTAACGATTCCACGTGCCTCGGAGGTGCCTCGTGCCGTAAGTCGCTGTTGTGAGATGGGGTCCAGGGACGGGCAACGTCACTGTTTCGGAGCAGCTCTTCACGGACTATTTGCCGTATGGTCGACGCAAGGTCGACAGACGAGTTGACGTCCACGCTGGCGACCGTTGTGACGTTGGGTAGTCGACCAAACTTTGGCGTTATCCGACGCATCTTGAGCGCTTAAAACCTGCGACAGTGTTGGATTACGTCAGAGATGGTGTTCAGGTTGTCCTTACTCAGGTTGTCCTTACTGATGAGAAAATTAAAAACGTCTTCCGCAATGCCCTTAAGTATATGCCCAACTCTGTCGTCCTCCGGCATCCTAGCGTCGACGACCCGGCACAACTTCAGTATCTCCTCTATGTAGGTCGTGCATGTTTCCCCGGGAACTTGCGCTCTCTGAAGGAGTGTCTTCTCGGCCTTCTTCTTTTTCGCTTCTGAATCACCAAAGGCCTTCCTGATTTCCTCGACGCATCCGTCCCATGTGGTCAACTTTTCCTCGTGGTTTTCAAACCACGTCAACGCTGTCTTGTCCAAGGAGAAAACGACGTTCGCAAGCCGGTCCGCAGCGTTCCAGCGGTTGTACTTGCTCACTCGTTCGTAATGGGTGAGCCATTCGTCGACATCTTCTTCCGGTTTCCCTTCAAACTTCCGCGGCTCTCGTGGCTGCTGCCAGCCGTTGGGAGGTGTCACCGAAGAGTTGCCTTGAGTCGGAGGGGCCATGTCTTCTCGGACGGGCGAGAGGCCAGCTACGCGACGGCTTCGACGAAGATCCAGTGACGCCGTTGTCCGCTGGGATTACCCCGCACCTCCACCAAGACTGTTACGGGGATAAGCAGGCGAGTAAGAGGCGAAGTGGGGTTTATTCACAGTAATGGCGGTGGTTCACCGGAGAGCGTGCAGCCAACATCGATTCCGCCCGAAAGAAGCGCTTCGTTCCCTTCTTCATCGGCCGTGCAGCTGGCGGGGAGGATTTACCCGTACAGTGAAGCAGTCCTGACATTTTGTGTAACAATATATATATAGCTGTATTATACGACACCCATTTTTACGATACGACATGCAGACAAATTGCTTTATTACCGAATGACTCTCAGATTATGCATCAGAAGCTTGACGGTCTACCAGAACGAACATCGCGGTAGCTTATTCATGCGTGACTTCTCCGAGCAGCCGAAGGCGTGTGCAAAGGCGAGCGTGTTCTTCAGCGGGATCTCGCAGCGATTTCTCCACGGAGCATACTTATCTCCGCTTGAACCATCCACCACCGCGCACCACTTCAGGCAGCTCGAAATGAAGAACAGTTGCTGCGCAGTGTAGTTGAGGCCCGTGATTTTCAGCGTGTCTCGAAGCTTCGAGAAGGCGGCGTGCCCAGATACCAAGCCGGCGAAGTCCGCTACGTTCTCAGAGTCCGCATTCTCTCGGTCTGTGCCGTGGGAGTGCCGTATGCACAGCAGCCTGTCGTCGTATCGGAGCCGGGACTCGTTCGACCACCAGTCTCGCCGCAAGCCGCGGCCATCCCACATACTACCCTGAAGGTCGAAGGCATGCGTAATCTCGTGTCCAATGATGGTGCCTAACCCACCGTAGTTGTAGGCCATGGGTGCACCCAGAAAGAACACGGGAGGTCTGAGGAGGGTCGCCGGCAGCACCAGCGTGTTGCGCATCGGGTGGTAGGCGGCGTTGGTGGTTCGCAAGGAGAATTTGAAGCTGTCGCTACGGTTTCTTATTCGCCAGTCTATGTTAAGCTTCATCGCGCACAACCAAGGGACGAGAAATTCGTTACCTGACACGTCGGGACACGGCGCATACAGTTCGTCCAGTTCCTTGGGGTTGGAATAGAATCTGGGATAGCCTACGTAAGCCTGAAGATTTTGCACTTTTTTGTAAGCTGTAAGCCTCGTTGCTTCATCTAGCCAGTCGGCATAACGAATCTCTTCCATAACGGACTCGCGTATGTGCTCCACCATATCTTTGGCGTGTACGATCGTGCTCCCGGAAACGACTCTGAACAGGTAGAATGACACCAGGGGCACCTCCATGGCTCTCATCGCGAACATGAGACAGTTTAAGTGGTAGTTTTTCAAGCGTTTTGCCACGCGGGACACTGATAAAGGTACCAATGTGCGCACGAGCTCCCACGCCGTCAGCAAACTTGTCCCTTTCTCGCCAAGGTTCGAATAAACACTGTCGAAATAGGCGAGCGCACTCGCGCTAGCCTGGACTTTGTGATCGGCTTTGTAAATATTGTCACTATGGGCGGAAATCAGGGTCTTCCAGCGGCCAGGTCGTAAACTCGGCGTGTACGCGTTCAGCCCACCGACATACGAGAAGACAAGCGTGTTGTAATTTCTCAACGTCTTTTCGGTCAGAAGGCCAGCAGCAGTGTTTTCAGCCTCAATGATCTTCATGGCTGTACTCGTGGCCTCGGCGCTGCCTTCTCGCAGTCCGAGTGCGTCCATGTGCGGGGGGTAGAAACTGGTGAGCACATCAGAGCGCCGCTGACGGAACCATCTCAGTTGGTGGCTGTTGAGCGTGACCTTGATTTCCCTCACGTGTTTGTACAGCTGCGTATCCTCCAGAGAGAGCCCCAGGAGCGTGAGCAGACCGTACTTGAAGAAGAGCAGTAGAATCTTGTCCAGGGCTTCCACCTGCGCATAACGACCAGCAGAAAGGCCGACAGCATCGACAAACCGCCTCAGGGCTTCGGAGTCGTCGACTCTTCCCCTGTAGACCATGAGGCAAGTGTTGTACAGGGCAGCCGCCTTCTGCGCTGCGCTCTGGTTTCGTTTGGGATACTTGGACGACAGGATGATGCGAGGCAGCTCGGTGTACATCTGGTCCTGCATCTGTACGATGGTCTGTTTCGACGGGTGATGGTACCTGCCGCAGGCAAAGTCGTAGAAGTCGGCACACGGGTCCGCTGAGGCATTCATGAAGACCTTGATGGTTCTCGAAAGGTCGTCGCACGGGCTCCCTCTCGCGCAAACTTCTGCGGCTGCGGTGGTGGTGGCGGATGCACGTCGGCCACCCGTGGCAGAGTCTGGTCCCTTGCCGTAGTTGAAACGGTAATGCTCCAAAGCGAGGATGAGACATGTGCCCACTACGGTGGCAGATGCACTTAGTACACCGACATAAAACAGCGCAGTCCTCTTGACGTTGTCGTCGCCACTTGCTGTGCTCTTGGAAGAGCTCAACATGGAGTCCTAAAAATTAAATGAGAAACTAATACATTGCCACAAATACAAGGAAGAGTAACAGTGTTTTAAGCGCAGAGGCTGCACAATACCGAAGAGCGGGTGGAGAACCGGTGCAATCAGAAATGGTTGGTTGGTCGATTGGAACCAAAATGGCGGAACGCTCACACTGGTCTTCTGCTTCTTCACTTCCTCGTTCTGTTTCGATAGTTGGGACCGTGGCACCTACCCTACCTGAGATTGGCCACTCCTGTGAGCACCAAATCATAACAGCGGCAATACGTATACGTCATGTCAGGTTGCACTAGTGAATTTGGGATTATAATGTTTGACGTCGGTGCTGCACCAACAACAAAAAAGCGGCCGCGTGCCTGATTTGTTGCAAATGTCGCCGAAAGACGATAGTATTGTGCCACCGCTGCAACGTGAATGTCTGCCTTCTCTCCCCCGCCCGCCTGTCAAGCTTTTCTCCTCCCGTCTCGCCCCTCCCTCGATAAACACGGTGGAGATTTGCTCCAGTCAATTAAATTTTAGCGCTGACTGACTGAAGCACGTTCCACTGCTCGCGCGCCATCTGCTGAAACCTTTCATTACTGTGAGACTCCTTAGAATGTCCCCACCCACCCCATAACGGCAAGGAAGCTCTGCAGGACAATGGCATATGGGTTACAGGAGACGTCCCACTGACATGGAAAGAAGCATGGGTCAAACCAACGCAAAAGCCCGGCAAATTACTAAATGGTCCTGCGGCCCTTCGTCCTATATTTCTGACAACCACCATAGCAAAAACTTTCCAGCACATGGTTGCACGCCGCCTGAGTTGGCAACGAGAGGGATCATGTATTCACTCCTGTTGAAACAGGTTTTCGGACACACCTATCAACTTCCGACAGCCTGTTGATGATCACTCATGCATGACCTTGAAGCTGCAAAGCAACCAGGTGGCCTCGGCATGTTGCTCCTTGTTACGAATCGGCCAGCGCCGCCGTACTTACCCGCATCACTCCTCGGCTGTGCGGCGAAGCCACTGCGTGCGCCTTCGAAAACAGGCGCCACCATGTCGGTGACAAGTTTCGACAAGCCCGGCTCAGACGCTTCGCTTTCGGCGCATTTCGAAACTTCGGCGGCTGCCGGCGAGGCTCGTCTCAACGCTCTTCAAGGACACAGAGGCCCCGCGAACTCAGCGGAGTCCTCCTCTCTCCCCTCTCTCGGACTCAACGTGCACCGAGGCTACGAACTCTGGAAAGAGCGTTGTGTGTGTCTGTGACGTTCGTGGCGTGTTGATACTTGTTGGCGTTTTGACCGTTACCGCTTTTGGGTATAAATAGAACCCTGCAAGCGCTGTAAACCATTCCTGTTAGAGCAGCGAATCCATGCGGTCGCTCTGCTCGAGTCCTGTATTGTAACCTCGCCCGCCGGAGCATTGTTCTTTGGCTTCGGCTCACCTCTCGCTATGAAGTCAACAGTTACGTTAGCCTACGGCTTCTGGACTTCTTCCCGGCTGCAACAGCGGCTGGCCGCTCGCATCATACACGCTACCACTCGTATGTCGGAGGCCACGGAGCTCGAATCGGGTGCCCCCACTCGGTCGCAACAACTGGTTGGCAGCGGTCGGATGGCCACTTCGTAACACATGAAGCCAGCGGTGCGAGACCCAACACCACGGACGTCAAGGCGGCTTCGGACTTCGCAGAATTCACGGCGGTCAAGGGTGAGTGCGGGACTTTTCTTCACTGAGTTTTACCAGGCTTCTGAGGATAGCTGGTAGGGCGTGTGTTTTTGTCGCGTGGGTTATTCGCGCAAAACATTTTTGGAGCAGTGGGAAAGCAGTACTCTAGACCGGCCATGAATTTGAAAGCGTTGAGAGAACCGCAGTTGTTGGTGCTTGCAAAAGAGTTGCGCTTGGATGTTACGGACGCGCTGAGAAAGCCAGAGCTGATACAGGCTATACTCGTTGTTGCGGCTGACGATGACGAGCTGTCTGAGTGCATTGAGGCGATCAATGACAGGGAGACCGCTAAACGTCAGGCTGCAGAGGCAGAGGCTCAGCGCCAGCGTGAGGAACGCGAGAGACAGAAATAGGAACAAAAGGAGGAAAAGAGACGAGAGAGAGAGCATGAGCTCCTACTCGATCGAGAAAAGCGACAGCACGAGCTGGAGATGAAGCGTCTAGACGTCGAGGTGTATCGACCTAGACGTCAGAGTGACAGCAGCGCGCCAAGCGTGCAGTCTGCGGCGACTGAGCGACCTACGTTGCGAATGTGTGACCTAATGCAACCCTACAAGGTCTTTTTTTGGTCAACTTCGAGCGTACGTGTGAGAGGGCCCAGTTTAGCCGAGACTCATGGCCGCAAAAGCTGCTTACGCTTTTGCCAGGTGAGGCATCCGACGTGATGGCCCGCTTGCCAAAGGAGGCGGAGGACTACGAGAAAGTCAAGTCGAGCCTCCTGCGTAAGTACAGGCTGTCAGCAGAGGCGTTTCGCCAGAAGTTCCGGGAAGCCGAGAAAGCTAGGCTTTCTCCCGCGAGTCGTACTCGGAGTTCGCCTACAAGCTGACGGCAAACATGGAAGAGTGGCTCAAAGAGGCAAAGGCTTTCGGAGAGCACGATAAGGTAGTTGAGTGCTTCGGTCTTGAGCAGTTTTACCGCCGTCTACCAGAAAAACTGAGACTCTGGGTGCAAGATAGGCCAGGGGTAAATACTGTGGATCAGGCAGCTCAGCTAGCCGACGAGTTTGTCGCACGTCGAGGTGCGCAGGGGCCGAAAGACGGCCAAAAAGAGTTCAGGCCGAGGCCTGATAAGTCAGGGCCGAAAGGCAGAGCTCCCCAGGAAGACGGTGGAGCAAGGGAAGTCGTTGTCGTGGATAGAGAAACTGGCCACGATAACAAAAAGAGGGCAGCAGACGCTAAGGAGCAGCGCAGAAAGAAAGCTTTTGAAGCGCGCAGACAGGCTGCGTGTTACAACTGCGGCGAGACGGGACATTTCGCTGCCAGTTGTAAGAAAGGAAAACTCGTCTTTCACGTACTAGATCAGCGTGAGGACAGCAGGCAGTTTCTGGAGCCGTACGTACGTGAGCTTGTCGTCAACGGTAAACCGTGCCGAGTTCTTCGTGACTCCGCGGCGACGGTGACATGGTCCACCCTTCGTACGTTGCACCGGATCAGCTAACGGGGCAGGGTGTTTGGGTGAAGCCAGCCGTAGGAGCACGAAACGTGCGCCTGCCGATTGCTAAGGTCAGCATCGGAGGTCCGTCTGGTGAACTTGTGACGCAGGCAGCAGTATCCCCACAACTTCTTCCGGAGTACAGGTACCTATTCTCGAACAGGCCGGATCAGCTGTTAAGCGACAAGGGGTACAATTTTGAGAAACTGCCGAGGAAAGAACCAGCTGGGCTCGCTGCGAAGAGCTCGAGTAACGATAAGGTCGCCACCTCTGTGAGGAATGGCGAAACTCAGACAGAAAGCGAAGATAGCGCATTTCGGGAGGCTCACGAAAGAGGGCAGCGTAAGTACACTGTGCGTAAGGTCAGTAATTTTAGGGACCTTAACTGTGCGTAAGGCCCCTACGGTGAGCGGAGATGTTTCGTCGCCATGTTCGAAGTGCGCTAGATCGCGGGAGGCCTTGGGAACGGCTACCGACCTGAACGCACTGAACGTGAGCATTTCGCGAGATAGCGACGTTTCGCAGGAATGCGTAAACGATGAGGTTACCGAGAGACCGCACGAGTCCGCCGAAACGGAAGTTGTTCCTTCGGACGGTAGTGCGGAAACGAGCGACGTAGTGGGAAAGCCTGCAGCCGAGGCAGCAAACGGTTTGCACGGTTCAGTTGGGAGTCATGACGATCTCGCCACTGAGCAAGCCGATTCCGTCCTGCCACCAGCTCAGGTAGCTGACCTCGAGCAACGGTCAGCCGAGCTCGTAGAGATTCAGGTGTCTGGGGCGGCTGAGCTGTCTTTTGAGACAGGGCAGCTTGGATCTAGTGTAGCCTTGACAACCGCAAAACAGAACGAAAACACCCTTCGGTGTTCGCTTACTGAGGGTGTTGCGGAAAAGGCGAGGGACGCCGAGATAGGATCTGTTGGACGTTACGAGGTGTCTTAAGAGCACGTCGTGCCCTTGTTACTCCCAGCAATTATGCTCCCGACGATAGGCCAATATGGGCTAAGCTAGTTGAGATTTCGGTGGCGCCTGTGCCTGAGCCGAAGTCGGGAACCGACCAGCCTAGAGGAGAGAACGTAAACGCGTTCCGGCGTTTGCTTGCCGAACGCGTTCGTAAAAAGGCGAGCAACGAGGAGATAGCAAAAACTTCCGCGGGTACTTGCGGCGCGTGTTTCAGTGCGGGCACGCCGAAGGGCAAAGCCGTGAGCTCGCATCACGCCAAGGGAACGGTCGCAGCAGCGATCAGAGAACGGGTGCACCTAAAGTGCGGTACAGAAGGGGAAAAGCTCAGGGCATTGACGAGAGCTCAAATCGCAGCTCTCTGCGCGAGAAGTGGCCTGTGGACGCCTGACTTTCTCAAGTTCTTTGTTTTTCCTGACGCAGGTTTCACCCTTTACGATTACGTTTTTTTTTTTTGTGGGACATTTCCAATCACGCGAAATGTCACCTTTTAAGTTTGTGCACTTGTCTAAAGTACTGCTGGGCTAAAATGTAACTAGTGTAGTTAGTTATTAGCGTATTTTATCGCAACTAAAAGCCTGGTTTCAGTGTGGATTTGTCTTCGCACTTTCCGGCGATGCGGTTATGTCTTCCTATGTTGTTCTGTTGCTTGCCTGACCAAGCCAGAGATGTTCTTGGGGAGCCACTACTCGTCCCGTGACCGGCCCGGTGAAGCTCCAGCACGGTGTCGTACAGCCCAGGCCTGGAGTCGAGCGTCTGCGGAGCACTTCACTTCGACAGCATCCCTCCGGACAATGGTTGAAGACCCTTATCCATCGGGATCTCGGACACCCCGGCGGAGAAGCTGTTACGAATCGGCCAGCGCCGCCGTACTTTCCCGCATCACTCCTCGGCTGTGCGGCGATGCCACTGCGATGCCACTTTCTGCCGTGAGGCGCCACCATGTCGGTGACAAGTTTCGACAAGCCGAGTCAGACGCTTCGCTTTCGGCGCATTTCAAAACTTCGGCGGCTGCCGGCGAGGCTCGTCTCAACGCTCTTCAAGGACACAGAGGCCCCGCGAACTCAGCGGAGTCCTTCTCTCTCCCCTCTCTCGGACTCAACGTGCGCCGAGGCTACGAACTCTGGAAAGAGCGTTGTGTGTGTCTGTGACGTTCGTGGCGTGTTGATACTCGTTGGCGTTTTGACCGTTACCGCTTTTGGGTATAAATAGAACCCCGCAAGCGCTGTAAACCATTCGTGTTAGAGCAGCGAATCCATGCTGTCGCTCTGCTCGAGTCCTGTATTGTAACCTCGCCCGTCGGGGCATTGTTCTTTGGCTTCGGCTCACCTTTCGCTATGAAGTAAACAGTTACGTTAGCCTACGGCTTCTGGACTTCTTCACGGCTGCAACAGCGGCTTGCCGCTCGCGTCATACACGCTACCACTCGTATGTCGGAGGCCACGGGCTCGGATCGGGTGCCCCCACTCGGTCGCAACATCCTTTTGGACGTTAAGAAAGCGTTCGATAATGTCGCACCAGCAACAATAATACGTCTCTTGAGAGAAAGGGGACTTGGTGGGATACTAAGTAGGTTTCTGGAGGGCTTTCTGCTGGAACGTTCCTATAAGGTATGGGTGGGAGAAGAGTTCTCTAGCCCTCGATTGCTCTAGCGAGTTGCCCCCCAGGGTGCCGTCTTAAGCCTGAAGCTGTTCAACATCTTGATGGCTGATCTTCCCAGGGTACTTCGGAAGGTTCCGTGGCTCAGAACTACTATTTATGCCGATGACGTGACGCTCTGGACGACAAAAGTTGATATCATAACACAACAACGAACCATCCAGCAAGCACTCCGGCACTCCACTCGCAGATCAGCCTGCGAGTCATTTCGCAAAACATTAGACAGATGGCGCCGTATGCATTAGCGTGCCGCTACGCAAAACTGGTGAGACGCTGTACTAAAACTCCGCTCGCGGTTCTTAGGTAGCGGGACGCAAAAATTTAGCGTTTAGCGTACGCAAAGGCAACAAACGCTGTAATAAAACTCTCTATAAATGCGTGTTACCACCACCACCTCCACCCATGAGGCACGAGCCATGGGCAATAGCACATTTTGTATTTTAGGGGCAAAGCTCCTCTTGCTCGGGCCCTGTCCCGTCCGTCGTAGCGCCGTGTACATACCGCTGATGATGATTGTGGCAGGATGTCCCTAGGGATTGGCCAACCAAAGATTGGACGAAAAGGTCAAAACGTTCAACGCGTTCGTTGCTGCCCAACAAGGAGGAGAGGAAGAAGAAGAGGTTGTCGTTCGTCGTCTGCGAGCTCAAGACACGTACCGGGGGTACGCGACACAAGACGCTCTGCAGAAGGCGACGGCCAATGTGGCTAAAATGTCACACACCGAATTTGCCAACTTACCCATAGAGATTCTCATCGTCCCAAACGAGACCTACATGATCACCACAAACATCAACGTCGTCGACGGGCTTGTCAACGGAGCGGTGGCGAGTCTCAAGCTTTGCGAGCGAGGAGTGGTGGTCTTGACGCGGCGGCGCCCGGTTTCGATCCCACGACTCTCTGGCCGCGACGGGAGTCACGCGGCGCTCTTCCATATGCGCTACAAACCGAGACGCGAGCATGGCTACGAACGCGCCTTATATCCTTCACTCATTCAGATGGTGCGCGCCGTCAAGAGAATTTCCACTGTGCACTGGGCGCCGCCATTTTTTTGACGACCGGTGCGCCATCTGGCGGGCATTTCTTGGGGACTGCGCCGCGAGCAGACGACGCCGCAGTTCAGTTCGTCACACGCTGTTGTTCCGTGCTGCGCGTGCATATCAGACGTCCCCGCGACATCAAAAATAGGTAAGTGCCATTTATTCAGTATGTCAGCAGCGCGAAGTTTAACAGTGCTTTAAAGGAGCACTGACACGAAAATTTTATGTTACACATTTATTGCTTTTATCGATGCTTAATGGTCTGGCGAACATGAAACAGCACTTCAAATACTTCAGCGCGCGATAGTTAATTACATTGAACGGCCTGAAAATCGTTTGTTTCAAATTCCCGCGCTTTCATCCCGAACGGCGCATATGACAGACTCCCTGCCTGACCTCACCGCTTTGTGCGGACGTCACCGGCGCCCGCTTGAGAGGGTGTTGCGCCCGCTCGCCGCTAGTGGGGTCGCGCGCGTGAATTGACGTCACGAGTTTTTGACGAGCGCTGTCGCGTCACTTCTTTTTCCTCTCCTGGAGTGATGTCACGCTGATGTCCATTTGCTGAGTGCCGCTCCGCGCGCTGCTCCGTCGGCGCGATAAATGAGATTCAATTGAACTATGTTCTTCGCGTCGCAGGCCGCTCATATTTCAGCCAGGGTATTCTGTTTAGTGAAGGAAGCGAACTGTGCAATAATATTAACGCCAAAAATAGGTGTCAGTGCTCCTTTAAGGAGAACGTTCAAAACGTCTGAGAGTTGTCAGGTTTGCCCATGAATTCTGTTCTCAACCCGCTAAGGCGGCGTGCCACCCTATGTATACGCACGCTTTGTCCTCATGGGGGTTGCCTGTGAGGCTACGTTTCGCCGCGCCAGCAGGACGCCCGACTTTTTATCCTCAATGATGTCTATTCTCTTAATTCTGGGCAGGTTGCCGTCATTGCCTTTACTTTCGCGATGTAAAGAATCTGCTCGTACTGGCGTCACTACGCCGTTGATGGCTGCAACAACAATCAGCGTAAGCGCAAAGTGCCCATAGAAGAAACGTGCGAAGTGCACCACGACCAAAGAAGTGTTTGCATGTGCGGAGTCTATCGCTGCACAAATTTCCTGCGTCCCTTGAGTGCCGCCGCGAATGAGTCGTCACGCTGAATCGGAAAGATTTTGAGCCTAGCAAATTTGCGAGGGCAAGTACGGTCGTACGCTGATTTTGGAAGCGCTGTTTATTCACCCTCATGCTCAATCCTTATCGCACATTTCTGCGCCGCCTTAGCGGATTGAGAACGGAATTTATGGGCAAACCTGACAGCTCTCGGACGTTTTGAACGTTCTCCTTAAAGCACTGTTAAACTTCGCGCTGCTGACATACTGAATAAATGGCACTTACCGATTTTTGATGCCGCTGGGACATCTGTATCCACGCATGGCACGGAACAACAGCGTATGACTGCGGCGTCGTCTGCTCGCGGCGCAGTCCCCAAGAAATGCCCGCCAGATGGCGCACCGTTCGCCGCAAAAGAGCAGGATGAAGATGATATATAAAGGTAAAGGAGACAGGGCTGATGCTAATTCGTACAGGCCTATTACAGTTACCTCAGTGGCATACAGGCTGTCAATGCAAGCCATAAAAGCGGAGCTATAGGCGTGGATAGAGGGGAACAGCATACTGGGAGAACTACAAAATGGCTTCAGACGAGACAGACGCTTAGAGGACAATTCATTTGTCCTAACCCAATGCATAGAGGTGTCAATGGCTCAGGAGCGACCACTATGGATAGCATTTCTCGATATAAAGGGAGCCTACGACAACGTAGATAGAGAACTTCTATGGAGCATACTTGAGCGGGAGGGATTAGGCCAGGACTTCATACAGCTGTTGCAGGGAATTTACAATGAGAGCGAGGTGCAAATTACTTGGGAGGACCAAAAGTGCACGCAACCGGTAGTCACAAATAGAGGTTTAAAGCAGGGTTGTCCTCTGTCACCATTGCTGTTCATGCTGTACATGGCTAGACTAGAAAGAAAGCTTGAAGGCAGTAAAATAGGTTTCAATCTATGTTATAGCTGCAAAGGACAGGAAGTGGAACAACATATCCCGGGACTGATATATGCAGATGACATAGTACTACTAGCAGATAGCAAACTGTCTGCAACAGCTCACAGATATCTACGGGGAAGAAGCCACTGAACTGGGGTTAGAGTTTAGAACAGCAAAGTCGGGAGTTCTAGTTTTTAATGACAACGCCCGTAACGAATCGGTATTCGTTCAAAAAGCAGCAATACCGTGGGTAACGGAATACAAATATCTGGGCATATGGTTAAGCGAAGGTCAGGCGTATCTAAAAACTCACGAGGGGCATTTAAAGGAGCACTGACACCAATTTTCGGCGTTAATATTATTGCACAGTTCGCTTCCTTCACTCAACAGAATATCCTAGCTGAAATATGAGCGGCCTGCGACGCGAAGAACATAGTTCAATTGGATCTCATTTATCGCGCCGACGGAGCAGCGCGCGGAGCGGCACTCAGCCAATGGACATCAGCGTGACATCACTCCAGGAGAGGAAAAAGAAGTGAGGCGACAGTGCTCGTCAAAAACTCGTGACGTCACTTCACGCGCGCGGCCCCACGAGCGGCGAGCGGGCGCAACATATACGAGCGGCGAGCGGGCGCAAAGTATATGAAACCTGGAAGTGCAGGGGAAACGACCAAGGCAATAAAAAATGAAGTGAAAGAAACAGAGACAATGACCTGGAAAAAGAGGATGGATGCGAAGAAGTCCTGAGATATCTACAGGATCGGGAAGCAGGAGATCAGAAGGGAAAAATTATTCGATAATACCAAAGGGAATGCATTGCTTTTTGAAGCCCGAGCGGGTTGCTTGCGGACAAAAACGCTTGTCCGCGAGCCGGTACAGGAAGAACTATGCGCAGGCTGCGGAAATGAGCCAGAAACCATGCGACATATTGTAACGGAGTGCAAAAGTATCCGTCCAGTCCTCAGTAATGGAGCCATCCAGCTTCCGGAAGCCCTTGGCTTTAAAGGAGCCATGAAGAGAAAACACAAGTTTGGTTCATTCGAAAGATTGCCTCGTTGGAACCATACCGACACCACTTTTAACACAAACTTCGCTCAAATAAGCTACATAATTAGGAAAAAAGGGAATGACCATGCGACCGACCAGCTCATTACCCGCAACAGAACCTATGATGTCACACGAGAATGCTCTGCGATTGGCGGAGGCCGGCAAAAGCAAACGCAAATTAGGCAGGGCTTACCAGTTTGCATAGTGAGCTATATGCCCGTTAAACATAATGCACGTTCCTTTTATGACACTAAGAACGATGGAGTAAACGGTTGAAGTTCCGAATAAACACGCAAGCGTGTACGCCAACCTTTTCTTTCCTCCATGGTGTACGCCAATGCGTACGAAACTACCGCCAGCCGAACTCGACATCTCGCCGTCGCCACCGTCGCGCAGACGAATTTCCGGGTTCGAGGCTCTTCGGGGCCAACGAACCGTCCCAGCACGCACAGCCGCGACCTTGCTTGGTATCGTAATCCCTTCACAGGAGGTTGGCCGTCATATCGCCAACCAGCAAAGGTAAAAATAGAAACGAGGGGAGTAATGAACAGCAAGCAGCGACGAGATAGTGACAGTCGTCGCAGAAGTTTCGGAATGGTGTTAGCTTGCTGCTGTTGTTAGGAGCTCTTTTCCAGTTTACAACCACTGAAAACTTCGGTTTGTTCGAGTACTTTACAATGAAATTTCGTTGCTGCCTTTTGAAATGCCCATGTAGTACGGGAAAATCGTCGAGGGAGTGCGACATCCCCACCGGTGAGGAGATCTCCTTTCATGTGCTGCCGAACGACGAACCTCGGCGAAGCAAGTGGCTAGGTTTTGTGAACTTTGCAAACGGAGGAGAAAGAGAGCTAAAGGAAGTACGAGTGTGCTCGCTTCATTTCCGAGGAAGTGATTACGGCAGGGACCCTTTAGTTAGCTCAATCCTGGGACATGCTGGCGCTCGTCGCCGACTTCGTCAAATCGCCGTCAAAGCGCTCTGACCTTGGGGGAAAAAATGCCGTACACACCGCGCATTGACGCTCGTATCTTTCTGGTCGGAGCAGAGAGCTCGCGCGAACGGCTTTCCATACACGACACCGGCCAACTGGCATAAGCAATACTGCTACTGAAATTGAACTATTATTAACCGTAAAAAAAAATACGGCACATACGTACCAGTCTGTACTCGTCCGTCGCGACGGGGCTGACGAGGCAGCGGTGCCGACGGCTGGGCGTTCGTCTGTTGTGGCTATCGCGGAATGGTCGCTTTCCGGTCCATCCGCGTATCCCACAACTCCTGCCGCTCGTGCACTTAAAAGCATTGAGCGTTCAAGTGGTGTGAGGTTGTTAAATGCAAGCCCGAGCTTCTCGGCGAGAGTTTTGTTCTCCGGATCAGGCGATTCCATGACTAGGGCTGCGGGTGCACTAGGTTTTACCAGTATTTTTAAAATGGCCGCCGTCTCGGTTTCGGCACGAGTTCCGGTTTTTGTTTGATTCCCGCGTGTGGGTGCTATATGGAGTCGACATACTAAGTATCAGTTTCATGGACCGGCTCGTATGACGCCATTGTTCACGTCACGAAATGTGCAATTTAGCGGGAGATTTAAAATTTTGGCTTAAATTGCCTTATTTCTCAGTGAATAAATCATCATTTGCTTCCGGGAAAGCGCTTAGGGTACTATGAAACACCTAATCTTTCGAATAAAACAAACTTTTGTTTTCTCTTCATGGCTCCTTTAAGGTTAGCGGAGGAGTGAACTGGACAGCAGTAGAGGTTTGTTGGTGGGAAAAGAGCAGAGAACAATCTGGGAAAAATGCGAACAAAGAAGTCAGACTAGCACAAAAATTTCATAGAAGTATTTTCTTTTTATTTTGACATTATTTTTCATTTATTTTGTTTGTATTTTTTAGGCGAGGTGATTGTACAGTGGCGTTGCGACTAAGGCCGCTGTGCAACATTACCCCGTTACAAAGGGGAGGCCACTAAGCATCATCATCAATGGCCGACTCAGCAAAATTCTAGTCTTATAACGTGTCGAGTGCCATTAGAGAGTTTTAGCATAGCGGGTGCCGTCCGCTAACGCTACGGCAGCGGGTAGCGGGGCCCGACTGGGGAGAGCAAATTCGTCACGGTGGGGTGGATTAGTTCCGCGGGCCTGCCTTCCTTCGCCATGCCCACTCATTCCCTCCGCTGAGGGGCAACCTCCTTCCACCCCCGCGCGCGCATGCGCAGTCAGGTCCCGCCCACCCGCCGCCGTAGCGTGAGCCTCCGCTAGCCGCTGTGCTAGAACTCTCTATTGACGCGGCGGCGCCCGGTTTCGATCCCATGACTCTCTGGCCGCAACGGGAGGTACGTGGCGCTCTTATTCCCACTGCGCTACAAACCGAGACGCGAGCATGGCTACGAACGCGCCTTATGTCCTTCACTCATTCAGATGGTGCGCCCCGTCAAGAAGACCTATAACAATGTGTCCAGTCTTTATATGATGTGTGGGCGAATGTTTCACGGTTTTACCCATAAACATTTTAGCTTCGCCCCTTTCATCATCATTCACTTTGTTGTATCCGCCGCCCACCGAGTCACCACACGTGGCAGAGAGACGCAGACGCTACCTCGTCTTCACGCTTCGTGGAGATGGCGGGATTTTTTGGGTAAAAAAAATTACACCATCTTCCCGTGGGGAACCCTGATGAGGATGCGAAGCATCGTGGCGGTTCCGTGTGGTTCCATTGTGTTGCCGTTATGTTGAGTGATCTGGTTTTTACTAGCGCCAGAGGGAATTCCACGTCCGGGTCCACACCGGTGGCAAAGGCACGCAAGTGCTGTTGTGTTACGGTGAGTAGGCGGTGGTTCTCGAGGCGCCGAAACTCGTCCATCATGTTTTTGTCGATGTTGTCTCTGTGGTAGAATCGGTAGTCTCCGTCAGCTTTGGTGAGGTAAAGGTTGTTGACATTGGTGCACCGGCTGAGAGCAATGTACACGCCCTCCTCTTCGCAGCTTTGTCTTCTCGTTCTTCTTCTTCTTCGGCGGTTCCCCTCCGGGAAGGTGACGACGGTGGTTGAACGCGAACCTATCTCGTGATGGATTCTTTGGTTGGCCAATCCCTAGGGGCATCCTGCCACAATCAGCATCAGAGGCGCTGCGGACGGGGCTGGTTGAGCTGCAAGGCGCGTGGCGCTTCCCGCCACAGCTTTCCCGCGGGAAATTCAGCATCCCCCTCTAAAGTTTTCAGTTCGTCGTTTCCGTTGACGTTCAGCTTCGCGTGCCTTCGTTGTATCAGTAGCTTCTTGACGTAGTTTGAATGAGTCAAGGACATAAGGCGCGTTCGTAGCACTTGCTCCTCTCCCGGATTTCTAGCGTAGTGGGAAGAGCACCGCGTACCTCCCGTTGCGGCCAGAGAGTCGCGGGATCGAAACCGGACGCCGCTGACTATTTCTTTTTTTTATAGTGTAGTATCGCGGAGCTGTGGGTGTAAAGAGGAGAGTTGCGCATGCGCAGTGAGCGTGTGGACGGCACCGCCATCAACGACGGAGGACCAGGCGAGCCTAAGAAATGCTCCGCATTTAAAACAGTTTCCAGCGCACATTTTGTATTTCCCGCGGCAAAAGTCAAACGGCCATTAATTTAATTAATATAGCACTGAAATTACCACTTATGTAGCGTTGTCTTGTCTCAAATATGCCGAATGTTTTTTTTTTTCCTGAACAATGTTGAGAAGTAACAAGTGTGTTTGCAGATTTACTGGTTTGGAAGAGTTTTGCCTGTATAAACCTCTCGCTCAATTATTCTCTTGACTTTTGGCCGGAGGCCTGAATCGCGGAAGAGACAGACAGACCAAAATTTTAAGGATTAGGTACCCCAGGAAGTACTATCGTATTTAATACAAGCTTATTATTTCCCGTGGCTCATGGGACGACTCGGTTTATTGCGCTCAATTGAGAAAACTTGAACTATGAGGCGTGCCGTTGTGGGCGGTTCCTAAATAAACTACATCCATTCAAGCTTTCTTTAAAAAAATCTGTGGTTGATTCCTCGGTCATAGGAATCAGTAAACAGCGGAAGTGAAATGGGCAGCGAAATCTGCAGCTGAGCATGATTTGCGGGTCGGCGGATGTCTTGTGGGTGTGCTTGCTGGCGGGTCGCTTCGGCAAAGGTGTACTGGGGTCATTTCCGTGACGAATATGACGTCAGTTATATCTTGAAGTATCCCGGCATAAAACACTTTCGTGTTAAAATATAACACCCGAAAACGAACAACCCCAAGTACAAAGTACTGATGATGATGATGATGATGATTGCTATTGGTCTCCCCTTTGAAGCAAAAGGGGAGTGCAAAAGGTTGCTTCCCCACAAAAAATTCCCCGCATTTCCCCGAGGGGAAGAATGTGAAAGTGCGAATGCACGAGTTGAATTTGCGCGGTTCGGTAATGTTCGCGAAAGAGAGATCACACACACACACACACACAACTACAAAGAAAGAAAGATGCATTTATTCACAGACACCTATTTGTGTTGTCGTTGTACTTGATTGCTAGAGCGGATCTCAGCTTTGAAATTTCGTGTCAGTACTCCTTTAAGCGGGTGCATTAGCCCTTCTCACGCCCGATTCCTGGCCAATCCCCCACGTGGGTATGTGCCATGTCAGCGGCCAGGCAGCGCGCGCCCATCTCCCCCCGTTGCCAAGGAAGACGAGGAGAGTCCTGGCCAATCCCCCACGTGGGTATGTGCCATGTCAGCGGCCAGGCAGCGCGCGCCCATCTCCCCCCGTTGCCAAGGAAGACGAGGAGCGCGCGCACCCGCAGCTGTTGCTATGCGGACGGCGGCGGACGCTTCAGGCTCGCTTAAGAAGTGCATTCGCACTTCTTAAGCGACCCTGTGTGCAGGAGTGCACCCTTTACAGGCCGATTGCTTCGTTGTACTGGCGTCATTTGCGTGACGGATATGACGTAATGGAAATCTTCGTGTATCCCGGAAAAAACACTGTCGTGTTTAAAAAAAAGCACGAATGAATGTAATCATGAGTGTGAAAAGAGACGCTTGAATGGAAAACGTGCGCCAAACGTGGTGCGCCTGTTTTTTTTTTCTCGGGCTTCATCAAAAATATGCTTGCCGCGAGGTAAGCATGCGAACCGAAGGTCTTTGTAACTACGGTACCTCGTCAGGCACGCCGTAAGGAAAGAGAACAAGAAATCCCTCCTGATTCTTCCTGAGCCAAACAATTCAAGGGCATATCATCATCTTCGCCGTCGTCATTAGCGCACCCACCTAAGATCCAAAACAGGATACTGTGGTTCCCGGCGCACTCGGGAATAGAGGGGAACATAGAGGCGGACAGGTTAGCTGGAAGCTATACTACAAACCGAGCGCCAGGCGATTCCGACCCGAAAGAACCGACGCCAGTCCTCCCGTAATACTCGGCCACAGTGGCAAACTACAGGGGTATCAGGAAAATATATCCTCCGCCACACGAATCCTTGACGAGGGCAGAAGCCACCGACTGGAGACAGCTGCAGGCAGGCGCGTTCCCAAACGTAAACGTTGTGGGAATTGTGGCTGCCCGCGATCCCGACTCGGCACGCGGCAGCGCTCGGAGGGATTGCGCAACCATACGGCAAGAATAGAGGGGTTCGCTTGCGCGTCGCGAGGTGGCGCCACCGGCGCGCCCCAAGCGCGGCGGAGACAGAGACAGAGCGCGGCGGAGACATCGACGACGAAAACGGATAAGTGTTTCAAATTTATTATTCCTTTTTTAGAGTGACCATGTTTTAGAGAGAGATGTAGGTTAGACTAGTTGAAAGGGGCGGTAGTTAGCGTAGGGAAGTGACCGAACCAGAGGTGTCGCGCGGTTGTTGCACGTGGCGGTTTGTAAGCGTTGGTAATTCGTGAAAGAAGAATTGATGCTGTAGGAGAGAATCGCACGTTGCGGCTTACTTTTAGATTGGAAGGGAGCGCGCGAAAACGCGGCACGGAAGTAAGCCAGAGTTGGGCACGCCTTGGACGGACAGTACCATGCCTCAGAGGAAGAAGCCGGGTGTGATGTGCACGGGATGCGAGCACGAATACCCGCTCGAGGAGACGAGATTCGAGTCGTTCGAGGACGCGGAAGGACAGGACTTCATGTGCAGAGTGTGTGTGCTAGCGTCGCGCCTCGACCGGCTCGAGGAAGAAAAGGAGCAGCTCAGAGTTCAGGTAGGCGAGCTACAGGAGGAGTTGAAGGATGAAAAAGAGCAGAAGAAGGCACTCGAAGCGAGGTTGGCGCAAATGGAGGTCAAAATGGCGACGAAGGGTGACATCCAAACAAAGGATGAAGCAGGTCACCAGGCAGATGCGTCGGCAGTGCTTGATCCCGAGAAGGGAAAGGAGGAGAACAAAGACGCCACGCCGGAAGACGATCCCGGACTGGCGCTGACTCAGCCGGTGCCGGAGCAGGTGGCCGCGCCGGGGGGCAGCCAGGAAAAGGAAGAAAGGCGCATGGTGATAGTGGCGGGGGACTCCAACATGCGGTACTCAGAAATGGAGATTAGAGGCCGGGTGAGAGAGGACGAGAGAGTGCAGGTTGGCGTGTTCCCGGGGCAGACGGTCAGGGTAGTGTTAGAAAAAGCAAAGGACAAAATGTGGGAAAATATGCAGGGGCAGAACCTAGTGATTATCGCAGGAGGAACCAATGACGTTCTGCAGGGAAGGGGTGCGGGAGTGCGCAAGCAGCTAGAAAAGGGGGTGAAGGAACTTCGGGAGCTGTGCCCACATGTGCAGGTCGTCGTGAGCACAGTACCAGAGATAATTGGGAGAGGGGTACATGTGGAAAGGGAAGTTGTGGCGGTAAACCGAGACATACGGGAGCTGGGCAAGGAGCTGAGTTTCGCTGTCGTAGACATCAACAGGGATGTCCGATGGATGGGCCGGCAAAGGGCGTTCCAGCGTGACGGAGTGCGTTTCAGCGGGCAGGTGGGAGCAGCCATCGGAAGACGACACGCGGCGCGAACTGTGGCTTTTTTAGGGGGCCCACAGGCCTTTGCGAAGATGGCGTAGACAAATGCAAGGAGCAAAGGGAGATAGCGGGGCCGGTGCAGACAAACGAAAGGGACGACGACGGCGTGTAAAGAAGAGAGGGGGAAAACTGAATATCGCGTACATAAACATGCAGGGTGGCAGGAAAAGAGAGAAGTGGATGGAGATTACTAAGCAGCTAGAAGAGGAAGATATCCAGGTATACGCTGTGACCGAGACGCACCTGAGGGACTTGGAGGAACCTCCGGTAATCGGAGAGTATGTATGGGAAGGTTGTAACAGGACGGCTGGATTGAGAAAAGGCGGAGGAGTAGGTATGCTGGTACGGCAGGGGACTAATTGGAAGAGAGTGAAAGAAGGCTGTAAAGAACATGTGTGGATGAAAGGGATAGTGGAGGGTAGAGAGATGGCTTTAGGGGTGTCTTACCTGTGGACGGGTAAGGATAGCAAAGAACAAAACGAAAAACTGGTGGCGTGTCTGAAAAAGGACATCGAAGATTTGAAGCGTTCTGGGGAGGTACTATTGGTAGGGGACATGAACGCCCACATTGAAGATCTAGACGGGTACACCGACTTCAACGGAAATCTAATGCTAGATATGTGTGAGTACCAGAAGCTGATCATAGTAAATAGGGAACAAAAATGCGAGGGTCAAATAACGTGGGAGTGTGGTAGGAGACAGTCGAGTATTGACTACTGCCTTATTTCAGAGGGACTTTATGAATGGTTGGATGGCATGACCATAGATGAGGAAGGGGGCCACAGTCTGGGCAGTGACCACAAGCGCATAAACCTGAGTTTTGGGAAACTGGGGGGCGAAAAAACGGGTCGACCGGAGCAGCGCACAAAGTTAAACAGCAAACAAATGGCGAATATAGCCAAAAGCATTGAGGCTGACATAGAAAGAAATCCTGGAGAAGAGTGGGAATATGACAGGCTCATCAAGACTATGCAGGAAAAAATAGTCAAGGCAGAGGGGTCCAACCGATGGAGAGGAAAAAAAACACCCAAAAGCTGGTGGAACAAAGAAATAAAGGCGGCGATAGAGAGGCGTAAACAGGCGTCTAGAGAGCACAGGCAGGCCAAGAGGATGGGGAGACATCAGGAGGAGGTGGACCTAAAATGGGAGCAGTATAAGCAAATGAAACAGGAAGTGCAGCAATTAGTGCAGGCGAAAATAAAGGGGGACAGCGAGCGATGGGTAACGCAAATACGAGGAAGGGGTAGAGACGCGCCGAGAAGGTTTTGGAACCATGTGCAGGCATTAGGGAAACGTACGAGTCCCACAGAAGGCGGTACTATAGAAAACGAGCAGGGACAGATGCTCAAGGGAGAGGAAGCATTAGCATACCTGCACAAAATCATCACGGAGAAGTTCGGTAAGGTGGATGAAGAGGCCCCGCAGCGACACAGAGATGTCGCGGCTGGTAGGCCGAATGGTCTGGAGATAGATGGGGACAAGCTGAAATGGAAAAGAGCAGAGGAAAAGGTCCCCAAGAATACCGCGGCAGGCACGGATGGGATACCGATGGAGTTGATTAACCAGTTAGGACCAAAGAGCAAGGGAAAGCTACTGCAAGCCATCAGAACAAGGATAGAAGAAAAGGCAATACCAGCCGCGTGGCAAATGAGCAGGATGAACTTAGTGTACAAGGGCAAAGGAGTCAGGACAAACCCAAGCTCGTATAGGCCAGTAACCGTCACGTCAGTGCTGTACAGGTTAGCAATGCAGGCAGTGAAGTTCGAACTAGAGCAGTGGGTGGAAGAAAATAGGATATTAGGGGAGCTTCAAAATGGGTTTCGAAAAGACAGAAGACTAGACGACAACTTATTCGTGGTAAGCCAATGCATAGAGGTGGCGAAAATGCAAAACCGACCTTTGTGGTTAGCCTTTCTGGACATTAAAGCGGCTTATGATAATGTAGACAGGGAGCGGCTTTGGAGTATCCTGGAGGACGAGGGAGTTGGGGCAGAATTCATTAGCTTACTCAGGGAGCTATACCGGGAGAACCAAGTGCAAATAGTGTGGGAGGGGGTAACATACAATAGGCCTGTATACACCTACAAGGGTCTGAAACAAGGATGTCCTCTCTCTCCGCTGCTGTTCATGATCTACATGACGGGGTTAGAAAGGAAGCTAGAAGTCAGCACGATGGGGTTCGACTTATCCTACATGAAAAACGGGCAGGTGGTGGAACAACGGGTTCCGGGACTAATGTATGCAGACGACATATTGTTGATGGCGGACAACCGGATAAGTATGCAGGGCTTGATGGATATATGCGGTGAAGAAGCGACGCACCTAGGGCTATCCTTTAGCAGAGAAAAATCGGGGATCATGGTCTTTAATGACGGCGAGGAGCACAAAACAGTATCAGTGCAGCAAGTAGAAATACCATTGGTGAAAGAGTATAAATATTTAGGAGTATGGCTGAACAACAGCGAAGATTACACGCAGGCGCATGAGGCTCACCTTAAGACGAAAGGAAGACGGAACGCGGCTATAATGAAGCATAGAGCCCTCTGGGGATACAGCAAATACGAGGTGGTAAGGGGAGTCTGGAAAGGGGTCATGGTACCAGGATTAACTTTCGCTAATTCGGTTCTGTGCATGAAGTCAGAGACCCAAGCGGGCCTGGAAGTAAATCAGAGGGCGGTAGGCAGATTGGCCCTAGGGGCCCACAGTAAAACTACAAATGAAGCGGTACAAGGGGATATGGGCTGGTCGTCTTTCGAGGCGAGGGAGGCGCAGAGCAAGATAAAGTTTGAGGAGCGACTTCGTGACATGGAGGACGAAAGATGGGCCGCGAGGGTGTTTAAGTACCTGTATTTGAGGAGCGTGGACACGCGGTGGAGACGGAGGACCAGACAGCTGACCAAGCGGTACGGAAAGTCGGTAGGGGAAAGCGGGGTTTACACAACAGTTAAAAAGCAGGTAAAGGCAGCAGAGACGACGAAGTGGGCAGAGAGAATGGAAGCGAAAAAAACCCTGGAGACTTATAGGACAGAGAAACGGGAAATTAAGAAGGAGGGATTCTATGGCAATATGAGAGGCAGTGCGTTGCTCTTCGAGGCACGGGCAGGGTGCCTGAGAACCCGGGCATACACGGGTAGCTACAGGCAGCAGGATGAAACGTGTGCATGCTGCGGCAGTGATCGAGAAACTATAGAACATATTGTCAGGAGCTGCACAGAGATACGGCCACCGTGGGGTGAGGGGGAAACGACGCTGGCGGAGGCTTTGGGATTTGGGGCGAGGGGGAACCTCAACTTCAAGGCCATAGAGGTGGCGAAGAGGCGACTGGAGTGGTGGTGGAGGAAAAGCAGGGAAGGGATGGGTACGCAGGTTGAGTAATCATGCGGACGAGAATTTAGAACAGCGAGGGGAGAAAAAAGGGGGGTGGGGGCGAGGAGTTTAAAACAGAAAAGAGGGAGAAATGGGAGGGAGGAAGCAAATCTATAGGTTAAGCTGGGAGTAGGGCATGTAAACGTAATAAAACAGGCAAGTCGATTGCTGACAACCGACGCCCCGATTCAAAGGGAAAGCCACTAATCATCATCATCATCGGAGCGGGAAGCTCGGAGTGTAGAAGTGTGCGCCGTGTCGGTTTTGACCGGCGGCGGCGTGGTGGTCGTTTTTTGTCGGCGGCGGCGGCGTCGGCGGCGCGGCGCCGGGTATTCATCGGCGGCGGCGCACGGCCAATTTTTGTTGGCGGCGGCGGCGCCGGCGGCGCCGAAACCGGAACCGCAAATTAAAAAAAGGCCAGCCATTAAAAAAATCGTTCCGCTACATCCAACGCGATTTGGACAACATTCAGCTGTGGTGTCACAAGCGGCACATGTCATTAAACCTGAAAAAAAACCTGTACACATGTGTTTTACGAAGAAAAGAAATGCCTCGAAAAATTTTTACGCTATAGACGGGTACTCGTTGCAAACTGTTGGTGAAAACTGACCAACGACTGTACTGCAGCATTCAGTTCCGAGTCCGCGAGCTCCTCCAGGTCGGAGACCCGGTAGTGCACAGTCTTCACAATGTCACGGCAGTTGACCAGCAAATCGTGGAGTCTTGGGACGCTTCCAAATCCGTCCTTGATGACCAAGTTGTGTAGGCCGTGCCCAACACACAGGAACCACAGGAACCATTCGGAAATAATCTTTGACTGTCGCCGCCTTCTTGCAGTCGTCTTGCAGTTTATGGACATCCATCAAGTGTCTCTGCATGTTCGACGTGCTTACGGTGCTCGCGTAGCGTTTCACGTTGCAGCTGCGGAGGAAACAGGCGATTATTTAAACTCTCACAACTAAACGATTAGGCTGCTCACAACAAACGGTTTGGCAGGCGCCTTGGTAGGCGTTATGAAATTCCGCCCCCCCACCCCCCCCCCCACCCCCGGCCCCCTCACCCGAACCCGAAACTATGCTAATTCCTGCGAGGTGATATGCGCGCATTTCACCGTCAATTTCAACGTATGTGAACTCTGAACTCTAGACGGGCGTCCTGATGTACGGTCGCGAAAACGGCAGCCGGTCTCGCGAGCACAACAGCTGAGGAGCGCACTGCACGGTATTAAGTCTCACAAATTTCACAATTCCTACGAGGCGCCAGCCAACGGTTCAGTTACTTAGAGAAACAAAGGAGCGCTACTTACGATTCGAAAGGCTTTGAGTCTTCCTTCTTTGAGGAGTTGGTCAAGCAGCTCTTGCAGTAGTAGTCCGTTCCAACTGTCTTCTGCTTTCCTCCCGTGATGTATGCTAGGCGTCCAAAATGTTTCCAAACAAAACTAGACTTCCCCTTCGAATGCAAAGGAACAATCCGAAAACTTCCAATCGGCATCTTAAACACATCGGGGCCAGGAATTTCTTCCTCGCAACAAGTTGCAGATATGTCGCCGATTCCATCCGCAACCTCAGTACACGCGACCGTCAAGCCGTCATTCCGGCGTTTCGAGGCCGTGGCTACCGTAGCAGAGGCCGCTGCTTCTCGTTGCGCCATTTTGCGCGCGAAAGAGTAGTTAGGCAATCCCACGTTGCTCTGGCTAGAGACGACACGCATGCGCAGATGAGCGGAGAGCAGGGTTGCTTTTGTTTTCTGTTGCTTCATTATTCTCCTACGTGACATTGAAAAATGCCCGAGGCATGAAAAAAAAATTTGAACAAAACACGAAATCTCAAACAAAGCTGGATTAATTTTTAAAAGTCATTTTTATTCTATATACGTAAATGCCGCGCCGATCACGCCGAAACAATACGTCGGCGGCGGCGGCGGCGGCGCGCCGATCAGTTAGTGTCGGCGGCGGCGGCGCGGCCAGAACAGTCGGCGGCGGCGCGCCGACGTCTCGGCGCACACCTCTATCGGAGTGGCTTCGGCGGGGAGGCGGCTGCGGAGAGCGGGAGGACTTCGACCTGTGCTTCGACTGCGGCGCGCGGCGGCGGCGGGCGGCCGCTCCGAGTGAGGACGACACAACGAGGCGGCGGCGGCGGAGCGACCCGGCGCCTTCCCCTTCGAGCCTGGACCGACCATCGTCCACCGGTAGCGGCGGAGTCGAACGACTCCAGCCGCTCGAGCAACGCGCGATCCGAGAAGACGGAGCCAGCTAAGGGAGGTTTTGGGAATAAACCCCCTACGGAGGTTGGCGTCGGTTGCCTTTGTCTCGTGCCTGCCTCTCACGCCGGCGCCGTCTACACGGCAGCCGCGTGCGGAGGATCGTCGGAGTATGACCCACACCACAAATTGGCGCCCCAACGTGGGGCCTCGACTGCAAACGCAGTTGAGGTGCATACAGGCAAGATGGCAAGCAACGCAACGAGCGGAGCGACGGGAGGAGGCTGGAGGCACGTAGGCCTACTGTCAACATGGCGGCGGGTCGGCTCCCCCGCCGCGCCGTGCCCGCGCACACGCGCCGGCGGCAGCGATGAATTGACCCCCCAAGCGCCGAATGGTGCGGCGGACTCTTCCTACAAGGATGCAGCGGTTGGGAGTACGCAAATGCGCACCATAAACCCGTGACTACAGCGCTTCGACTTGGCCGATGCGACGTTGACAAAGAGCGAGGAAGACGTTGAAGGTCAGTCTTTTCCTTTGCTAGGGGTGGTGAGAAGGGAGACGAAACCGTCTCCACGCTAGTGGGTGCTTGCGTCTAGTTGTCGGAAAGGTGGAGAAAGTACCGCCCGAGATTGCATTCAGGCAGTAAGAGCTTCGCGTGGCTCGGCAGGGGGCTCGTTATTTTTCGGGAGGTGATCGTCCGTGTTTGTAAGAGACGGACTTCAGGCGACTATCACCGGAGAGCCGCGCCCGTAAGCCGCTTGTAACGCGGTGGGCGCTGGCGTTACGGCAGCCTGTATGCTGCGATCGGGGATAGTTCGTGTGTGTGGGCAAGTGTTACTGTGGGAGTGAGTGTGTGCGGCCGCCCGTAAGCCGCTCAGATTGCGACGGGCGCTGGGTCTAGTGCAGCTGGTAATGTTGCGACCTAGGGTGTTTGAGAATGCGTGTGGGAGCTAGTGCGCGCCTGTAAGCCGCTAGTATGGCGGTTGGCGAGGCAGCTGATATTGCTGCAAGTGAGTTGCAGGAGCCCTGCCTGCTTGACGCTAACGCAGCTTTGCCGAGTAACGCACCCGGGCAAAGAAAACTTGAACGGGTATTTCGAAGCCACCACCCGTGTTATGTCAGACGAGCTGCATCCGAGTAGGCTGTCTCGCCAGTGACAGGAGTTGGCGGAAATCCGCTGCTCCCTTCCTCAATAATCGGAATCGCTCGCATTGAGGGGTGAGAGCGGAGCCCTCGGCACACGGACGGCAACGGGAGTCACGCTAATTGCCAGTCGCCACCGCCATAGACAGCGAGGACGGACCAGCTGAACCACCCGGCGCGGCCGGCCAGTGAAGGTAGCACCGAGCGCAGCGTGTTGAGCTGTCGCCAGTTGCTACTCCGGCCGGACGAGCGCCCTGTCCGGCCGGAGGACGAGCGCCCTGCGGGGCAACCAATCAACCGTTCGGGAGGACCAGCCGCCGAAGCAGCCGCGGAACCCAGGAGGCCGAGGGACCCGCCATTGGGGAGAACGCCTTGCACTGGGAGCAGAGGTCGCGTCAGCAAGCGACCTCCGCATTCTTCGGCTGCGGCTGCCGGCTTCTTCTGGACCTGCCAACCTGCTGTGCTTCCCAACCGTGAGAGACTCGGACCACTGCAACGCGTGGCACGCTCATCAGGCCGAGCTTCGCGGTTACGGCATCATATGGCGAACATTGGGGGTGAACTGGCATGTGGATGACGTTTGTTGGCGTATTTTGTAACTTGAGGTTGTGCTTCGCGGCGCCGTTTCAATGCGGGCGGCGTCGAGTATTAGGGAGGAGGAGTGTGGGAATTGTGGCTGCCCGCGATCCCGACTCGGAACGCGGCAGCGCTCGGAGGGATTGCGCAACCATACGGTAAGAATAGAGGGGTTCGCTTGCGCGTCGCGAGGTGGCGCCACCGGCGCGCTTGGGAGCGGGAAGCTCGGAGTGGCTTCGGCGGGGAGGCGGCTGCGGAGAGCGGGAGGACTTCGACTGCGGCGCTCGGCCAGCTCAGCGGCGGCGGGCGGCCGCTCCGAGCGAGGACGACACAACGAGGCGGCGGCGGCGGAGCGACCCGGCGCCTTCCCCTTCGAGCCTGGACCGACCATCGTCCACCGGTAGCGGCGGAGTCGAACGACTCCAGCCGCTCGAGCAACGCGCGATCCGAGAAGACGGAGCCAGCTAAGGGAGGTTTTGGGAATAAACCCCCTACGGAGGTTGGCGTCGGTTGCCTTTGTCCCTTGCCTGCCTCTCACGCCGGCGCCGTCTACACGGCAGCCGCGTGCGGAGGATCGTCGGAGTATGACCCACACCACAACGTATACTGAGCAAAATTTGTCCGACTCGATATGCAGACGCATGCCCATTGTGCCATAAAAAAATTCCACACTCTACCACACAACATAAAAATGCCAAAGCACAACAGCTGTCCCCAAAATCAGAAACCCTAATGCGGAGCAATGGGAGGCAGTGCTGGACAACAAACGACTGCTGTGAATACCAGATTGGTGTGATTCAGCGGGCGCGCAAAGCAGCAGAGGCCGTTGGAGCCCCGGACCAACTGGGTACCATCCCTGGTGACCCCGTCAGGAGCTGTATCACGTGGTACAAGACCCCGGTGGAGTGCCGCCCGACCACTCAAAAAAGATAAATAAACGTCTTCCCAGTCCGAGTCTAGAGCACGTGAATAAGTTCGCTTGGCCGCAAAGCGTTTCGTCGTACGCCCCCCCCCCCCCCGCTCTCCCCCCCTACGGCGCAAGTCAGCCAATACATTTAAGCCAATTCTTCAAGGCGAAAGCCAAAGAAATTGTGGCCCATTGCCCAGTAAGGATGTCCGTAATTTCTACAATTTCACGTACCGTCCAAATGAATGAGGCAGTAGGTAAGGACCTTGGTAAGCAGGCAAACAAGCTGAAGTGGTATTCCCAGCAGGCGACACTGAGCATCAATCTGTTCCTCGCCAGCACCCCCAGTGTACGGTTACGTTCGATGTTGGTATTCCTAAAAAAAAAAAAGGTTTTTGGAACATGCCATTACCGACGTGGCAAAATGTTTCGTGAATTTCGGCCCTCGATTTTTAAACGCCCGCAAGAAAAAAAATAAACGGAGTAATTTATTTGGTTGCATCGTGTATGCTGCTCCCTTCACCGCAGTTTCTTTTTTTTTTTACTCTGACTCGAACTTTCATTTTTCGGTTTCATTGGTACAAATGCGGACGTACAAATTAGAGGTTACAAGTCATCGTCGTCGTCGTCGTAAAACATGTTGCCCAGCAACCAACCGTATTCATCGCAATCGACGTCATCTACGCAGCACGAGCCACGCCCCGGCGCGCGTTCGGCCTTTGGTCACCAGCGAATTCGAAGCCCCCCTGGCGCGAAAGCTCTGCTCGCGTGTCGCCTTTACCCGTACGAGGGGGAGAACGGGCCGCCCCTGCGACGCTGCTGAAGAGCCAGGATGCAGGCCCAGTTCATTTCGTCCACCCGATCACGCGCAGAGAGGGTACAAGCGGCCAAGGAAACCTTCACGTACAAGTAAGTCGAAGGCATCGCGCTACGGAGCACGAGTCTGCAGGTTCAGTTACCAGCTTGCCGTTTTCCTGACAGCGGTGGAAAGAAAGCAAACCTGTAAAGATCCACAGACGACTTAGAATCATTGCAGCGTGAGCTACACTGGCCGAGGTTGAGCAGTTTCGCGCTGCTCTTGGAGAGCCGTGCTGCGCGCACATGTGCGAGGAGCAGTGACGTCTCACGGCACACAGCTGGCGCGCCGGGGTGGCTAGAATTCCCCACTCTAGGGCCATATTCTCGACTGCACAAATTCCCAGGGAACTGGGGAATTTGCCGAAAGTCTTTTCTGATTGGCTTTCCATTTTTGTCACGTGCTTCCGGTTGACAAAGCGGTTGTGTGTGCTGTCGTCATTTTGACGTTTTATGACGTTCGGGGCACCAGTTCTAAAGTTTGCTTTATTTCTCTTTACTGAAAGCGCATAATTCTTGGCCGGCAATGAAAAACCAGACTAAAAGCACTAGACATGACAACGTATGGCCTCTCTTTGCTACTTAACAACCTGTAATACACGCCCTCTCTGTGATTGGCTGAGAAGTCATGACGTAATTTAAACAGTTGGCGCGAACGTTACGTAACACATCGGCAACTTCAGCCTGCGTAAAAGTGACGTAATGTTACGTAACAGCTTGAAAATGGCAGCTGTTTTTGTCGCAAAATACAAGCAAAATAGGGCAAAAACTTGTCCTGGCTTTCGGCGCCGCGAAATGTCCGGCAATTTGCAGCAGACGCAGTTTCGCATGACGCGCGGTTTAAAGCATGTTCTCTACTGAAAGAATTAATAGTTTCAACTGTTTCCAAGTCAGCGATCAGGGAGCATACAAATAACGTGCTGTAGCTTGCTTTTATGTTTGGCAATAAGATAAAAATTATTTGTTTGGCGTAACCGCAACATAAGAGGGCAGTACAAGACTCCCCAGAACCCAATGCATGGTATTTGTCCATGCACCTCCTAGTAAGCTGCTGGGTCACATGATCGAACTCCATGATCGAACTCCAATCACATGATCGAACTCGCGCCTTTCCGCGAGGGGAACACGAGTAAATGCAGAGCATTGGGGCCTCAGTACTGATTGAAGGCAGTGTTGCTTCCATCGCTTCTTCCGTGATGCTGGAGTAGCAGACACGAGTAAACGTGGGCACGAGCGTCAACCAAGGAAGGAAGGAGCAACGCAGTGACTGAAACACGAGCGACCGCTAGCCGCTCTATATTTGCAGCGCGCGCAGTAGAGGGAGAGCAGTACGGGGGGGGAGAGCGCGCACGCGCAAGCAGCGCGCGCCCTTCCACGCCCCACCGCGCTGCTATCACGCACCTGTTACGCCGAGACCGCGACGGAGCGATCGAACGGGCTGACTACGACGCATGCGCGTGCCAGCTGCTGTTCAGAGAGAGGAGGGAAGGAGAGGCGCACCTGCTGCGGACGCGGAACTGTTGACACCGTCCGACACAGGAACAGGCGAGGCTAACAAATGCTCTGCATTTAAAATGACTCGTTTGTTCATTACAGCGTAGATTGAAGTCGAGATTGACGAATGAGGGAATCGGCGACATCGGTGCGCTCCGCGGTTATCAGGCGTAGCGCTTTGCTGCTCTTCTGTGTCACACAAGCGATGGTCGCCGCCGTCTTTTTCTGTGATCACGCCATAAACTTGTAACATAGCAGCAGACGATAGCGTGACGGCGTGGGAAGGTGATAACGCGACAAAGCTTGTATTGAAGCAGAGAGCCCAACTATGTTACTAAAAGCGATTGAAAGAAATAGATACGGTAAAAATTATGTAATGTTCTTTAGCTCGACATCCGCCTTTCGCTCACTTTTGGATCAACGTTACTCGATCGCCTTGTGGTGTTGACGCCAATTTTGACCTGCAGAAATGTGTTTTTCTTGTCACCCTCAGCTACCGTCTTAATTTTTATAGTACATGCCAAGCGTTTTTATATCTTTCTTGCGCAATATTTGATACCTTGATTGCGATCTTTATGAGTGAATCGTCAAATTACACTGCATGTCGTCATAGCTATAGGTGCAGCACGTCACTGATTGCTTACGTCGTGCTTACGCAAAAAAACATGGGCGAATTGCCGGCAATTTGTGCAGTCGAGAATAGGGCCCTAGGGCCTTTAGCCACCTTACCACCCCCGTCGAAATTGGATTGGATTGGATTGAATTAAATTGGATTGGATTAGAAATCGTTTTAGCAGCAGTAAGCATGATAGTCAGCTAATCCTAGACAACCAGGAAACCTAAGAATAACCAGCTGATCTTTAGATCACGCTAAGTATACTGGCATAGCCGAGCTAAGCCACTGTTAATTTTTTCAGACGCAGCAGCTATGCGCCGTGACCGAGGAGACCCTGCGCAGAAAGTTTGCATTAAAGAGTGTAGTAATCGTCAGCCATTTTTTGTTTGGTTGCTGTTGCGTTGTTTCGGAAAATCGCGCTTGCTCGTCTGCGCGCTGCCTCACAGCGCTGACTCACGGCTGTCACAGGTGGTGGCATGCCGTGGTGGCGACCGTCTTGGCCCTGATCACGTCCTACTTCTCCTTCGTCATCTTCGTCGACGTGCACACGGAGCCCGAAGTGACGCTCGACATCGGCATAATCTACGGACGCACGTTCAAGGACCTAGAGGTGCATGCACTTGCATATCCAAGCATATCCGCTCTGGCTTCTTCGTTCTCTACAGACTGACGAGGGAGAAAATTCTATTGATGGACAAGCAGAAAGTCGAAAGGAAAGCAGTGAAAGCGACTCAAGAGGGGGGTCAGAAAATAAAAAAGCGAAACCGTAAAGGACGACTGTGGGTAGATTTGAACACAAATATGTTTAATGCGTGGTACTAATAGAGATAGCACTGTCAAGACGGGGTGACGTTTACCACAACCCCGCTTCAGAAAGGAAGCCAGTCAGCATCGCCTGCATCATGGTCGTTCGCATCTCTACGGTCTTTGTATGTAAGTCACCGTGCGGTCGTGGTTCCTCGCCCGTTAATTAAGGGGCATTTATGGAGGACTTCAAGGCTCTGTACCAAGTTATGTTAAAATACAAAAAGAAACCCAGTTTCTATGGGTCGTACGAACAAAAGTCGGGAAGAGGCGGAATTTATGGATGAAAAAAAAAAACACTGAAATACCCTGTAATTGCGCACTAAAGGTAGCTATGCGTGGCTGCATGTAAACGTATTATTCGCCAGGACCTCGTTCGGTGTATTTTAACGCGCGGATACGGAAACCGCCGGGCACATTTTTCGGAGCTCCACCCTTCCCGCTGCTTGACGCGGCGGTCGTTGCACCGGCGGGCGCAGGTGAACGCGTACTACGGCATTCCGTACGCCAAGCCTCCGGTTGGCCGGAATCGGTTCCGGCGGCCCGAGGCGCTGGAGGCCAAGGGCCGCTACCTGGACGCGCGCAACCCGCGCTACCCTTGCGTGCAGCCTAATCTGTACTACGGCAACGCCACCATCGTGGACGCGTACAACTCTTCCGAGGACTGCCTCCACCTGGACATCTACACGCCCCGGGCGAGCACTTACGAAAAGCTGGGCATCGCCTCGGGACTCAGCGCCGTCCTCGTGGTCCTCATCGACGTGCACTTCGCCAACGGGGGCAACTCGCACTTCTACGCCGACCCACGTCGTTTTGTGCAGAAGACTAGCATCGTGGTCGTGGTGCCCAACTACCGCATAGGGGCGCCGGGGTTCATGCGCAGCGGCTACCAGCGCTCGCCCGGGAACATGGGACTCCTGGACCAGGTGACGTTTCCAGAAAGCGACCCATGTACTATAGAGGTTCGAGAAAGCGGGCCCGTTCCCGACGTGGCTGTTTCTATTGCACTCACACGGCACGCTTCGTTTACGCCCACTTAGTATTGATTGATTGTAGGGTTTAACGCGCCGACGCAACGCAGGCGATGAGGCGCGCCGTAGTGGAGGGCTCCGGATTAATTTTGACCACCTGGGGATCTTTAACGTGCTCCGAAATCTCGTACACACGGGCGTTGTTGCTTTTCGCCTCCATCAGAAAGGCGGCCGCCGCGGCCGGGAATCGAACGTGCGACCTCGTGCTCAGCAGCGCAACGCCTTAGCCACTGAGCCACCGCGGCGGGTCGCCCACTATGTAAAATTGGCAATGCAAAAGCATCGTCGGCTCTGTTAAAATAAAATTAAAGCAGTCTGTCCCGTCGATTGGGCTAGTTTTCGGGAAATAATTTTATTTTTATTTTAAAGCGAAGCTTTAGTGCCCTCACTGGTGCCGTTGTACGCCAGTACGACATGCACGAAAGCCAACTTTCTCTAACAAGACTTGCTGCTGAGCTAGTTGGTACATGTTTGCAAAACAAAGTTATGGTTGATTTCTCTCTCATAGGAATCGGTAAAACACGAAAGCGAAATGTGCAGTGAAATCCGCAGCTGAGCATGATTTGCGGGTCGGCGACTGTTTTGTGGGTGTAGCGACATCCTGTTGGCGGGTCACTTCGGCACAAGTTTACTGGCGTCATTTTCATGACGGATATGGCGTCAGTGAAATCTTGGTGATAAAACACTTTCGTGTTAAAATATAAAACCCAAAAACGAACTAATTATAACGTGCTCTTTGGTTCTAAAGGTTGCTTCCCCTCAAGAAGACCCTGTGTGCAGGGGTGCATCCTTTACAGGCCGCTTGCTTCGTGTACTTTGACGTCGTGTACTTGCCTCGTGTACAAAGTGACGTCATATCCGTCACTTCCGTGACGGATATGACGTCACTCAAATATTTGTGTATCCCGGAATAAAACACTTTTGCGTTAAAAAGAAGAAAACGTGGCGCAAACTAGACGCGAAATCAGTCTCGACGCTGTATCTGTCGCATCATCTCTTGTCCACGTCGTCCACTATCAGTGTGGGACTGACCAACCAAAGAATCCATCACGAGAAAGCTTCGCGTTCAACCATCGTCGTCGTTAGGCGAGGAGTGCATGGTTTTTTGTTCCAAAGTCTATGACGTCATTTTGTTCACAGCTAGCGTGGCGACGGGATCGTTCAGTCACACGTTTGGCCTGGCGGTGCTCTTGCTGCTCCCAAACTCTGTTGCCCCCAAAAACTGGGTGAGGGAAAGGGAAGACGGAAGAGCTCTTCCCCCGCCGGATTTGTCAGGTGACGGCCATAGGAGTGGCACATTTGGCCAGTTGGACGAAAGTGTTTTAAACTTCTCGATGAAAGCTGAGCAAGCAGTCGTGAATTTGTGAATATGAAAACAAAAAGCCGACATAACAACCGACTTGGCAGGGTGTTTTTGCAGGCGTGACGATAATGGATGGGGCAGGGTAGCTCGCTCGGAGAACCACGTAACATTGGTCGGTGTACATGCTGAGGTTGTTGCGGCCGCAGATCACTGGAGTTGGGTGGGTGAAGAGTAACGCTTAGTTGAGTCAATCATGCCACTCGCGCTTACTTTCTCTGCTATGATCAATGTTCAGAAAAATCAGGAAAAAAACCACGCTACACAAAAGACTAGGTGCAAGTACAGCCACTGGCCTCTGCTTTTGTGTAGCGTGTTTTTTCAGCTGATTTTCCTGGACATCATGAACCAACAGGCCCAGACGTCCACTTTACTCAGTTATGATCAATGCGTCACCAGTGGCGCTTTCCCTCCGTCACCGCGCAGTGGTTGGTTGCCTAGATCTAGTTCTCCTTTACCTCCTAGTGCATACCTACTTTCCCCACTCTGCTTTGCTCTTTCATACGTCAGACGACGGTGAAGTAAGCCGGTCGAAGTCGACTATAATACGCCACTTGTACATATACGTATAATGAATTTCATGAAAGGTAGCACTCGTCTGTAGCTCGGGCGCCGCAGATGAATCGGGCACGCGATGTCATGAACGGGAGCATAACAGAAGGGTTTAATGCGAGTTTTGATTACTTGTTTACACTGTGAGGGGCGCTAAGCAGCCAGCAGGGATTTATTCAGAATTTCGATTTTAGGGGGGTGTCAAAATCCCCCTAGGGGGGTGTTGGGGGGCTTTTTTTTTTGGGGGGGGGGGGTGTCGAAACCCTTCTGGGGGTTTCGACCCCCCCCCCCCCCAAAAAAAAGGGTGTGTATATAGGGGGCGTATATAGGGGTTGTATATAGGGGGTGTATATATAGGGGGTGTATATAAAAGGGTGTGTATATAGGGGGTGTATATAAATCCCTGGCAGCCAGTGTCTTAAACGTTTTCAAGGATAACAAGCTTAGGGCGGATGTCGTCCCTTTCGCTCAGACTTGGCAGTAAGGAAATTGCAGTAATTAAATTACAGTACGTAAATTATTTTCTGCTGTAATGAGTAATGTAACGAATTACTTTTCAGTGTTGGTAGTTTATTAATGTAATAAATTACTTCAGGCCAGTAATTTCACGAAAATTGCTCATTACTTTCCCAATTACTTTTAACCACGATAAAGCTAGCTGTCCGCTTCTCTTACAGCATAAAAACGCTGACCAAGAAAAGTAGACCAAGTAGAGTTCCAATGCCCACAGAGTATCTGGGCATTGTGACTCTGCGAACGCGAAGGAAACGACGCTTCGATGAGAGCTCTGCCTGCTTTCTCGTGCCTCTTCGTTCCCTTTTCATGCGTTTCAAAGTAATTCAAAGTACTTTTATTACTTTTGAGAAGCAATAGCAGACCCGCCGCGGTGGCTCAGTGGCTAAGGCGTTGCGCTGCTGAGCACGAGGTCGCGGGTTCGATTCCCGGCCGCGGCGGCCGCTTTTCTGATGGAGGCGAAAAGCAAAAACGCCCGTGTGTACGAGATTTCGGCGCACGTTAAAGATCCCCAGGTGGTCAAAATTAATCCGGAGCCCTCCACTACGGCGCGCCTCATCGCCTACGTTGCGTCGGCGCGTTAAACCCTACAATCAATCAATCGAGAAGCAATAGCAATGTAATGTCATTACTTTCGGCCACCTGTAATTTCCAATGTAATATAATTACATTTTAGAAACTTCAAAGAAAGTAATGAGTAACGTAATTTAATTACTTTTTAAATGTAATTTTGCCATCTCTGCTTTCGCTGGCGTGGTGCAAGCAGGCCCTGATGCTTCGCTGGGTGCGAGACAACATCCTCAGCTTTGGCGGCAACCCGCACAACATCGTGCTGATGGGAGTGGGAGGCGGTGCGGTGGCTGCCGGCTACCACCTCATCTCGCCCATGACGCGAGGATTCACCCGGCGAGCCATCCTGCACAGGTATACCTTCGGCTGCTTCGTTCCAGCTCTAAAGCTGCAGGTTGCGAACCCCCTTACAACGAAACTACAAAGCGACCTGAAACCTAGAACTTCCCGACTTTCTGCGAATCCCCACCTCGAACGAGGGCCGTTCCACGAAGTGCGCCTTTATTTCGCATGAGCATACTTTTTCTCATTGATTCCGTCAGTGTTTATCTAATTCTCCTGTTTGTATATCTCTACTTTTCTTACTTGTTTGCATTGTGGGATGCATATACGCTCATGTGCATTAACGAGTCAGCTAGGAATTTATGTAGGCAAGCGTAAAAGCAAAACGGTGCCAATGCTCAGCACCTGTTCCGCAGTTGACCCATCGCGTCATTAATGCCCACCTGGGCATGTTGCTGACACCTTCAAGGACAGTCACGAGCTTATATTGTAGGCTTGTGGAATGAACTGTACGCTCTAAGATGTCCCCGCAGGTCGTCTTCACCGCAGCGCTCCGGAATGACCAGACGAAGTAACCAGGCGTAGAAATTCGGTGAATGACAAAGTCGAACATATATGATAAAAAAGCACATGTGTGCAAGGACAACACGCCAGGCGTGAATGACTTTTTGCATTGCGCAATGTAGTACATGCGCAGATGCCCCTTTTCACTCAAATTGAATGCTCGGCTACGTCATTCGCCGAGTTTGCACACTAGGCCACTGCGATTGGTCATTCTGGAGCGTTGTGGTAAAATGGGTCAATTTTGCAATAAGTTTTTTCGACAGTTCATTAATGGCTCTTTCTTACGGACAGCGGCTATCCACAGCGATAACCCGGCCCCCTGGCAGAATAGAAGAATATTTCGTGCGATGCTGCGCCATGAGAGGTGCACGTGGCGGCACGTGCTGCGCACGAATCAAGGCCACGTGTCAAGGCCATGTGTAGGAGTCATTCGCGTTAAGGGGGGATGGATAGCAAAACCGTCTAAAAAATGGATTTTTTCATTATGGTCCCTAAATATTCTAACATTCCTCGAGAACGTCCCCACCAAGTGGCGTCCTCAGATACGCTCAGAGGTTACTTAAAAATGGCGCCAACCGCGCCTAGTCACTGCAAGTTTCGTCTTATGCACGGTGGTATTTACATTGTTCTTTTTTTAAAACGTGTGATAACGTTTATTTTTATTACTTACAGATATAGCGGATAGCTAATTGAATATTTCTCTAGTTAACTGTAAGCCGCAATGGCACTGCGTTACTTGAAATAGCATTGCGCATGCATTGCAAAAAATTTGTTTACGCGTGGTCCGTCGCCTATTATTCTGTCTGCGCGCATGTAATTGGTTCCCTTTTCAACCTATTAGAATGATCTTTTTAAGCCTGAAGTCCGCTGTGCTAGTAGCATTGCCCAGCTTTTCTCAGAATCCTCGCAAGAAACGAACATTTGAAAAACTGAAACAACTTTGAAGTGCAATTTCTCAAAACACCATTTCCGCTGAGAAAAGCAACATTTTCTCTTCAAATATTTCAGTTTCCGAAACGGTTTTTGTGTGAGTTCTTTATCAATACTGGATACACATTTTGAACCAGAATAAGCATGTTCTCACGCAAATTTTTGTTCATACTTTTTTATCTCGTAAATCAATAAAATTTGTGCTTGTGCTGTGTATATATTTTTAAAAATCAATAGTTATGGTCACCATTATCATTTTGGTCCAGAAGAAAGCCAGAGGCATTTACCATGTACAGAAAATGTTTCATCCCTGTGGCTCTAAAACATTTCTGTAAATGTTCTTTAACGGGAAAAAAAATCTAAAAAACTCATAATTTTTATTTTCAAAACTACTACATGTTTTTAACGAAGTTTTAAACATGGTTAGTAGACATATATTATACATAGCCTTCAAAATTTCACGTGATAGCTCAAAAAGGCGTAGCTGGACACCTACGTTCACTATCCATCCCCCCTTGAAAGGCGAAGAAGTGTAAGCGAAGTAAGAGACGCAAACACGGTAACAATAAAGAAGCGTTTGATAATCGCCAGGCTGTCGCCTTCAAACCACGTGAGCAGACTCAAGTGGCGAATGAATGTTTTTCTTCTTCACTGATGAAGGTTCCTGTACAAGTGGCGGTTTTCGCATGTCTTTCAAGAAATTGCAACTTACGCTGCAGAGTAGCGCATTAAGAAAACAGCCGAACGCGCAGACGGTGTGTTGAATCGTCTAGCCCGGCTGCCTTGGGCGGGATGATGATCTGGAAGCAAATTCTTAAGGCAGACGTAACCTCACTCGCTTTACACGCTTGTAGGGAGTAAACTAGAACGACATATGAAACCTCTCTGAGACCAAGGGTGCGATCTCAGATCTAGGAATTGAAATTGGTTGTTGCACTGATCCCGCCTTTTCAGAATCAGCGCGTCCAAGGCAGCCGTGACGATCAAACATGCCGTCTGCGTTCGGTTGGTGCTGCCGTGCCATGGCGTCGTGTTTGCGATGTCCTATGACAATCATAATCATCAAGCTGTTCACTTAATTTTACTGTTCAGACGTACCTTATCTAGTATCCTATTACGTTTTCCTTCCCTCCTTTTGGCGAGAAATTTAGTGCTGTTCATCCAACCAGAACTCATAAGAGCTAAAGAACATCAGTAAGCGAATACCCAGCTCTTCGTATACTGAGTTACTGGAATGTAGTAGCGCCCTAAAAAAGAAAAAAATCCCGGGCCATCTGCGAAGCATGCAGTGTATAAGTGTATTCTTGGCGCCTTGGCGTTTTGCCAACGGAGATGAAACCGTTGGGGGATAGAGCTATACAGCTTTGCTTTGGAAGTCTTGTGTCTTTGAAGCACGAAACTCGAAGAAAACCTTGTGCATAATGTTTGCAGTACTCTGGAGAAGCGGGCAGCATTTTTTCGTTAATGAGACTTAACTAATTAATTGTAATTAATTATCTAACTCGAGAAGTACTGTCCTAATCACTAAAGTGTCAATGAGGCACTTGTAGGTATCCACGAGGGGCATCTAACTGCGGTATTTTCAGCGACGAACTAATTGCGTATTCATTTATTCTGACTGATAAAGAAAACCCGCGAAATATGAAAAATACCACGTGACGGCGCCTCCGCGCGCATTAGCGCGCATCGTAAAGCAATGCCCTCAAACAGGCTGCCACTGAGTTAGCCAGAATGAAATAAACAAAACAAATAAAAAAGAAATCGCGACCGAGTTTGTGGCTTATCTGCACACGCGCCCCGCGAATCTTGCTGTTGCTGCTTCTTCCATGCATGCCACTATCAAGGTGATGCGCTGTCTCTTCGGGCGGGTGGCAAGCGAAGCAGTTGCTTTCAATCAGCTTGTTTGGGGACGCTACTTTACAATGCGCGCGGAAGCACCGTCACGTGCTATTTATCATATTTCGCGGGTTTTCTTTATCAGTCAGAATAAATGAGTACGCAATTAGTTCGTCGCTAAAAATACCGCAGTTAGATGCCCCTCGTGGGTACCTACAAGTGCCTCATTGACACTTTAGTGATTAGGACAGTACTTCTCGAGTTAGATAATTAATTACAATTAATTAGTTAAGTCTCATTAACGAAAAAATTACAGTCCGCTTCTCCACAGTACTGCAATTATTACGCACTAGGTTTCCTTCGAGTAACGCCATTGCTATTTTTTTAAATCTTGGTGCATGATAGCTGGGACACCCTGTATATATATTGTGGGAGTTTACATTTCACACACTAGTGATTTCCCACCCCGCAGCCATCTGCGCTCAGCAAACATGCCTTGCGAGCGCCGGCTGCGGACGGGTCTGTTGTTTGCGGAGACAGACAAAGGCAGGAGGCGGCGAGGGCAAAACATCAATGGCAGCATTTATTGCAAAGTGCAAATCAAATACACTGCATACAGACTAATCGTAGGCCATAACGGTAACACTGGGAGCGAGGCATTAAACAACGCTAGAGATCGATATGGTTCGACTCACCGATGGCATACCGGAGCATCGGAGCGCTGCGCGTGCGAGCGCGTGTGCAGTCTCCCAGCTCGTCCGGACGCGTCCTTTGTGGCGCGTTCCCCAGGTCAGGACCAGCGCGCCGCAACGTCCACGCGCTACCGGATCCCCAAGACAAGAGCGCGTCCTCTCGTCATGCGACAACCCACCAGACCTCGCCTTTTGGTGGCGCTAGTATCGAGGAAGAACTGGTTCTCGGGTAAGGCAGAGGGGGAAAGGGTCAACGCCTTCACCAGGGCGACAACAAACCGTCCGGTCGCTGGCGCTCTCCCGTATGGTTCCCGTCGCGTGAGCGGGGTGCGTTGTGCACGCCGGCCGCGATGGGAAGCTAGCCAGAAAGGGGTTCGCGTGAAAGTCGCGATTCCCACAATATATATATATATATATATATATATATATATATATATACAGTAATACCTCGTTAACTCGAAGTCGTTAAAACCCGGGAAAATTTCGAGATAAACGGATTTTCGAGATAAGCAAAGTTACGCTAATCGCCGGGAAAAATGAGCGCTCTTCAGAAAAATCACTACTACTTACCGGCTCTTCAGCGGCAGTTTCTAATCTTTCTTCTCGTGCAGGTTTAAAGGAGCCATGAAGAGAAAACACAAGTTTGGTTAATTCAAAAGATTGTCTCGTTAGAATCATACTGACACCACTTTTAACGTAAACTTCGCTCAAATAAGCTACATAATTAGGAAAAACGGGAATGGTCATGCGACCCACCAGCTCATTTCCCGCAACAGAACCTGTGATGTCACATGAGCTAAGCTCTGCGATTGGCGGAGGCTGGCAGAAGCAGACGCAAATTAGATAGAGCTTACAAACTAGATGAACGAGCGATTTGCGCTTAAATTTAGGGCACATTCTTTACAAAGCAATAAGAATGATGGGACAAACAGTGGAAGTTACGAAAGCACATGTAAACATAGAAGTACTGATGCGTTCTGCTGTTCGTACTGCGCACAGCATGCTTGGTTTCGCTGCACAGCACTACGGGGCTTGGGGTTGTCTCAGATGACACTGGCCGATTGACGCAAGCAACGGTGTCTTACGTGACCCCATTTGTCGAGCGAGCACTGTTTCAGGGAACGAATATTTTCTCCCAGAACAAAAACAAGCCAGGTTTAAATGCGGGCAAAAACAAACCAAACGCTTGCCACGGTATGGTGGCGCCATCTAGGTTACGGAACGTACAGAAACGCGGGAACAAACCAACACCGCTGTACAGGGTGGAGACAACCTATGAACGGTCCCGTGCCGCCGTAATTGGGCCAACGGGCTCAACACGTTATTCTTTTCGTTTCCCACGAGACCTAGCAACGTGAAACAGACAATATGATTCAAACTTCTTCAGTAAACCGCGTTGCGGCGATAATTTTAGCGCAGTTTTGACACAATGACTTGTTTTGGCGGCGAGCGAGCAACCGAAAATGGCGGCGCCAGCGTATACGTGTCTCTACCCTGTACGGCGGATGCGTGAATGAAGGTACTCTAGGCTGCAGAGCGGTCGGTTCCTGTGATGTCATTTGGGACCACGAAAACGCACGATTGAGCGGGAAAATCAAAATTTTAACCTAAATTGTTTAATTTGTCAGTGAATAAAGCACCGTTTGTATCCGGACAAGCGCTGGGGGCACTATAAAACACGAAATCTTTCGAATAAAACCAACTTGCATTTTCTCTTCATGGCTCCTTTAAAAGAGGAAAAAATACCATACAAGAGACTTTAACCGGCTGGGTTTTGCCGCACTGCCATTTTATTTAGCAGAGAAAAACTGCCTAATGCTCGTCTGCTTTGTGGTCGTACTCGGGCCTAGGAAGGCGTCCTCCAGCTGCTTGACGCATCGCAAACTACGCCAAGCGCTTGACGCAAACTACGCCAAGCTTGACGAGACAAACTACGCCAGCGTGGGCAGAGGGCCTCCCTGCTCAGCGCATGTGTCACATGACGTGCCACAGGGTTGCTTGACAAAGTTTATATGTCGCTGGGCTGAGACTTCGCGCACTTCGCGTTCGCGGAAAGCATCGACGTATGGCAGCCGCGGATAAATAAGAAAAAAAAAATCGACGGACTTCAGGCGTGGCAGCATCGCGCGAATCTTGTGAAATGGTCCGGCGGCGGAATTTTCGTTCCACTCCCAGTCAAGATTTAGAGTTATCCGCAATCCGACCCAAAAATACTTCGAGATAAAGGGAAAAATATACATGGGACGTATAGGAACATGTTCGGTGGCGCGGAAAATTTCGACTTAGCCGATTTTTCGAGATATGCGAGTTCGAGTTAACGAAGTATTACTGTATATATATATATATATATATATATATATATATATATATATATATATATATATATATATAAATAACGAACCACCACCATCGGGAGCAGCCGTAAGTACGACCTGCTCCTTTCTGGCCTGCCTTTGTCCGCCCTTGCGCCTGTTTCTCCCGTCCTGGCTAAGGTGGTCATGGCGGTGTAGAGCGACGCTCCAGACGTCCCCTTATTGCAGTGCAATGAATGAATGAAACTTTATTAACGATACGGGGGGACGGGGGGGGGGGGGGGGGGGGCTTGGTAGCCTAGTTGGGGAAGAGGGGAGAAGGGAAAGGGAGTGGGGCGGCCGTCAGAGTCGTCCGGTCAGGTCTGCCGCTCGCACGAACTCCCACAAAGAAAGGATCGTGCTCGCGGCGTCCAAGTGAGGGGGCGGGGTTGTCCATTCTTCCAATGATGTAACGCCGGCGCCCTTGTGCCTGTTCCTCAGCGGCGAAAGGCCGGGGCAGTCCCACAGTAGGTGCCTTAACGTTGGAGAGGCACCGGTACTGCACGTGCAGCACGTCGCAGTGGCTGCCTGGTCGCCCTCCTCGTTCTGATCGGTGATGTCCACTTGTGGGTCACCGCCACGAGCTCTTTTGGATGCAGTGTGTGCTCGCCACTTGGCCAGAACATCTTCCGCAAGTGCAGCACCTGTCCTAGCCTTGTATATTAGCACTTCCGCACCGCGCGGAAGCCCTTTGGGAAGTGGGTGGGGGTTGTGCGGCACCTTCGCCCTCAGTTCTCGTTTGGCTTGCACCTTCATCCGCTCGCGTTCCTCGTTCGGGTCAAAGAGCAGCGAAGCCTGAGGGACTGTGTCAAGGGGGGACGAGCGGAAACGTAACAGTTCGCTCGCCGCGTCATGGGCGGCGCCGTTTCCGATGCTGCCCGCATGCCCCGGGACCCAGTCCACCCGCACCATCACGCCGTAGAGCTCGTGAAGGGTTGCGCAAGCGACTTTCACGTTGTGCGCCAAAGTGCCGGCTCTAGGTGTCTTCGTCAGATTTTTGAGGGCGTCCAAAGAGTCGGTAAAAATTGTGAAGGTTTGTCCTCGCACAGAAAGTGGGCTGGTCCTTGCACATTCAGTCAACTTCTCTAGTGCATAAAGGATGGCCTGCAGTTCAAGTGACCTCACAGGTTGCTCTTGGCAGTATTGAAACGCCTGCGCATCCCGCTGCTGTCCTCGGACGGCAGCGACCGCTCCCCGGAAGGTACGTGTCTGGGTCCCAGGCGGCGTCCGTGAAGATGGCGTTGTCCTGGAAGTCAGCCCTCTCAGCAAGGGCGGTTCGTTGGGCTGTGTGATCCCCTTTCGTGCGTCGGCGCGTGACTGGCTTCGTGACACGAACCTGGACGTCGTCCCAGGGAGCGATCGCGCGGAGCACTTCTATCTGTTCACCCAGCTGTTCCCCGTCCAGCTCTAGGAGCGACTGGCCCGCTGGCGTGTAGAGACGGCGGCGATCGTGTCCTGCCTTGCGTTCTGCGATGATGTCTCTGAGCGGCGGGATGCGAGAGTAGCGGTGCAGCTCCTCGACCCGGGCATGGCGGGGCAGGCCCGTTATCACCCGAAGACACTCCCGGTGTAGTATTTCCAGCTTGTCGTTTTGCGATTTTGTCAGGTCAAAACACACAGCTCCGTAGCAAGCTTTGGACGTTAGTATTGCCATTGTGAGGGTACGAGCTGTGCGTGTGCTGGCTCCTCCGGATTTGTGGGCTATGCGTCTTACAAGATGCAGAAGCTGTTTCCACTTAGGCTCTAGCTGCCGTAGCCACGTTGCCGCACCTCCGCTTTCATGTATCGGGATGCCAAGAATCTTGATGTGCCGGTCTGGAGCTCTCTCGAGTGTCTGGCCGGCGAGGCAGAGCTTGACCTTTTCGTTTTCAACCGTGGAGCCGCCCAGGAGAATATATTTTGTTTTTTCCGGAGACACTTCCATTCCCGTAGTCTTCAAGTAGTCGGCTAAAGTATTGAGGGCGTCTTGTATAGCGTTGGCTGCGTCTTCTGTTGTTCTGAGAGGGTCACCAGGCTCCGTCCACAGCGTCACATCGTCGGCGTACATGGTGAGGCGCACACCATGAATTCGCCGCAGGCGTGTAGCTAGCCCTCGCATCACCAGGTTAAATAGCGTGGGCGACAGTATGGCCCCCTGGGGAACGCCAATGCTGCTGCTGTAAATCCTAGGGTTCCTAATGTCACTCCGAATCTCAAAGGTGCGTCCCTCCAGGAATGACCTGACGATGTTGAGGATGCGGGCTCCTGGCTTCGTGTCTTCGAGTGCGGAGATTACTGCCTCGTGCGCTACGGTATCGAACGCCTTCCGCAGGTCGACGGCTACCAGTATGCCAGGAACCCTTTTTCTTCCTCTCCGCTTTTGAAGACAACGGCGGAGCAAGAAAATGCTGTCTTGTGTGCAGAGGCCTGGACGGAATCCTGTCTGGCCCGGGTCGAAGTAGGGTTCTTTCTGTGCCTCTTCAAGGTGGTAGTTAAGCCGGGTGAGAACCATCCGCTCCAAGAGCTTGCTGAGTGTTGAGGTAAGCGAGATGGGCCTCAAGTTACTGATGCTGACGGCTGGCTTCCCTGGTTTGGGAATGGGGCTCACCACGGAGTGCTTCCATTCAGCGGGAATTTCGCCTGACAGCCAAACCTTGTTAATTTCTTCAAGTAGCTGCATTTTCCCGTGTTCGTTAAGGTTGCGCAGCATCTGCCAGGTGATGCCATCCTTTCCTGGTGCGCTCTTGGCGTTGACGGATTCGAGAGCCATCACTAATTCTTGCATTGTGAAAGGCGACTCAACATCTTTGTCGGAAGTAGGTGCTGTGCGTTGATAAATTCTGGGGTCTGGTGGCACTGATGGCTGCGGGAAGAGCGTCTCTGCTGCCTTTTTTTCGAAGTCGGACGCCGAGTCGCCGGTCGCCAGCCTGACGTTTTTGACGGTGTTTCCAGTCTTGCGGTTGCCTGACATGGCCTTGTAAGTTTGCCAGAGCGTCCGCCCGCCAGTCCGTTCATTGAACGAGGCGCAGTGGTTGTGCCATCGCTCCCGAGAGAGCATTTTGGCGTAACGGCGCGCTTGTGCGGTCTTATTGCGCACCTTGACAAGGTCGACATGCCGTTTCCCCCTGTCAAGGTAAACTCGATGCAGCTGGCTACGGGTGTCCCACAGGTTGAGAAGGTGCTTGTCGGGTGTAGGAAGGTGTTCATCCACTTCAATCTCTCTAGTGGCTTCCCGGGCAGCTCTGGAAAGCTTCTGAAGAAACGGGACGTTTTCGTCGTAAGCGTCAAAGCCGGATCGAAACCTGTCCCAGTCGACAGCTGCGGTCATCCGTTTTTTCCGCCCTGTGGCTCTTACTTCGAGTTCAATCCAGATCGGATAATGGTCGCTACCCATTCCGTCGGGACCGCACCTCCAGTCCTTTACAAGCCTGGACGTTGTCCAAGTCAGATCTGGTATAGTGTCGCGCTGCCTGGAGTGAAGTGCATGACGAGTAGGGTAGTCTGTGTCGTTGGCCAAGGTAAGTCCTGCCGCTTCGGCCTCTTCGTAAAGTCGGCGCCCCCTCTGTGATTCTTTGTCGTATCCCCAGCTCTTGTGTCGAGCGTTGAAGTCCCCCCCGGCCAGCAATCGGTCTTTGGGGTACCGATGTCGGAGTTCGCGTAACCAAGCGAAATTTGCAGTCTCCGAATTGCCCTTTCTGTAGCAGCTGCTCTCGGGACGTAGGTAGGCAGACACCAGGATGGTCTGGCGACCGCCGAGCTCACATCGCACGGCAACCACCTCTTGTATTCTGTTGCAGTACTTCCCAGTGTCGAGTTTGACGTGCGGAACATCTCTACGAATGAAGATTGCCGCCTGTGCTTCGACTACCTCGTCTGGCTGCTGACCTTGCTTCTTCTTGTTTGTCTGTGTGTGCACAATGGTAGGTTGAAAATGCCCTTCGTATCCCTGGATGCATGGATTAGTACCTCTTGTCTCCTGTAGTAGAAGGGCCACCGGTTGCCCTACGTGTCTGAAAAGTGCTCCAAGCTCGGCAGCGCAGGACTTGAGTGACCGGCAATTCCACTGCAGGACGTCTGGTGTCCGCGCAGCCGGTTTATTCTGGCTTATGGTGGGCTGGCTGGCCATGCTGTAATAGTACGGCTGTCACTTGGGCCTGCTGTTTTTGAAGGATTTCTCGGAGTTGTTTTATCTCCTCCTGCTGTGACTGGTGGATGTCGGTCCACTTCTGCATAGCTTGATTCGTTTGAATAGCTTGTGTTTGTGCTTGCGCTTGCAATCGCATGGACTGTGCCCTTGTTTCTTGAAGGAATTGTGTGACCCACGGAGGAGCTTCGTAAGCTAGGGGAAGTGCTTGCTGTGGCTGCTGCTCTTGTAGAGTCGTTTTCTGAGCAGTAGTAATTGCAGTTGTAGACTTGCCTGCTGACTTCTGTTTTTGTTGCGCGTCTGGGGGAGCGGCTACTAGGGCTCTCTTGGGCGATGGGGACTGCCTCGACTTCGCCTGGTCAATGCGCGCCCTTTCCTCCTTCCATTCTTTCAGTCGGTGCTGAAGAACCAGTTTTTGCTCGTTTCGCGCGTTGAGCTGTTCCTGGAACCTTGGGGCGAATTCTGTGTCCTGTGTTCCTTGCTGTTCGCTGCCGCTACGCCAACTTGGAGATCCGTGGCGGTGTTCGGCGGAGCTAGCCTTGCGGCCGAATCTCGAGTATCGAGCTAGGCCGCCGTAAGAACACTGGTCCCCGCAATATATATATGCAGTCGTTATTGCCAATGCTATTCGTCTTTTTTCGAAATGTTTTTTTTAATAGTGCCGAATGACATGTGTTTGTCATGTTTCTTTGTCGCAGGGATAAATAAGCGAAAATAGAAGTCGAGAAAGAATCCGCCGTTTTTTTTCCGGAAGCGGGAGTCGAACCCACATCTCCGCATAACGCGTGCGGTGAACTAACCATTGTGTTATTCCGCGAAGGCTCCCCTCTCGACTTTACCTCGGGGGTTTATATTTAGAACTGCTTTGAGGCCGGTCAACTAGCGCCATCCTTCGACCGCCGCGGGAGACGTTTTTCCCAGCGGTGGTGTATATAGATATATATATATATATATATATATATATATATATATATATATATATATATATATATATATATAGATTGCGAGAAAGGCTGTCTTTTATTGGTCGACGTTTCGGTCGGATGCCCACGTTTATCAAGACATTTCGTATTTCTCTGGACGTGTTTATAAGCTCGGCGTCCAATGACGCTGAAAATATATATATATATATATATATATATATATATATATGAGGCGAATCCAGAACCGCATTGGTATATGCGGGGGTTAAAGCAAGTGGCAGGCCAAATTCTCTACTTCGCTGTCAAGTTTTCGTAAGGAAGCCACTGGTCTCCCCTTGTCTTGCACGCACAAGTTATGAGGTATGCGCGCGCCTCGCTTGCTACTGCGAGGAGAAAGAATGGCGGCTCCAAAGCGAGGCTGTCTGGTACGCAGCGGTTCGCCCATGATGCCGTTCCCGGAACCTGGCGCCGAAGACCCGATACTGGAGATCGCTGTGAGGGCGCAGTGCATAGACGCGAGCGCGAAGACGATCACGGACAGCACCACCGTGGTCAACTGCATCCGCCGGACGCCCACGTCCAAGCTCCGCGGGGCGGTCACCGACGGCCACTTTCCCGGCGCGAACGACGCCTTCCTGCCCGAGAAGTTCGGCATTCTGCTCGAACAGTCGCATGACCAGTCCGCGCAGGTGAGGCGGACCTGGGCGCGACGTCCCCGCCGTTTCATCCACCAATGCATTCGCATGCCCAAGTCAAGCGCTCGCGTGCGTGCGTGCGTGTATAAGCTCAAAGTATAGTTTCACATGCGCCGCCGTTCCAAGTTCGCAGTCCAGTGCTGCGGCTCACCTATACTTTGACACAGCATCGCTTTCAAGGCTACATCGCCAGCGCGCGCGTGCCTACGTGCTGTTAGACATAACAAGCATTTGATACTCATTAGGGCAGCTCAGAAAGCCCCGAAAGGATCGACGGACGTCTTAGAAGCAAAAGGCGACTGTCATGTACAGGTGCCGTCATAAGTAATTGGAACAAGCGTTTATCCCAAAATATGTCTTACTGCCTTTATAACAGCTATTATCGATTTCCAGGAAGATTTTTCTACTAGGGAGGACTCCTTTAAACGCACTCTAATTCGGCCAGGCCGTTTCCGAAAGACGTAATTCCTGCAAATTTACGGGACCGTGTACCAATTACTTTTGACGCCACCTGTGCTCGTGCAGACGACACCCTCCGTGACAAAAACCGGTATAAAAAAATCGCGCCAATCCAGCCCGTGAATGTGGTAGGAAAGCAAAGCTGTAAACGGCACCCATAACGATTTCCCATGCGACGTCACTTGAATTCATTCACATCGCTATACAAATGGTAAAACCAGAGAAAAGTGAATTGCACTTAGCCACACCATTTATTACTTCAAAGAGATATTCTTGCATGATGCATGAACGGTGTTTGGTTGAGTTGTATTGGTGTAGCACAAGAGTGGAAACTTTTTTTATAAAATTAAAGCTCCTACCCGGTGTTAGACGATCTGACTTCTCCGTCTCTGCGCCGCGGACAGAGGCGACGAGATTTGCGGCAGACAAGGAGCAGAAGGATGAAGAAATACTTCTGTTCAGATTTCTGAACGGCCCAGAGTGCAACCCTGGGGAGTGATTTCTTCTTCTGTGGGGCCCATATGCAGACCACGCGGCCTGTGTTCTGTCCACCCGCTGAAGCTGGGTAGGTTGAGAGGGCCTGGACAGCAGCATCTCCCATTGCTCTTGTTGGGTAATTGGCGGAAAGAGAGGAGCATGCTCAGGGCTAAAGTCGCACACCCCGATTACGGGGTGGAGTGTTCCTACTTCTGAGCAAAATTTACATTCAGCGTTGTAGCGATTCGGATGCATTAAGTGAAGACACGTAGGCTGTTGGAAGGAGCCCGGATTGTATGAGCCGTAGGGTAGTTTGTTGTTCTCTGGAAACGTCAGGGTGAGACGAAGGTGCGGTCTGTCTCAGAAGGCGATAATGCTGTGTTATCTCCCTGAACGTGACAAGCGGGTGACTGTCCTCGTGCAGTTCCATAGCACGGGAGGTAAAGGCGCAGGCTTGTTGGGTGGGCGTATTTGGTGCCCTCCATTGAAGCGTGAGGGGCTGTCCAGATGAGCTGAATGGAACCGCTGAGGAGTGGTTTTTTAGCACGCGCAGTGCAGGTGAAGACACCCAACCCGACTGGTAATTCCAGTAGGCAACTGCATGATCCCCACCGAGGGTGGTGTTTAGCGCTTGAGCCCGTGCTTTTCGGTGACTCTCGTCATGTGAGGGGTTCATATTTCTAAGCAAAGGGAGCATCTTTAGTTCTTGTCGCCAAGAGTCTGGGAGTACGTCAAGCGGAGTGACATTCTGGGCTGCCCAGCCAATCTGGTGAAGCATGCGGTTACCCACCGCAGTTCTGAGTCAGACCTTCTGGTTAGAAAGATGGCCTTCTATCAGCTCTTCCACCGTGTTGTGGAGCCCCGTGATAAGCAGCCTCTGTGTGGACGCACCCATGATAAGACCAATGGCCTGCTCGACCGCCTTTCTAATCATTATATAAAGCATCTCTATGTCTTCCTTGTTGAGAAGAAGACAGGGGGTTGACGTAAGTGACTCTCGAGAGGACAAAAGCTTCAATTAATCGAAACGTACCGGATTCTTTTAGGCCTCGCTTCTTGGTGGCAACTCGCCTGATCATGTGTATGGTTTGATTAATGTTGTTTTTGAGGCGCTGCAAGGAGACGTCACTCTTGGTGTTAGCCTCGAGATGTAGGCCCAGGATGTTGACGCTGGTGCTTGGAGTGATGACCTGGCCATCAAGGAGTATTTGAATGTATTCCTTGATTTGGCGTGAGGCCGGACGACAAGGAGCTGTGATTTTTTACGTGAACACAGGAGGCCACAGGCTTTAGCACATTGGCGTACTAGAAGTGAGATGCTATGCACTGGTGTGAGCTTGCTTTAATTTTTTGTAATTCTTAGCATATGAGCAAGGTGCGCACAGGGCCGCTAGATGGGCGTGAGTGGTCGCGTGACGCTTTCACGTGGCATTCAGCGAGAACGCAGGGGGCAAACCCGTAGATGTTCTTTGCGAGTACACCACCTGCCTTCCCCGTCTTCGCGTGGGCTCGTAGCTAAATCGGTAAGACAACGGGCTCTGGCTTTGTTAGTCTATTAGTTGCAGGTTCCATTCCAGGCGGTGCCAGTAAATTCTTTTATTTGTTCGCTGGAGTTTTCTGGTGACACCAACGGTCGCGAAAGAACCCTTGGGGGGGTAGAGATAAAAAGCTTTGCTTTAATAACTGCTTGGCCCCACAGCTTTGCTGAGGGCCGGCAGATTGGCGGAAGTGGAGGAGAGGGACAAGGCTCTGGCCGAGCATTAGGGCAGGGAAGAAGATTCGGGAGCGGAAGTGTGTTCGGACGACACAGAATGGAAGCCGTTGGAAGTCTACGGAAAAAGAGCTTCGCCTCGCAGCAGGCATCAATGTGTTTGCGATGAAATACGGGGGTGGCATGCAGGGCCCCGTCAGGCAGTTTTGCCTTTTGCCATGCCATCCTAGGCAGTTTTGAAGTGACTAAAATAAATAGATACAACAACAATATACAGTAGCCTCTCGTTAACTCGAACACGGATATCTCGAAATATCGGTTACGTCGAAACTTTTTCTCGCCGTGCATTTACCTCCTATATGCGCCATGAATTAAAGAGGATAGCCTTTCTTGGGCTACTTGGGCCTTTCTTGGGCTACGCAGAAATTCTGGTCAGTCTGTGTCTGTGACTCGATTCAGCCACCCGGCCACAGTGAAACAAAAGCTTTATATACTCACAGCCAAATCTAAACGTCAAACTTCCGGTGTCAGTGTTCCTAGTTGTCAACATTGTTGAACAAGAACAAGGCGTTACGCAAATATAAGGCAGAAAATCAATACATAGGGGAGGCTTGAAGTGTTCCTTTATTAAAAAATCCATCGATGCTTGGTTTTTGCGATACAAAATGAGATATTACATCAACTGCAGAAAACCGTCACCTGCTGTTGACAGCGCTACCTCCTGGCGTCATTTAAGAAATCAAATGCCATTAGCAACGAAAGGTTCCACTAGGTGGGATCCACGTTCCGCTTGGAACGCTCGTGGTGTAGGGCAACGTGGTTCTATAAACGTAGTAGGGTGCCTCAATTCACGCGGAAGAAGACGACGAAGATCGGTTGGGCAGGTTGTTTGCCATAACCGCTCTGCGAATTCTTCGCTTTTTCTTTATGTGTAACGCTTTCAGTGCCGTCTTCTACTGCGCTGTCTCCTCCCAACGTTACAGCGATTCCCAGGAGGCGGGCCCACCGCGTCAAGCGGCTCGCCCGGAGCAGTGAGCGTACTCTGTGGCACAACGGGGTACCGCCATCATCTCTGCTCCATGCCGCCATGATGGAAAACGTCGACGGAAGCGTGCCACACCAGTCTTCATCTGCTATGTCATGCAACATCCCTGCGGACCCGCAATGTCCGCCAGCCTCGAAAAAGCGTGCAGTTGACCCAGCTCCAGAGGTCTCTGCCAATTCTCCTGACGACGTGGTTGAAATGGATCAGGTAGCGTTCACTCCTGTCACGTACAAGAAAAAACGAAACGCTGGAATTCCCGTTGTGTTTCAACCGACAGCCGCAGGATGCTCATTCTGGAGAGTCAACCCTAACATTTTGGCAGCGGAGGTCGTGACAGCCGCCCAGGAAAAAGTCCTGACTCATCGTTTGAACAAAGACGGCAGCCTTATGGTCACCGTATCGTCTCTTGCTGCTGTGAACCGTCTTCTACAGATCTCCAGCCTCGCTGGTATAACCATCGAAACTCGTGTACCTCACTCCTACATGGCAACTTACGGGAGAATCCAAGGTGTGCCCCTCGAGTACACAGACGAGGATCTTGGAAACTACCTACGCAGCCAAGGTGTAATATCTGCCCGCAGGCAAGTTTCCTACCGGCCTAATGACGACAGCATTGTAAGTGAATCACGCCGACGATCTGTGATCCTAGAGTTTAAATCTGGCTCAGCACTGCCAGAACGAGTGTTTCTCGGCTTCTGCAGTTTTCCGGTGACGGAATACATGGGATCAGCAACTCAATGTTTCAAATGCCAGCGGCATGGTCACATCGCCAAGAACTGCAGAGGACCAGTGCGATGTAAAATTTGCGCTGGGGCTCACCCGCATAAGGACTGTACCTCCAGGACCCAACCTCACTGCGCGAACTGCGGAGGCCCTCACCCCGCGTCGTATGGAGCTTGCCCCAAGAAAAAGGCTGCCACTCTTGCTCGCAGTGTCGAGCAAATCCAGGGAAAAGCTCTCAACCGACGTGAACCTCCGCCAAACCCTGAGGTTGTGTTTACGTCGGTGACGACCTCATCGAATGACCCACCGCCTCAAAGTTCACTACCTCCGAACAAGTCCTATGCAAAAGCAGCCCAAGAAAGGACACAACCCAAAGCCTCTCAGAACACGCCAGACGCTTCTAAAATGTCAACCCCGTCACCGCAGCGACGTCCCCATAAAGAACATGGCAAGACGGCACACCAGTCTACCCAAGATGATGTTGTGAGTTTTGTCATTTCTATGCTATTTGCGGCTATCAGGGCCCTGCTTCGAGCTAACCCCTCCTCTAAAAGTTTTCCTGAAGTCGATGCGGTCTTGGCTCTGGAGCCCCTTATCTCGTCCTCTTTCGAAACGCCGCAGCGTGGTTTTGAGGTACAGCAATGACCTCCAAATTGGCGACCACCTCTCCGACAGTGTCTTTCAATGCCAACCTCAAGAACTGCACAATATTTCAATGGAATGCCCGCGGCTTGCGCTGAAAACTTGCCGATTTTCGTCAACTCGTACAAACATATCAATTCCCGTTTATTCTAATCTCGGAGTCCCGCGTTGGCCATCAATTTCGACTCAAAAATTACTATTTTCTGCATTCGCACCGCTTTACTGGCGTCAGCCGCCTGCTGATAGGTTTTCGCAAAGATATACAGGCTGCAGCAGTTCCCGTGCCACCTCATGAGAGTGAGGAATATGTGTGTGCCAATACTGTTATTGGTACTCAACGGTTTACGTTTATTGCCGCCTACCTGGAACCAGGTGCAGCCTTTGATGTTCGCAGGCTTGAAAACGTTATCGCTAGTACATCCCCACCACATATAATCTGTGGAGACTTCAACGCCCACAATGAAATATGGGGAAGTGCACGAACAAATTCTCGTGGAGCAAGGCTTGCGGAACTACTTATTAAAAGGGGTATTGAACCACTAAATGACGGCAGTATTACTTATCTAAAAAATCCCACACTCAGCAGCTGCATTGACCTTTCGTTTGCCTCCAACAGCTTCATCCCAAAGTTTACTTGGTGTACTGACCTGGAGACAAGAGGCAGCGATCACTTCCTAATTTTAATATCTTACCAAGACGTAGCTGTATCTAGACGTGAAATAAAATTCACGCGCACAGACTGGGAAGTTTTCAAAAACCGCGTCGACGAGGAGATCACCGCCGCAACTTCCGACAAGGACCTAATACCAACTATGGCTAGTTGTCTGAAAGAGACCTCGATCGTCGTGAGGAGGCGCTTAGATGTCAAAAAAGACGAAGAATACGAACGGCTGCGTGCTATCCGTAGGCGCGCTGAGCGGAAGGCTCGCCGTACAAAATAATTAGAGGATCTGAGGCAGGCTCGCAAAGCTCAAAGACTTGTGAGACGCTACTTGGAAAAGTTAAGTCGACAACGGTGGCGCGATTTCTGCACTAAATTAGATGTGCACCAGCCTCTCTCCCGGATATGGCGGGTCCTAAAGGGCATGCGGAAAGACAGCCAGCAGCTACATCCCTTCAGGGCGTTGTCACTACACGAGGGAATTTCCCAGAAAGAAGCGGCTGAAGGTTATTGTAGGCTCCTGTCTACGATTTCTACGCCTCCATTTTCGATAGGCGAGTTGAACGCGGCCATCTCAAACGTGAAGAAACGGTCCTCTCCAGGTTACGACGGCATAACATATGAAGCAGTTTCCCACCTCTCTCATCACTCGCGCTTACGCCTTCTGGAGTATTACAACGCAACCTGGCTGCGTGGTACTGTACCTGCAGAATGGAAAACAGCCAAAATTACAGCCATCTTAAAACCTGGAAAACAACCAACTCGATACGAATCTTTTCGTCCCATAGCCCTACTAAGCTGTATAGGAAAACTTATGGAAAAAATGATCTTTAAAAGAATGAACTGGTACATCGAAAGCAGGAAGCTTTATCCGCCTGAGATGAATGGCTTCCGTCAAAACCGGTCTGCCATCGATAGCATCCTTGCTCTTGTGGCGTCACTACAACAAGAATTACACCGCGGGCACATACCAACTGTGGTCTTTTTAGACATAAAGGCGGAATTTGATTCGGTTTTTCATACAGCCATTCTTGAGTCCCTTGCTGGTTTTGGTTTTGGTGGGAGACTGTATGCATGGGTATCAAGCTACCTGGAACGACGACAACTTTTTATGAGTACACCGGAAGACCCTACTTCGTGTCACATTATCGAGAAAGGAGTACCGCAAGGAGCAGTTTTGAGCCCTCTGCTGTTCAACATTGTGCTAATCAACTTAAAGCGTGCCCTGCCTCCTGGCGTGAAATTAACAATTTACGCCGATGACATTTGCATTTGGAGTGCAGCAAGGTCTCGTCGCCATACACAAAAGAGGCTCCAGAAAGCTCTAAAAAATATATCTGACTGCCTTGCGCCCAAGGGTCTCCGTCTATCGCCTGAAAAAAGCGTAGCCATGGCATTCACCCGCAAGCGGATGACTCAATTCCCGTTAATCCTTGGGGGTCATCGACTGCATTATGTGCGCACCCAAAGATACCTCGGCATAACTCTGGACAGGAACCTCTCGTGGGCCCCTGAGGTCCACAGACTACGTACTCGAGTTTCTGCAGTGTCGCAAGTTATTGGGTACCTTTCCGGCAGTCGCTGGGGCAGTGACTGTCGATCGATGGTGCTGCTCTGCAAGGCTTATGTCGATGGCTTGCTACGTTACAGCCTACCAGTTTTACAGCGGCTGTCGACTTCAAGCAAAAAGCAGCTTGACGGAGCAAGAAATAATTGTCTGCGCGCCTGTCTTGGTCTGCCTAAGGGCACTTCGTGCACTGGTACAGTTGCGGAGGCTGGTTGCTTGCCCTTGGATGTTCTCCGGCTGCAGGAAACAGTTCGAATATACCTGAGGCATCAGTTGCACTCACAAGGCAATGTCTTGGCCCGTAATGTACAGCGCAACGAAAATTCCAGCTTCGCAGAAGCGATAAACTCTATAAACATTTCTGTACCCCCTCAAGCACGACAAACCATGCCGTCTGATTTCTCTCCCTGGACTCTCTCACCCCTTTGCATAAACATTAGCATACCTGGTCTTAACTCCAAGAAAACTCTGCCACAATTTTGCCTCCTACAACTCGCGCTTGCCCACATCAATGCCCGATATTCACATATGGCCCACATTTTTACTGACGGCTCAACTACGCCTCACGGTAGTTCTTCTGGCGTCTTCATTTCGTCGACCGGCAAAGCCTTGTCCTACCGCCTGGAACGAACAACCTCATCCACGTCTGCTGAGCTCCATGCACTTAAACAAGCCCTGCGCTACATTCTTCGGCAGCCACCAGCCGAATGGGCTATATTCACGGACTCGAAGGCGGCGTTGCAAACCTTACGGCGTGCCAGCTGCTTCAGCCTTCACGAGCATGTATCCCGTGACGTCACGTACCTGCACCATCTCGCCTACGTCGCCGGTCACCGAGTGACCCTACAATGGATTCCTGCACATTGCGGCATTCTCGGCAACGAGAAAGCGGATGAGACAGCTCGCAGAGGCCTACAGCTGCGAAATGTAAGAAAGATTTTTTTCACAAAACACGAGGCCGCGGCGCTAGCGAAGGAGCTTGCCTTAGCGGAGCGAAACCGCCTCTGGTCTTGTCCTGAAACTCGGCACCCTTTCCTGCACCATATAGACCCTGGACTCAGAATGAGGCTACCAGAGCGGATTCCACGTAAGCTTGAAACCCTTTACCACCGGTTGCGTCTCAACGCAGCGCTCACGAACTCTTACCGCCATCGCCTCGGTCTAACTGCAAACCCCTATTGCGATAATTGTGGATTGCCCGAAACAGTAGAGCACGTCCTTCTAGAGTGCCCGGCATACATCCAAGAAAGAACTCACCTCGCAGAAAAGATTGAGTGCCTCAACAACGCATCTATATCTTTGAAAGGTCTCCTTGGACCCTGGCCCTCTCCATCGTCCCAGAGAAAAGTGTTGGTTGCTTTATTTGACTATTTACACGGAATCGGCCTCGCAGAGACAATTTAGAACTTTACGTGTCAGATCGTGTGGACTTTTAAGTCACCACGCAAAGCTTCGTGTTCACTTTTCTTTTAATCTCTTCTTTTCCCATCTTTCTTCTGCCCTACTTCTTTTAGGGCCTTTACTCCCTTCTCCCCATCCCCGCAGAGTAGTATGCAGGCGGTAACATGCCGGCAAACCTCTCTGTTTTCATCTAATAAAGAGCTCTCTCTCTCTCTCTCTCAATTCACGCGCGCCGCCGCCGTAGAGCAGCGCTGGCATCGAGGCTCCCGACTTTGAGCAGTTGAACGAGGTAAATTTAAATTGACTTTAGCATACCTCTAGCGTGCTATCTTGGGAGGAACGAGACTGCACAGGAACAGCATGAGAGGGGAGCGGGATAGAGAAGGGAGGCATTTACTTGCCAGGGGCGCCAGTCGACTATCGTCTTTCGTCGACATTTGCAACGAAAGAAGCAGAAACGCGGCCAGATTCCCTCCTTTATCTCGAGACATTTTTTCGGGGGACCGCGGATATCTCGAAGTGTTGACAGACAGGATGCAAGGCGAAGTTTAGCACAGACAGCTAAGATCTCCGTTCGAATGCTCAGCTCCCACCCCGCGCCAAACGCGGTCGTGAACGGCAAATTTACGCGGTGTACGCGCTGTGCGAGGCCGACGTCCACGTTGCCGGAATGCTGTCCGACGCCTACATCGTTGAGATGCTGTGGCCGACGCAGCTGATCACACGGTCGACGAGAAGCCTCGAGAAGTGCCTACAAGAGCAGAAACAAGAAACATGCTGCCACTGCTTCGCAACAAAGTAGAATGCAGCGGCGGCAGCGTAAGATTATTGCAATGCATTGAGCATCTCAAGGACGCCTTGGTCTTTCTCGGACGCAATGCAGACGCGAAACAGGCGAGCATCACGCAGTTCTTTCTACCGCGATAATAAAAATTTGTTTTTTGCCGCAAATTACTTTGCCTTTATTACGAAAGCTCCTTTGTGCAGTGGAGCGACTTTTGTTACCAGCACGAGCTCTGATATCAGTGACCTGGCCACAAATTTTTGGCAATTCGCTTAACTCGAAACTCCTCTTATCTCGAAATTTTCAGCGGACTTTACGACTTTTTGTTAACGAGGGATTACTGTACTTCCATGTAATACGAGTGGGGTTCGAATGCATGATTGCATTACCTGCGTTCCCATTGAATAAATTAATTCCAAATAATCCAATAGAGGAACCCTTAAGCCATGCCTGCGGAATGTGTAATAAAAAGAACTCGCAATACTGCTGTAGGAAATCAAAGTGAAGAAATAAACAGGGCTTCGTAGGCAGCCACATTGCCGTGGCTTTGAGGCATTAAATTTACCATGCTTTCCTAAAGAAAGTTGAGAGAATCGCGAAAGCAAAAAGTGCGTCGAATCGCCGGTCGACGAACCTTCAAAGACCTATCGTAAATGAAGAACGAACACATGCGACGATTTTTCGCGCACTAAGTAAACGCATCTACGAACGATCTAAATGTATACCGATACGTGTTTTATGAGGTAAACGTATACTATTGTAGTCATTCTTCATGATCGATGGGCGTATTTTCTTATCTGTAACCGTTCCCTTTTCGCGATTTTCAAGTAACCGTGTTGACACGCTGGAAGCCCGCGGTTTCACGCGCGCGCCGTGTGTCCAGAGATCTTATCGGAGCTTCTCGGTCGACCAAAACGCATCAGTTTTGACAGTACGGCATTGGTCCCACTAAAAAAGATTTCGCTTTAAAAAAAAGTTCAATTTCCTCATTCGACTAGAATGCACTGGACACAAAGATCGATTCTACTCATGTTCTATCCACCGCACCTATACGGTTCGCAATGCATCTTTTTCTTTTTTTCAGGTACTTGTAGGCAACGTGATTAACGAAGGTAGGGTCATGGTGGGGCACTCCTTTCGCAACATGACGAGCGAAGAATGGAGGTCCACCGACCAAAATATGATCCGGACAAACCTGGTCAACTTCCTCAAGCCGTACAACGTCGACAATATTACAAGAATCATCAAGTACGTTCAATCAAACGGCCGCCATGCCGTTTCTTTTCTCGTTTTTACCAAACGTGCGGACTACAAATCGGGAGGTGAAACCCGGAATGGTTATAAAGTCTCCCTAGCGGACAAGCACCGAGTGATTCCTTTTGAGACACGTTTTTAACTGCGTTTATTGTAACCATTGTGGTGCGCGTCGATTACGTCAGTTAGCCGGCACCGTACTCATCCGATACAAGCCCATGCCATGGCACGGCTATAGTGAGCTACAATACTTGGATTCTAGTTCACTGTAGCACCGCTTCCTTGGTTTCACCTCCTCACCCCTCCGCAGTGTTCCTCATCCTAGTGTCACTAGATAAGGGTACAGAGTATGGGAACTCTTCTCTCCTATTGTTTCGTGCCGTAGCCATGATCACTGGTCAGTTCGCATCACGTGACATTCGTTTACACTCCGAAGGTTCATGGGCGCCGCCATTTTGTTGCTTGTGCGTTTTCAGACGACAAACTGTGGTGCACTTAGCTTTCCCTCCTTGCTCTGCAGCTGGGCGCAACTGACGCGTTCCGAACGCGAATCAAATATAACGCGCGCAGCAGCATTTCATCAGCAGAAGGGTGCCCGAAGATGCCTTTTTGCTGCATGCTCGGCCGTGTTGTTCAGATATCGGCGAGGCCGCAGAAGCGGCAATCTCACAACACTGATAAACGTCAAAATGGCCGCCGTTGCTGACTTGCGTACCTCAGTGGCGGTGCTCTTATACTTTATCTAGTGGCACTTCCTCACCCAACTCTCCGCTCAGGTTAACTCGATATCGAAGAGGAGGGCGATCCTATCCCTTTGGTGATAATGGAACAGCGTCACGTGCCGACGCCGTTTAGATCGCGAGATGTCGCACTTGACGCACACCTAGTTCCTGCCATGCTCCCTGCGCTAACCTGAGGAAGCCTTAATGGCGCCGTGCTGTGGCCGCGCTACAGACACGCATGCAGGCACTCGCAAACGGCAAAAAGCAAAGCGAGATACTCGCCATGGCTTCACCTTGACCGGGCACATCAAAGACGTGGGACGCAAAGAATAAGCCGGGAGAACAGCGTTCGTGGTGTCACTTCTACATACCCCTTCCTCCGCAGCAATTTGGCTCTAAAGGCAGACCGTTCAGGAGCCTAAAAACGTCATTGCAGAAAATATTCCGCGTAGAGAAAGGGGTCCAGTTAAATATGAACACTGCAAACATAGTTTGCAGAACTTTTATGTACTTCGTCGCCAGAAGTTTCTGCCACTAGAGATACGGCTGACAGCTTCTGTGCCTGTCGAACCTGGCTGGAGGATCTGCTAAACTTGAAACCACACACAGCTGCCTCCACCCCGGAATAAGAGCTTTGTGAAAGTACTTCGCGTAAAACTGAATAACTTCAGAGCAACCAGTACAAAAAAAAAAAAGCGATTAGTCTGAAAACTGCCCCAATGGGCTGTCCCTTGCATTAATGCGTCAAGATGAACTCCTTCAGGCACGCTCGAATCTCCTAGCAATTGCTATTTTGTTGTATATGCTTCTCCGTAATCAGTTTTTTTTGTCTTGCTTTTCTATTCTATTTTCGTTTTTTTTATGCGGGTAATTGCATTCCATTTCTGCATGGTGTGGGCTTCAAAGTGATATGAACTGTACACATTTGCTGCGTGCGTTAGAACAATGGCCTACTTATTCTAAGAATGCTGCATAGGGACCGGGCAGCTGGACGGGTGGCGCCACCACTCGGCGCTCCCCTCGTCAGTGGAATGCATCGGTGCATTGGACTACACAGCCTCCCGTTGTTTTTGTCGTGTTTGCTTCGGTGCTTTGTATGTTTTGGTGGCGTTGTGAGCAGACATGTGAGATGAAACGAAGTCTAAACAGATGTGTTTGGTTCTTAGATGCAGTAATGACTACGTAAACTTGTCGGACGTGTCTAAAGTTGGGTATCGGCTGCAATGGCATGAGGGCTTTTTGCAGCGATCTGCGCTTGGCTCCACCCGTTCTGAGTGCGAATAAAACTACTATTATTAGTATTATTTTGGTCTTAAATGCGCTCACGGCTACGCAAACTTATTGGATGCTTGTAAGGTGGGGGAAGGGCTACATTGACACGAGCGCTTTTTGCAGCGCTCTGCGCCTGGCTGCGCGCGATCTGAGTAGGAATAAAACTATTAGCAATATTAGAATTTTTTTCTACCACTTTAAATTATCTTCACTGGTTTCAATGACTACGGTTTGCACGCCAGCCTTAGCGCTGGGATACCTCGATACGTGTGCTTTAAATAGAAAGGCACCTGCATACGAGATGGATTACCGTGTAGCCGTAGAAATGTTGCGGTAGTTTACACTTTCTGTAACCGTGATCTTTGTACCATCGGTTTTGGTGAGCGACACTGTGACAGCATGCGAGCCTGAAAGCCGAAGTGGAAATCCCACGTTTGTGGTGGTCATTTTATCAAGAGCCAAAGTTATTCACCAACTCAACAGCCCGAGCTACAAACCATCCCTCCTCCCCTTCCCGTTTTACCCCCTGCGTAGAATAAAGGCTGGCACCGATAGTTAAAAAATGTGGCAGTGTTAACGTCAGCCGGTGTTTTTTAATGCTTAAGTATTCTTTACAGAGTACCTATAAAATCGTGTAATGCCTGGTAAAGACACCAAAAACGTGCGATTAGTTGCCTCAAATATAGGTGCATGAGCCCGAGTCCTTCACCACAGACACATTTCCGACACGCTGGAAAAAGTTTAGATTTGGAGAGGGGGCAGGGAAGTTCAAAATTAAACAGCAAAATCATCTAGCCCTCGGTCTAATGATTATGGTGGTTGAACACAAAACTTTCTTCGTGCGAAATCGAATGGGAAATGGTTAAAGTCAAAGACGCTGCGATCAAAAGACCAAACTGCGTGCTGGTCAAATTCGACGCTTAACTAGTCAAAGTTTAAATCGAGAAGGCAACCAAGGAAACCCATACGATAGAGCATTGCGATAAACCATCATCGTCGTTAGACGGAGGTGTGCATGATTTTTCAAGCGTAGGTAACAGCTTGTAAACCGACCGCAGCATTCAGTTGTGAAGCTGAGTACAGGTTTCGGGCACCCTCCTGTCTTGCGTCCTTCAGCCACGCAGGAATTGGTTTTTGAAAAACCACTTACCAACTAGCCAGCAACCATTGCAATTCTTGTAACGCAATGCTTCTCCATGACAAGCAATAATATTCTACTATCATGCGTATTTATTCTATCAATGATTCCCGATGACTGTAGTAAGAGCATTTCTGTGAAATTAAACACGTTTCAGCCGTCGGTAATGAAGTTACGGAAGCGTCGTCCGTCACAATTTCTGTTTTGAGGTAAATCTTCGAAGACACCCTCCAACTTTGTCTTTCGCTTGTGCACGACGTCGGCGCCGTTTCGTCATCAACTGCCAAAGGCCAGCGCCGCAGCATTCCTAGATCGGTTGCACACACCGGCTTTGTGGGAGCATTTAGCGGCAATATACTCCTCGATTCGCGAAACTGCATGCAGGCATGAAAAAATTGCATGAAGCAACGAACTTTCCCTTCCAGCTTGACTTCCAGCTTGGCGCATTGAGCGTCGTCTGCTATTTGTAAATACTGAGTATGGGCGTAAATAGCACACATGGCATGCCTCATAAACATCACATCCACACTCAAGATTTACCGATCTGAAAAATGCACGTGGGGTTACGTTCGCTTTGCACGCCGCACCGCAAAAAAAAAACGAAAGAAAGCCATGCACAACTACGCTGCGCTGACCGCCACCGGCATTCCACTGACGAGCGGTTCGCCACGGGCGGCGCTGTTCGCTGGAACGACGGTGGTGCCATACAACGGCTGCCCGGTCCCTATAGAAATGTACAACGTAAAGGAATCGAGGCCGACACAGGCCTTTTCCCTCGCTTGGCTTAATAGCAGTGTTCATTTCTCTTTCGTATTTCGATGTAGTATGCATGGATGTTGTCTGCCAGAAAGGAACTGGAAAAACATTCAAGGTCAACATTCAAAATCATTCATTCAAGGTCAAGGTCATTTGGCCTTTAAAAAGGTCAAATGTCCCTTTTTGAAACGAAACCGTAAAACACGCGAAGCTTGATGGTAAACACGCAATGCACAACGACAACTAAGGTGAGCTTCATTCAACGCATCTTATAACGAAAATATGAACCGGAACACTCACATAGCGCGATTTCTTTCCATGTAAGTTGAAATAACGCACTGATTAATTACAAAAACAAAGTTAGGAAATGTGACTTTCCTAATGTGCTAATAGCGTACCATTATTGGACCCAAACGAACAGTATTTTTTGTTTCATATTTTCGTATTCGTATTCGTATTCCATTTGTCTATGGCTACATATATGGGTAATTTTTTTATTTTTTAACGCTCACGAGGGTGTGCCCGCATAGCCGTCTGCTCTTCGGCCGAAAGGACGTGGCTTACAAATAGACCTGCAAATGAGAATTTAGCTCGTCGTCGTCGTCGTAATCACCATCATCAAAATCATCACTACCACCATCATCATCAGAGATTCTTAAAATGGGCTTTACTGTATGGCGTTCAGCACGAACACATCGCACGTTCAAGTCACTTATTTGAAGCTTGGCAATGCGGAAGCCCCAGGACACGTACGCGTGCTTCGCCCCCGTGCAGCTGCTACCTGTCGGACCAGGAGAGCGGCAGCCAGGGCCAGCAGAATGTTACGTTCCAGCACGTGGCCTCGGCGGTGCTGGGCGACATGCTGTTCGTGTGCCCCATGAAGCGCTTCGCCGAACGGTTCTCGCAGCGCCGCAACCGCGTGCACTACTTCGTCTTTAACTATAGCCCCGCCACCACCCTGGTCCAGTCGGACGACGCCACCCAGTTCGACGACCTGCTCACCCTGTTCGGGATCAACCTGGACAGCACCGAGTTCGACTTCTCCGCCGCGCTCATGGAAGTCTGGGGGGACTTCGTCAAGTCCGGGTAAGGGACGACGATGCGTCCGCGGGACTGCTTTGTCAGGCCACTATCGGGTCACTTGCTAGCACGCAGAGGGCTTGGAGGCAAATTCTAACGGTTGCTATTGACGATGCCGCTGATGATACGTCCAGCGTTGAAAACCTCAATGATAGCCCACAGCGTTTTAGCGCATGTCCTGCGCGATTGCGAAGACGCTTGTCTGAAATTAAAGCTCGTAATTGAAATTACGCTAGGGCATTTGACAAGGTAGGATTAAGCCGAATTCGTATTAAGGAAGGACATTAAAAAAACAGGCAGAACTGAAATCGAGTTGCTGAGAAGCACTATCAACTCGATATATATAGACGTAAGTAATCGGTGATCACTTTTCTGGCCGTTTTGCGCTGTGGCCTTTGTAGAGAGAACGCATTCAGGACTCCATCGGAAGTCCCAGGCTTAGCGGCAGAAGGCACAATCAAGAGAAACGCGAGATGAGAAAGAACTGATCGTTGATACCGGCGATACCGCGCTACAATAAATATATGTATGTTCTTATTGCGCAAAGGGGTGGCCAGTGGCCAAAGAAAAGAGGGGGTTGTTTGGGCGGGGGTGCAGGGTTTCTAAGGCCCCAAATTCTTCAGGCTAGGCCCGATTATTTTGCAAACTCACACAAGAAGAGTAACGTCTCCTTGGTATGACTGGGATTCGCGGGCGTCGTCCGGTCTTCAAACGATGGTACTTGTCGGACGCATCGGGCCCGGAAATGCCCCCGCAGTCACACAGGAAGTGCCGAATTTCCTGCTTGCCTGTGGAGTGATCGCATGCGCGCAGTATGGGCAGGGGTATACGGTGGGTGGGAGAGGCGGAAACGTCGCGTCTTTCTGGCTCATTACATTCCGTCGCTTCAACGTAAGAGCGCCGCTTGTGCAGCGCATCCTCATTCTGGGCGGCTCCTGTTGGGGCCTTGTGGGCTAGAACTCGAGCTCCTCTGGGTAAGCCTTTCTGAAGACGGTCGCTACAGTAAAAGAGGGGCCTTTCGCTTCTACTTTCCTTGGCCGGCCCTCGCTTCTAGTTCACTAACTATCCGCGCGCCGCGCATTGCGCTGCCCTTAAAGGAGCCATGAAGAGAAAATACAACTTCGTGTAATTTGAAAGAACTAGGATTCAATATCACACTCAGCTCCATTACAGCCACAAAAGATGTTTTTTAACGAAAAAAAAGCAAGAAGTATTTAAAAACTTTCAAATTTTGCGCCACAGTGACGTGTTATGAGCAAGAATGACGTCATACGGGCCAACAATAAAACATAATTTTCAGTGCGTTAACTGCACGTTAGCATTCAAGTGATGCGGACAAATGGAACTAGAGGCCCTATTAAAGACGTCAAGTCATGTGTCGTCGCGACAGGTCAGTTAGGCGGCCGCCAATCGCACAGACAAGGTTCCGTGACGTCATAGGAAAGTTGCGGGAAATTGGCTAGGGGGGCGCGACTGCTTCACACGTTTTCTTTAATATCTCCGTTACTTTTTCGAAGATTGCGATGATATTGGTGTCATTGTTATCGGGACTAAGCGGTCTTTCTAACAAACTCAACTTGTATTTTGTCTTCATGGCTCCTTTAAAGCACTTTAGAGTTCCTGTGTATGCTCCCTACGGGTATGCTCCCGTAGGGAGCATATACAGGAACTCTAAAGCACTCAAGGCGCTCGTGCCACCTATCGCTAAGCCAAGAAAGCTTGCAAAACAGTATGAAATACCAAAGCGTGTCAGCGCACAGTTGAAGTTCTATATGGAAGAGCCGATGCGCGTGCGAAGTAACTTGTTCATTTACCCACATTCGTCTACGCAGCACGGCGACACTATAAGAATCAGCTCGAATTATTTAGATGTTCGGATTAACGAGGTGTGAATTCACGAGCCTCATTCCTATCTAGCTGAACCAGTTCCGCCCGCGCCGTCGCAACGTACGCTTCCTTGCTAAGACCAAGTCTGCGGGGCAGCACGTTCAAGCTGGCGTTGTGCTATGGGCACTGCGCTCGCTTGTACTATTTTATGAATCTAGGCATTGCATGCTCGGTTGTCGGGAGCGAGCTGTGGACCGGATGGCGGAACAAAAAAAAAAATGGCAGCCGAAAGGAGTGAAGGGTTGCTCCTTTTCCTCATGTTCTTGAGACCGTGAAATGGCAGAGCGTGAACAGTTCTCATTCCTCTAAGCGGGTAGGGATTTTACTGATCATATACCAAACACAATCGCGGTTGTTGCTTATCGCCACCTCCGCCCATCAAATTTAAAAACTTCTGCGTCAATTTCCGACATTATTTTGGTCGCAAAGTTCTGTTGGCTGTGTTTTCTTGGCTGTTCTCGCAATCCAAAAATGAGATGCGCGATGTAATATTATGCTAAACCGTATTTATCCGAGCTTAGATAGTCTAAAGCGACTCAAATCACGGTATAGCGTGTGAATGGTCGTAATATATAAAGGTTCGAAGAAGGTAAATACAAGCACGCGCCTAGAATGCCGAACACGCTGCCAAACTTGGCAACACAAGCTCCAAATCATGATCCGTGACACTTTCTTGCACACTGAGAGTACAACGCCGTTGAAGCCCTCTATATTAGGGAGTTTTCATTCAGTGCATAGCATTTCTTGTAGGTATCATTAGTGGTTTGCACGACTGTGTACCTCTAATGCTGGCATCAACGAACGACGACGTGAAATTGCGGGCTTCAACCGAACGCGCGACAAGACAGTATGCGCACTAAGCATTTTCTGGGCACGGTGCACATGGTGCCGTTTCATAGTACCAATAGCATGCCGATAATAACGGAAGTACTGCTGATGCTCTTACTGTACCCCTGGGGTACCACAGAGAAGTGTGTTAGGTCTTTTACTTTGAATTTTTTTGCAACCACACAGTTAAATGTTGTAAATTATCCCGTTCCAGCACGCCTCTTTGCAGACGACCGCATGCATCTGAATAAAATTAACGGCACTGGGGATCCACATGTGTTTAACTCGACATCTGAAAACTGTATTCCTTGAAGAAGTGTCCGGCATGTAGCTCAACATTAATGAAACACTATCTCTTTGTATCACTAGAAAAAGAAACACCCTCTCCAATTTTCTTATTAACAGCGAAGCTGTGTAGCAAGACGTGATCTTTCCTGTCCGTGGTTACGAGTACGTGGCTCGTGGCTACCGACCAGCGTCCCCTGCGCACGCTTGTCAAGCGAAGCATATCCACTTAGGGAAATTGGCCGAAATTGCCCCCCCCCCCCAAAAAAAAAATTACGCCCATCTTCCCGCGAGGGAACCCTGATGTGATGCGACGCATCAGGGGGGAACGTTTGGACTGACGCTGGTATTGGATTGCGTCAGTCCACTCGCTAAAGGGACTGTCGCTACCTTCACGTCTTCATCGGAAGAATCAAGCCAAGCACGAAGTCATCAATCGAAGTCACGCGGAGTCGAACGAGAGCGAGCGCTGACTGAACCGCCGCAGCGTGCTACCCGCTTTATATCCACAGCGCCTGAAGGAGAGGAAACAGCGGAGGAGAGTCGCGCATGCGCGCACTTGCGCGACGGGAGCGGAGCGAAGCGAGCTAAGCGCGCGCACGCAGCTGTTGTTCATGATAATGAGACGGAGTGAGAGTGTTGCGCACAGCTGTCGGAGAGAAGAGCGGAGGAGAGTCGCGCATGCGCAGGTGGCGTGCGGACGCCGCCGACGCCGACGCAGGAAGGACATGCCTCAGAGCAAAAGATGCGTCGCATCTAAAAACACGGCAGCGTTCGCCGTAATCGTGGCAACACTTGTTCGCAACGAGAAAGACACGTCATAGCATACGCCCCTCCAAGGTTATGTCCAATGATTATCACTTCCAAAAAAAAATTAATGAAGCCCACACTTATGTAAACAATGATAAAGTAAAGGTCGTTGCGGCAGCCAAGGAGCAAATCGGCTGCAATTGTGGACTTAAACCGCCGTGATGGTCGTGAAGGTTGCGTACAGCTTCGCTACCTTCAAGTCATATGCGTTGGTGTGCGCCTCCTTCATTTTTCCCATTCGTGACCAACTCCTGAAACGAGTGCATGAACACAAATATCTCGGCTTAACAGTACTCCGTAACGCAAGTTGGAATACTTGTGAAAAATTGCGCGTCTGCTTTCCGGTAACTTCGCTTATTGCGACACAAACTCAACAGTGCTCCCTCACTATGTAAGTTTTCTCACATTTGAAAGCTTGAAAGTTTATTTATTGCGACAACGTGCACAGAAATAACTAGTACAGTTGTCGAGGGAAACGGTCAAAAAGGCAAAAAAAAAAAAAAAACTCAAAAGGCGACGTCCCCTTCCCCCTACCCGTTTTGGCATGACTCTGCGGAAAATGGCATGTCCCAGGAGACTATAAAGAATAACAGAAGAATGTGTGCAGTTATACAAACAGAAATCAGCTTTCAGTATTTAGAGGGAAGCAAGAATTACAATACAATATTCCACAGAATGAAAAAAAAAAAACACCAGCTCTCAGTTTTCAGAAAACAATAAGCAGAATTCAAGATTTCAGAGTAAGAAAGAAAAAAAAAACAGCTCTCATTTTTCGTAAAAAATAATAATAACAATACAAGATTTCAATGAGAAAAAAAATTTGCTCTGTTTTCAGAAGGAAACAAACAAAACAACAAAAAATTTTCTGTAGTTCTAGGAAGTACGTGTCTAATTTCTTTTTGAATGCTTGTTCAGATTTAGCGTCTTGTGCCATGGTTGGAATTGCAGGGTGATTGTTTAAAAGGTCGGGTATCTTGTAGCTCAATTTCTGGTGGCCATAGTTTGTGCGAGTTTTTGGTTTTGTGTATATTATCTGTCTAAAGACGTATTCATGTTTTCTTGACGCGTATTTTTTTGTAAAAGGCATTACGGTCAGTCCTCATTTGGCGATAAATAATTGCCAACCAGTGCCAACCGCATGCTCGGGTATTTGCGCCGGAACTTCTACTTCGTGCCGTCAGATGTTAAATTAACACTTTATAAGACACTCGTTCGTCCAAAATTAGAGTACGCCTGCGCAATCTGGGATCCCGGCAAAATCACGCTCACCCAATCCATTGAAGCCATTCAGAATCGTGCGACTCGTTTCATTTTATCAAACTATAGCCGTAATGCCAGTGTCACCTCAATAAAATCTGTTCTTGCCCTGCCTGACTTGTCGGCACGTCGCAAATATCATCGTCTTTGCCTTTTCCAAAAGATATTTTTCCATATCATTCACCTGAAAGAACAGCTTATGCTTCCGCCTACATATATTTCATCCCGCATAGACCTTGTAAACAAAGTTGGTGTTCCTTCTTGTCGCACTGACCTTTATAATGATTCTTTCATCCCAAGAGCCAGCGTTGACTGGAACCATCTTCCCGCCTCCACTGCTGCCCTCTCAGACAATTCCCAATTCAAGACTGCCCTACAAAACCTCATATGTTAGTGTGTAATAATACTATGTACTCTCACCAATGCACTACCATTGTTGGATGTCATTGTTCTGTACCCCCCCCCCCACTCCTTTCTGTAGTGCCACTTGGCCCTGAAAGTACTGTAAATAAATAAATAAATAAATAAATAAATAAATAAATAAATAGTTTTTGTTTATAGAGTTCATAATTATCAATACCTGGTGTTTTATAAATGTTACAGAACATTGACTGATATAAGGTGCGTTTTCAATTATGCGTAAGCCTTTCTTTTTGGAGCCGGCATAGGTATTCTGTTTTTTTTTTTTCTACTGTTGAGTCCCACGATAGAAGGCGAGAATGTACAGTTGCTTATTTAACCAAGCAGGTTGTAAATATTTCATTTTATAAAGAATACCAACGGACCGGGATATATCTGTCCGTAAATTGCCACTATGAAGAGACAAACACAAATTTTCATTGAACACGACGCCAAGGAATTTGTGTGAGCTAACTTGTTCAATGAATTCAACTCGGAAATTGAGAAAAACTTGTTGCCCTACACGTTTGTTGCAAGCTCGGAAAAGGATATATTTTGTTTTTGTTGTCTTTAAATCCAGTTTGTTTCTGCTTAGCCTAGTCCGCAAATTTTAAAACCATTAATTTGTTTGTCTTTCTAGCAGATCCAGATTTCCGCCAGAAAAAAAATACGTTTGTGTCCTCTGCATCTGCAAGTTAACATAAACTGCAAGTTAACAACGTCATATATAAATATAATACAAATAATAGCGGGCCGAGAATAGATCCTTGTGGAACACTGTATACTTAATTTGTCCAAAGCTGTACCTGGCATGACCAATTTCGTTGTATTGAGAGAGAGAGAGATAAACTTTATTTGGAGGAAGTGTCTCGAGGAGAATCGAAGTGGTGGTGACAAGTAACGGGCTGAAGGCCCGCCACCTCCTGGATGTCTTCTCCTTGCCTTAGGTTGGTGGTCCCGTGGTGGCCGTAGGCTGGCGCCTTCTGGCGACCTCTTCTAGAGTTCCTCTATATAGCTCCCGCAGGGAGCTAGCTAACCTCTTCCGCCCTCGTGACCAGGCGGACCCTGTAGGTCCGTGTCGGGGCTGCGAAGCGAGGCCTCCCACCTCTCCTCAGAGGGGATCTCGGGGAAAGGGTAGGGTTGCCACCTGCCCGGTTTTGGACCGGCCCGACCGGTTTTTCAAACAGCGGGCCGGTCGCCGGTCCATATCTAAAACCGGCCGTCATTGACCAGTTTTTTGGCCATCGTGCCCCGATTATGTTCGTTTTGTCACGTGGCCAGGTGGAGGCACGCCTCGAATAGAACAATGAGGAGCGGCAATTCCACGGCAGCAGCTTCCGAAGACCTTTCATCTGCGGTGGCATCACCATCCGAACCTTCGTACGTCTGCTACGCATGTGGGCAGTCACTGAAGCCAACCATCCATCACCTTGTATGGGACTGCGTAGGTCTCGTAGGGCCACGTCAGACACATCGGCCTGCCTGGGTACTCGCTTACGAGGAGTGGATCCGTCCGAAGGGCCGCATCAAACAGACTTTATCCGCACTTTGGCGGTTCGTTCTGGACTCCTCCATGTTGGGACACTATTGAGGTCTTCATTTCCCCTCCCTCCTCTTCCCCATGTGGCCTTGAGCCATCCCTTTTAATAAATGTTCGTTGTTGTTGTCGATTTATAAGCGTCAATTCAGCGACTACGACAATATATATGTGCCGACAAGCTGCGCAAAGACGCGTGAACAAAGACAAGACGTCACGTGTTTCCAGAAAATAACGTTTAGATTTCCTTTTTAGACACTCTTAAACACTTTCTGCGCAAATTTATGATGATTTCTCACTAGAAAAACGCTACAACAATCGGCATTGCATGGCGAAAAACCCGTGGCGTCTGTTTTCCAACACAAATTCAACCTTCTATATACCCCCCCCCCCCCCGCCCCCCGGAGGGCCGGTTTCCTTTTTGGGGAAAGGTGACAACCCTAGGAAAGGGTCCTGGGGGCATGCCCGCATGATGCGAGCCAGGTTGGCATGGGCGCCACATAAGGGGCACGCCGAGGTTGGATAGAGGCTGGGGTGGATATGGGTCATGGTGGCCGGATTGGGAAAGACTGCCGTCTGGAGTTGGCGCCAGACGTGGCTTTGCTCTGATGTGAGCGATTTGTCTGCCCGAGGATAGATCCGGCGGGAGAGGAGGTAGTAGGTGGTAATATCATAAAAACCGATCAGACGGTCCCGCGCGGACCGGGCTTCGTGGTAAGGATACGGGTTCGGCCCTGCCCGGATAGTAAATCCTCGGGCTAGGTCATGTGCCGCCTCGTTTCCCTTGAGCCCAGAATGCGCGGGGGTCCAGATCAGTTGTACTGGGGATCGCGGTGGGTTCCTGAGCAAAATTTTGAGAAGGCGATTATGCAACTTTTTTTTAGACTGAGACAGGTCCTCCTGATTCCGTACTTCCTTTTGAAGTTTTAGAACAAAATATCGTGTTTGACGGAATCGAAAGCCTTTTTGAAATCGAGAAACCCTCCAATAGTAAACAATTTTTGTTCGAAGTTATCAATAGTTTTATCTTTTATGTTTAGTATATCCATTTCAGTTGATTTTTGTTTTTGGAATCGATACTGTTGTTCGGCCATGATATGATTAGTTTTATAGAAGATTAAGATTCGAGTATTGATTACCTATTCTATTACGTTTGAAAAAAAAATGGGCAGAACTGAATTTGGTGGATAATTGTTCATGTCATTTGGATCTCCACTTTTAAAAATTAAGGAAACTGGAAATTTTTAAAATATCAGGAAAATCACCAGAATTTAGTATCAGGTTGCATATATGTGAGAGTGGCTGACTTGTATATTGTGCGACTTCTTTTATCGGCTGTATCAATTCGTCAACCCCGCATGTCCGGCTGTTCAGTTTTTGAATTAAGCTCGGAGTTCCTGACTCAGTAACCGGAACAAAAATAGTGAGCCCTTAGTACTGAATGGAATACAATGCGTTTTACTAGGATTAACTGTGTCCGTGACAGTAGCAGCACCCAATCGTAAAGAATACATGTTAAACTTATCCGCAAGCAAACTTCCCCTGCACTGTCTCCTTCAATAATACTCTCGGAAATAACTTGTCCCTCGCCTTTCTCCATAAGGTTATTAATATTGTTCCAGATTTTTCTGGGGTCGTTATAAAGAGCCGCAATTTTTTTGAAGTATACATTACGCGCATTTCTAATATCAGAATTTAATTTGTTCCTCACTTTTTTAAACTGATTAAAAACGTCATGATTTCTCGTCTTCATGAACGAAGCAAAGGGTTTATTTTTTCTTTGATTCTTTTAAGAAAGCTATAGTCAGTCCATGGTTTCCTTATTTTTTTGTATCTCTAAATAAGTTATAATTGTAAGGAAGTTTGTCTGAGAAATGGAACAGAAAAAAAAATAATGAAATGTGAACGCGCTCTGAAACAGATGACGTGACTAGGTACGTCCTCACTTGCGGCGCCGCGCGCGCAAAAACGCCGCCGCTTTTTGAAGGCCACACTACTGGGAGCGCGCGCGCGGAAAGGCGGCGGCGGCGGCGGCGGCGGCGGCGGCTCAAACCGGTCCTCGCCCTCTCCGACGGTGTAGCACGGAAGAACGTTTCTGCGCGCTCGCCGGCTGTCCGCGCCGGCCCAGCTCTCCGAGGAGAGCACTGACCTCGCTCACGTGGCCTCTCTCACGTGACCCGGGCGCTGATTGGCTCGGCGAGTTTGGCGCAAAGCGCCTTGCCGCGTAAAATGGGTCCCAGCGCTATTCTTTCGCGGCAGAGGAATCTTGCCGCAAAAGGGCGTTTTGCGACCCGCGTTTTTGCGCGCGCGGCGCCGCAAGTGAGGACGTATACCTACTGTTGCAGGAAACTCACTCATTTGTTGTCTTTTTTTAGTCCTTCCTTTCGAAGCCTGTTCACGTGGCTCAGCCAAGGCTGCTCAGTGTTACCTTTCATCGAGTAGCTGTGGCTCTGTGCCCTATTGAGAGGCCCCCCGTGCAACCGATTACTCATGTCTAGCAATGTTTAAATGCGCAACCAGTAATCCCAAGCCTTAAAAACACACCTAGTTATGCTTCCACCAGTATAAAAACTTTTTAGTCCATTAATCTGTCCTAAGATCAGTACATGTCCCGGGCTGTCCTGCGCATGCGCAGTTACATCTTCCTGTCGACTGCGCCAATTATAGGGCCGCTAGCACAGCCCACTGATAAAGTGGCGGCTCCCAGGACGAAGAAAAGGTCTATACAGTCTTGAACTTTCCTCTAGCGTTTGCACTGCACCTTAATACCGCTGTTATTATTAGTTTCAAGGAGGATACACATCCGCCCCTCCAGCGTTTCACAATCCCGTATGTCTTTAAAGCGGAGGAGAGTTGCTGAGTGAGCAAGCTGGAGGGGCGCCTCTTCTTAGCTATTAACCAGTGGTGATGCCGCGAAGCAAGGCGGCAGGTGCGGGATTCCGACTTCAAAGAACCTACAAGTTGGATATGATCGCACGAGTAAGTGCGCTGACGACGAGGGCTATTTAACGAGAGCCAAAATGCCACACACAGGGATGATGTTTTTCTTTCTCCATATAAGAAAACTTCTGCTGGTAATTCAAACCAGCTCATGTCGCGAGTCGCACGCGGCACAACGTCTTATCGCCACCACGCGGATACCGGTAACTTGACTAAGTTGAACTAATCACTTCGGTTCAATTACCCTGCGCCGGTAAGAGTGACTATTACCGCAGAATTTGTGGCACACGGGCGCGGGTTTGTCACTCAGTCACTAAATCGAAATTTCATCCCGCATTTGTTGTCCTCACCCTTGAGTCCTGAGCCACTGTATGCAGAAATGTTCGAACCCTCGAATGACGTCATGGCCTCTAGAAGTTTCCGGTTGCAAGCAGGCTGTGCTTCTCGTGCAGCCCGATAGTGTAATTATGGCGATTGCAAATGTCGCAGGGACCTGCCATCGGGCCAGTGGACGCCGTTCACGAAGGCGAGCAAGAACTACGTGTTTTTGAGCAATCGCAAGGACGTCAAGGGCAACTTCGAGCCAAAGAAAGAGTTCAGGGAGGAGACCTGCGACTACTGGACCGAATACCTGGACAAGCAGGAGAAAAAGACATCCACGGAGACGCGGCATGCATACGATCAGTGCGGCGCGCTCAACCCGAACATCTAGCCATGCACCCCCGTTTTTTTTTTCTACAGCTGATGTGACGCTTACAAGAATAATCGAATGTGTCGCTTCTTGACCTGCGCCCTTGTTTGATCTCACCTAACGAATAATACGGGCTTGGGTGTGTCGTGCTAAGCCAAAACGGATGCGAGAGAAATAGTAGACAGTGCAGAACCATAGTTCATTTCAGAAGCTACGTGCGGCACTGTGGAGGCTACATTGCTGACAAGAATCCGCCCACTGAGCACGCCTAACTCACCGGGAAGGGGGCCTTGAAAGGGCATTTCCATTTCCATTCTGGGCAGCTGGAACCGCAAGGCCCCGACGCTTGTTGTCGGTTACCTTCGCTACCTTCGCGGTCTTTCAGCGGAGAAATCCCGAGGGTGACCGTGACGTCACCGCAGGTGGATTTCCGCTCGGCCAGCTCCTTCGATCGCACGGAGGTTGCGACTGTCGGACAGATATCACTGCAGTCGCCTACAGTAGACTCTCGATAAACGGAACTTCAAGGGACCGAAAAAATCAGTTCCATTTAACAGGAGTTCCGTTCACTGAGAGATGTGCAAAAGTGCAAATTTATGTGCGTACACACTCTAAGGGATTTCATGGAGCTCTACGGGCTGGGAGGTGAATGTAGCTGATAGTTTTTCAGAATGCAAGAAAACTACAAGAGATTTACACACAACTCACAAAGTTTATTTGGCAACGATTAGTCAATGTGCCCTAAAAAATGCATTAAAAATTACGGGTGAGCGAATATTCGAAAAATTTAAATATTACTCGAATATTAAATATGTCATATTCTTATTCGCTTCGAAAACAATGTATTCGAAACATTTCAAATATTCGGAAGGGGTCGAATAATCGGCTGTTATCGAATATTTGGATTGATTTGAATGGGGTATGTACGTGGCTTTCAACTTCAGAAAAAAAAAGACAAAACATGTTTTTTTTTTAAAGCAACATATTCGGTTTCTGGTTTCTATCCTGTGCGTTTGCAAAGCTTTCTCGCCGAAAGTGGCATAAAAATACTTTTGCTAGCCGCAGTGACAAAATGTCAGCGCAAAAAGGGCAAAAACGGCAATTTTCGGAGCGCTGTATCTCCGCAACGGTGTCACAGGGAGCGGCCATTTTGGTACCATTGGATCGGCCAAGCGATCCTCTTTCTGGTCTCGGCCATTTCTTTTAAGTGTGAATGTACTTTATAAGCGGCCCTGAATTCCGGTGACCGCCGTCCGTCCACATAGCAACAGCTGCGGGTGCGCGCGCTCCTCGTCTTCCTTGGCAACGGGGGGAGAAGGGCGCGCGCTGCCTGGCCGCTGACATGGCACGTACCCACGTGGGGGATTGGCCAGGAATCTCCTCGTCTTCCTTGGCAACGGGGGGAGATGGGCGCGCGCTGCCTGGCCGCTGACGTGGCACATACCCACGTGGGGGATTGGCCAGGAATCGGGCGTGAGAAGGGCTAATGCACCCGCTTAAAGGAGTACTGACACGAAATTTCAAAGCTGAGATCCGCTCTAGCAATCAAGTACAACGACAACACAAATAGGTGTCTGTGAATAAATGCATCTTTCTTTCTTTGTAGTTGTGTGTGTGTGTGTGTGTGATCTCTCTTTCGCGAACATTACCGAACCGCGCAAATTCAACTCCTGCATTCGCACTTTCACATTCTTCCCCTCGGGGAAATGCGGGGAATTTGTATCTTTGTTCGTTCAAAGACGCACGAAAAAGACACAAGAACAAGCCAGAAAGATTCTGATGCGCGAATGGCCCTCCGGTCGGCGCGCGCTGAAACGGCCCTCCCGACTGGGCGTTTCCGCGGCAATGCCAGATGGCGGCCGCCTTTCAGAGTTCATTTTCGCTGCTTCGCTCGACCAAGTTTCTGTTCAGTCATTTCATCTGCTGTTGTATTCAACGCGGACATTATCGAGATGGGAATGCCTGAGATTACAAGCCAGATTACGAGAAGTTGCGTGGCTCGAAAGGCGGAGGTCTTCGAACGCTTCGTGGTGCGCGTGACTTTACTGCGGAGGGTGAAAGCGGCGTGCGCGCTTCTGATAGCGGTTCGCGGAGTTAACTTTTCGTCTGATTTGCGATTCTTACACGCTAAAACGGCCGACGCGTCAAAAGCTGCGGCGCGCACGGCGTAGCTGCTGCGCGTTGGAGCATCACCTGACTGCGCAACCGGGTACGATTGAACGCCAGTAGCTGTAATTAATTCCCGTGGTGTTAGATATAATCTTAAAAAAAAAAAAAAACCTGAAGGGCCATTTCAGGGATAACCAAAGTATGACATGTTGCGGTATACGAGCGCCGCGATGCGGGCGAGCCATATCGCTTTCATCCGCAACGTTTCCTGTGCACTTCGAGTAATCATGCAAACAGGTCTGAGTCAGGAATAAAAACGTGTTGACGGCTTTAAAAATGTACCTTACTTTCGTAGCATTTATTAAATTGAAAAGTTTTAGGGAAATTATTTATACCAATGCGTTAAAAATGTACCTTACTGTCGTAGCATTTAACAAATTGAATTTTTGGGGGAAACTATAACGACCAATGCATACATCTATAGTTTAGTGTATATTGGTTGTGCTGCGAGGAATATTGGATGCCCTGAATTCCAAGAGTACTAAAAAATGTGCATGCATTGAAGTTGGGGTTACGCAGAATATTATACCAAGCTTCAAAGTAGCTCGTTTGTATCCTTGGTGTATGTAAACTTTTGGCAATGAACACCTGCGCGTACGAGTGCGAAGTTGCTGCTCCAGGCAAGGTTACAATTAAAGCATAAACGAAGTCAAAACTCAGTTTTCAAGTTTAACTAAAAAAAGAGTGCTTCACTTGTTGCCATGGTCATAACACTGCAGAGGGAATTTGTCCAGTGCAATACAGGCAACCAGCTAACCTACTTTGCATTGAAAGCTATCTCCTCCTGTTTGGTCCGCAAACCGGGCTATATACTCTTCACAAAGGAGCTGAAAGTGATGTTTTATGGAAAGAAAAAGGCTGCAAAAGGCACTCCAATTTCAAGGCAAGGCATCCCAGAAGCCCCGTGTTCAAAAGGACGCGAAAGGCTGCCACTTTGCCACTTTTCATGAACGATATCTGTATTGCAACCTCGGAAGCCATTCTCTCAAAGGCTGTGGCTAGCGTTCCGTCCAGACGGAATGGGGCGCTGCGGGTTATCCTTCCGTCCAGACGGAATACAGCTGAGAGCTTAGCGTTCCGTCCAGGCGGAGCCGGCGTGAAATTTGTACAGTTCTGTCTAGACGAAAGCAAAACCGGCTGATTAGACGCCGTGCTTTACAATTGACGCGGGGAGAACAGTCGGTCTTGATTTCGCACTCAACAGGCTGCTCTGCTACCGCTCAATAGAGCCAAGGCCGACGTGTCCATCGCCAGAGTTCCGATCACCTCTAGTTCGTAATGGTGATTCGGTGATTCGTAGCGGTGACTCAAGAAAGGCGATCGGATGGAGCGGCGTTTTCTGCCCGCGAAAACGCGCCGCGCACTAGAGAACTGCACGGGCCTGATTTTAAGGCCCGAGCCCGGCCCGAGCCCGCTTTGTGAAGTCCGAGCCCGACCCGGGCCCGTAACACCAAGCCCGGGCCCGACCCGGGCCCGGGCATTCATTAGTGAGCCTAGCCCGGGCCCGGCCCGGGCCCGTCGTCTCAAGCCCACGCCCAGCCCGGGCACGGTCTTTTTTTTTTTTTTGAAGCCTAGGGAGGGCCCGCATGTGTGTGACCAGGCCTGGTCTTAGACGTCGAAGAAAATTTGTTTATATTTGTTCGAGTGTCTTCGTAGCGGGAAATCAGACGGAGCATATAGTCTGTACAAGCACGCCCTGAATTGTAACGCAAAAAATAAGGGTTTAAAAGAACACGTAGCTTAGCTCACGCCGTCTGCAGTTCACGCCACATGGGCGTAATAATAGCTCGTATTCTTACACGAGAGACACCATCACCTTTGATGACCAGACTCTTGGCAACTTCATGTGGTTGTTTCGGTCACAAGTTGGTTTTAATGAAAATTTAGATGCGACTGCATCTCATTCACTCGCCTTGTCCCTCCATACGGCGTTGTCCGTCCACACCCCTCCCCCTACACTATAAAAAAAAATAATAGTTAGCGGCGCCCGGTTTCCATCCCACGACCCTGTGGGCGGAACGCGAGGGTACATGGTGCTCTTCCCACTGCGCCACAAAACCGAGACAGAATCAAATGCAACGAACGCGCCTTATATCTTTGACTCATTCAAACTATGTCAAGTTGCTACTGATACAATGCATGATGGGGCAATGATTAAAACTTGCAATAAAAGAAAAGAAGCTCCCACTTACAGCAACAATGATGGAGTAAAGGTCGTTGCGACAGCGAAGCCCCAAGCATACCACTTAGAGAGATGGACCAAGATTGGCCAATAAAACATAATAATAATCATACGCGTTCCCGACACGTTTCACGCGATTTCAGAATCAATCCAACGGAAACACCAAGTGAACCCCACGATGCGTTGCATCTACACAGGGTTCCCCTCGCGGGGAGGTGGGCGCAATTTTTTGCTCTCCATTTGAATCCGCGAATATGTGCGTGCGTTGAAATATTTTACCTGGAGTGGTTGTTAAGCGGTGACGCTTCTCTAGCACGCGAGTTTGATTTCCAGGCACGGCAGCCGCATTTAGATTGGTTCGACATCTAAAAATACACGTACATTGACATAGGTGCACAGCTCCAGGGTGGCTTAATTAATTCGTTCCCCGCTATTGCATTCCTTGTAACCGTATCTTGGATATCTTACACACCAAAATATAAAATGTTCATGCAGTAGATGAAATGTCAATAAAGTTACAGTATAGTGACTATCAGACCTAGCAAAACACGTTTTTAAAACAATGTGTACAACTAACATCAAAAAGCGCGTGAAAGTATACTCAGAATATTCAATTTTATGCTATTTTCTACACTTCACGTCGGAACTATTAACGGCCGGGCCTATGAATTCATGCCCGAGCCCGGCCCGGGCCCGCGGCACTGAGCCCCGAGCCCAGCCCGGGCCCGCGGCACTGAGCCCGGGCCGCGTGTTTCCGAACGCTTCGCTGCACAGAGCACCCACGTGAAATGTGTGATGTCACTGCGCACTCTTTTCTTTTGAGCGCCTGCTAAAGAGAGGCAACCGTTCGGGCTCTGTGGCTTCGATATGAAGTACTGCATACTTGCGCTGACGGCTTGGGTTCTAGCCCCAGCAGGTCTATCTCTTCGTTTTTTTTTTTTTTCATCGTTTATACTGATTTGGAATGTTTTAGATCGCTTTAGGTATGGGGCCCACTGGGAATTAGTTGGTAAGGGATTGGCGAGCGGAAGAGGAGGAGGGAGAGTGGGGTACACAGAGGGAGGGCAAGAGAGGAGGCAGAGGACGATCAGAAAACGTAATAGGAGTAGCGCAAGCGATATTCTGTTTCAAGATGGGTACAAGCCAGGCGGTGTATTTCCAAACTCTTCGGTGCCCAGAGCACCCACGTGACATGTCTCTTCGCGCGATGCAGAACAGTAATTAAACGTCGTCATAGGCTGCGCCCCATACCTAAAGCGATCTAAAACATTCCAAATCAGTATAAACGATAAAAAAAAACGAAGAGATAGACCTATCTCTTCGTTTTTTTTTTGTTTTTTTTTTCATCGTTTATACTGATTTGGAATGTTTTAGACCTATCTCTTCGTTTTTTTTTTGTTTTTTTTTCATCGTTTATACTGATTTGGAATGTTTTAGATCGCTTTAGGTATGGGGCGCAGCCTATGACGACGTTTAATTACTGTTCTACATCGCGCGAAGAGACATGTCACGTGGGTGCTCTGGGCACCGAAGAGTTTGGAAATACACCGCCTGGCTTGTACCCATCTTGAAACAGAATATCGCTTGCGCTACTCCTATTACGTTTTCTGATCGTCCTCTGCCTCCTCTCTTGCCCTCCCTCTGTGTACCCCACTCTCCCTCCTCCTCTTCCGCTCGCCAATCCCTTACCAACTAATTCCCAGTGGTGATGATGATATTACGATGATGGCGACGACCACGACGACGATGATGATGACAAACTATTTTGCTCAAAACTGGGGAAAGGGGTGAATTTGTGTCCTTAGATATTTCTGACGGTCATAAAACAAAAATATACAGAACGAAAAAAGGCGCACTACCAGTCATTTTTTTTTCGTGGTGAGGAAAATGATGATGAGGCTTTTTCAGGTAGATTTGTGCACTCTGCAGTTCATAAGGAACCACCTAGGCTATTTTAAAAGTTTCAGAAAAAATTTTTACTATAAAAAAAAGTGTGTACAAAAAAGCCATTTTTCTGAAAGTCATGCTGCGTAACATTTTATCCGGAGTAGCTATTCAAAATCTGATTACATATATGACCAGAGGAGCTCAATCTCTATAAGCTGTGAAAATTTCAGCCTCCTAACTTCATTATCAAAAAAAAAGTTGTTTGGAGGAGCACGTCCCCTTAAGTTTCAAGGGACACCAAACCTATTTTTGTGAAGTATATGATCTCTATCACAATTGAAAGGGCATCACTTAAAACACCTTCGACCGAAACGGTTTTCCTGGTATGGCCTGACTAGCAACGGAAGCGCCGGGCTGCGTGTTTCCGAACGCTTCGCTGCACAGAGCACCCACGTGACATGTGTGATGTCACTGCGCACTCTTTTCTTTTGAGCGCCTGCTAAAGAGAGGCAACCGTTCGGGCTCTGTGGCTTCGATATGAAGTACTGCATACTTGCGCTGACGGCTTGGGTTCTAGCCCCAGCAGGTCTATCTCTTCGTTTTTTTTTTTGTTTTTTTTTTCATCGTTTATACTGATTTGGAATGTTTTAGATCGCTTTAGGTATGGGGCGCAGCCTATGACGACGTTTAATTACTGTTCTGCATCGCGCGAAGAGACATGTCACGTGGGTGCTCTGGGCACCGAAGAGTTTGGAAATACACCGCCTGGCTTGTGCCCATCTTGAAACAGAATATCGCTTGCGCTACTCCTATTTGAATGTTTTAGATCGCTTTAGGTATGGGGCGCAGCCTATGACGACGTTTAATTACTGTTCTGCATCGCGCGAAGAGACATGTCACGTGGGTGCTCTGGGCACCGAAGAGTTTGGAAATACACCGCCTGGCTTGTACCCATCTTGAAACAGAATATCGCTTGCGCTACTCCTATTACGTTTTCTGATCGTCCTCTGCCTCCTCTCTTGCCCTCCCTCTGTGTACCCCACTCTCCCTCCTCTTCTTCCGCTCGCCAATCCCTTACCAACTAATTCCCAGTGGTGATTACTCCCACTTCCCCTGCCCCCTTTCCCCAGTTTTGAGCAAAATAGTTTGTCATCATCATCGTCGTCGTGGTCGTCGCCATCATCGTAATATCATCGTCACCACTGGGAATTAGTTGGTAAGGGATTGGCGAGCGGAAGAAGAGGAGGGAGAGTGGGGTACACAGAGGGAGGGCAAGAGAGGAGGCAGAGGACGATCAGAAAACGTAATAGGAGTAGCGCAAGCGATATTCTGTTTCAAGATGGGTACAAGCCAGGCGGTGTATTTCCAAACTCTTCGGTGCCCAGAGCACCCACGTGACATGTCTCTTCGCGCGATGCAGAACAGTAATTAAACGTCGTCATAGGCTGCGCCCCATACCTAAAGCGATCTAAAACATTCCAAGTCAGTATAAACGATGAAAAAAAAAACAAAAAAAAAAAAAACGAAGAGATAGACCTGCTGGGGCTAGAACCCAAGCCGTCAGCGCAAGTATGCAGTACTTCATATCGAAGCCACAGAGCCCGAACGGTTGCCTCTCTTTAGCAGGCGCTCAAAAGAAAAGAGTGCGCAGTGACATCACACATGTCACGTGGGTGCTTTGTGCAGCGAAGCGTTCGGAAACACGCAGCCCGGCGCTTCCGTTGCTAGTCAAAATGTTAATTAAACGAGTTGATATGAAGCACTGTTAATATGACTGGAGAGCGGAAATGTTAAAAGGAAGGGAAGAAATTCCGCTTTCTAATGTTCTAGGGCCATACCAGGAAAACCGTTTCGGTCGAAGGTGTTTTAAGTGATGCCCTTTCAATTGTGATAGAGATCATATACTTCACAAAAATAGGTTTGGTGTCCCTTGAAACTTAAGGCTTTGTTTCTGCTTTGTGCACATCCTCATACGCTCATTGCGGGAACCTAACTGAGAGCCTGCATGTGGACGCACTTCGGGAAAATAAAACAACCCAACGCGATAATAAAGACCCTAAACTATGTTTCGGGTAAAACCATCGACAATCACGCCCCTCCCGGAGTTACTAAATGCACAAAAGCTGGCTCCAAAATTTTATCATCCCTTTCTCCTGCTTGCACGCTTCGTCTATAGGCGCCTGTATAAGCAAACGCTTTTTACGCGCTGGTATAGTCAAGCGCGCCGAATTTTCGCCCAGGCTGAAGTGCACTAAAAATACAGGGTGTTTCAGTGAACACTTTCAAAAATTCCTGAAGGTAGGCTTTTCAAGAAAAATAGGAATTCTCTTAAGGAACAAGCTATCAGGTTCAGCGGACGTCAGCAGTTATAAGAAACATGCGAATTACATAGTTAATTAACTAAAATTGTCTAATTAACTTTTTAATTAGTGAAGTTTGGCCGTTATTGCCAATGGCGAGTTTGTAGCCACGGAAACGACGATAACCGATCAGTTTTCAAAGCAAAGAAAAAGGCACTCTGTAAAGCCCTGCAGCCCGCAAAAAATCGAGCATTTTTCCCCCATGAAACCGAAACTCAGCGCACATGGTGCGCCGGAAGTGTAGTGCAAACGCAACATCCGCTGATGACGTGTTGCTGTGACTGTGTCGCCCAATTCAAGAAGGGGCTGGTGATTCCCCGCGCTAGGGAACCAGCTGATATCAACGCCATCGCCTCCTGTATTTTTTCAGCGTTATCGTTTCTTTCGTTGGTAGGCGCAAGAAACAAAGGCCATCGCCCACTACACGGTCGCCCGTTTCGGCAGCCCTAGTGGACGTTGCCGACAGTTTTGCTTTTATTTTTTTTATTGTCTTGACCACATCTTAAGTGGCTACCAGACGTGCAAAGTGCGAAACGTCACCATCCGTTCATTTTTTCGTTAGCTTTATCTGCTGCTCGTTTATAATCGCTGCGTGTTAGAAAGCGCCTCAGATAAAGGAAAGGCTTGTTTGCTGAGCCAGGAGGGATTTCGCGGCTATAGCTTGCGGCCTTGCGTAGTGCTTGCGGCTTTTCGCTTTAAAATGCTTCTTTACGCAGTGTGCGTGCGACATAGCCAAGACCGTACCACTGGTGTCACCTCTTCCATTTGAGGATCAAGGTTTCAAAGCCACCGCGTTATTATTGTGAAAATGGCTGCGCCAGCTCAACTCCAGTACTCCGTTGCCGAGAAAGTGGACATTTTACTGGCTTATGTGAGCGCGCAAAAGGACGCGCAACTGGCATCGATGCTGTATGCTGCCCAACATCCTGGCCGTCGTGTGCCAGCTCGCGCCACATTTGTATCGATATTTAATCGGTTTAGAACCACTGGATCAGTCCATGCTCAGAGAAGGAAGCGGCCAGCCAGTGCAACCGAAGATTTTGACATCGATGTGCTGGCATACGTCGCTGTCAGGCCGGAAGCAAGCGTCAGGGAAATTGCCAGCGCATATGGAGCGAGCCCAGCTTCAGTTTGGAGGTCACTTTCAAGACACAGCTACCACCCATACCATGTGTGTCTTCACCAAGAGCTCAGACCAAGCGACTTTCAAAAACGGCTTGATTTTTGCAACTGGTGCCTTATTCAATGCGACGAAGATCGGGAATTCCTCAACAGAGTGCTTTGGACTGACGAGGCCCAATTTTGTAGGAATTCGAATGTCAATTTGCACAACGCACATTATTGGTCTGATCAGAACCCCCACTGGCTCCGTGAGCATAAGCACCAGGTAAGGTGGTCAGTAAACGTATGGTGTGGTATTTATAACGGCTGTATTGTTGGTCCTTACTTCATTGACGGAAACCTTACCGGAAAGAAGTACACAGAGTGCGTCTTAAAGGGCGTCGTCTCCGAGTTTGCCTCAGAGTTGCCACTGGCTGCGCTGAAAAAAATGTGGTTCCAGCACGACGGAGCCCCGCCGCATTTTTCCTCACTGGCTCGTAAATTCGTCGATGAGTCCTTTCCCAACCAGTGGATTGGGCGTGGTGGAACCACACCATGGCCGCCTAGGTCACCCGATTTGTCACCTTTGGACTTCTTCCTCTGGGGATATGTTAAAAATGAGGTTTTCAAGACTGAGCCGGCCAACCTCGAGGATATGAAGCAACGTGTGAGGAGCTCCATCGACAACATTCCCAGACAGATGATTTTATCCACTATGAACTCCATGAAAGAGCGCCTTCGTCTGTGCATTGCAATGGACGGAAAACAATTTGAGCACATCATGTAAAATATTCTGTGCAGTCGTCCAAAATATTACTGTTGTGGAGCGCCCAAATAGGCCTACAACCAAATGAAACATTGAAATAAACCATTTTTGTTCATTGATATTTGTTACATGACTCAAAACAGCTAAAAAAAGTATGAGGTCAGGATTTACTAATCCTATGTCAGCACTTCTTACAACAAATGGAACGGAAGCTGGTACAAAACAATGTCGCGCTGCAATTCCAAAAAGTTGTCAGCTACGATTTTAGCCGTCAAGCCGATACCACGTAAAAATAACTCGAGTGTTGCATTCCGCAATACCGGCGACGCAAAACAAGCTCTGCACTGGCACAAAAGTGTGCCTTTATTCTTTGAACAAAGCTAGTGCATTGTGAATGGTAATTAAAGGCTGCTTCCGGAGGTAAGTGCACTGGCGGAGCCCCAGGTTGGCTCCTATAACAGCATTTCAAAATCCGCAGCTACGTAGTTGGCGATTACTAGACTTTGGCTTCCGCCCAGTGAGTAAGCAAAAGTTGCGCATGATGCACTGCTGCCTATGCCTCGCATCGAGGCTCCCTAGCTAGGGAAAATTGCACTTACATTTCGAATTGGCCGCCAAATCTATTGAAACACGTCACCAGCGGACGTTGCGTTCGCTCAGCACTTCCAGCGCTCATCGAGCGGCGAGTTTCGTTTTTGAGCGCAAAACAAACGCAGGTTTCCTCGCGCTACAGGGCTTTAAACACCGACTTTTTCGTTGTTTTAAAACCTGATATGAAATCGTCTTCCCCGGGGCTACAAAATCACCATTGACAATAACCACCAAACTCTGCTAATTAAGAAGTTAATTAGTAGAGTTTAATTACCCACCTAACTAATGTGCACACCCTTGATACTATCTGGCGTCCGCCGCAGCTAGCAATCTCCTTCTGAAGAGGGTTTCTTTTTTTCTCGAAGAGCCTATTTTTAAGAATTTTTGGCAGTGTTCGCTGAAACACCCTGTATATTCCCATGGCGCCCGATGTTTGTCGTAAGCGTGCGGATGAGAATATAGAAGTTGTTTGAAAAGTAGGTCACGTGTTACCATGCTATATGTTTGGTCAAGCGCTATGAATTATTCATGACGCTGAAAACTTGAAGCCCCGAACGCTGAATAAGGATGTCGCGGCCAGCTGCTTTATTCTGCACAAAAAAGAAAAGAAGAATAAACTAGTATACTGGGGCACCTCTCTCTTATGAGGTTGCAATGCGTGAACCTCATTCGTTACAACGCCAAGGGTTTCTACCTTTTCATCATCGTCTGTCCCCTTACTTTGCGTCTTTTCCTTCCTCTCCATCACTGTATCTAACACCATTGGTCAATCGCCCTTGTTATGCCTATACAGTCAAATCTCGTTACGACGAATCCCACATTAACGAATTTCTCAAATTTACGAATATTTTCAGAATCCCCGCCGTCCTGCCTATACTTTTCATTTCATTTCATTTATTAGTTCCTTAAGGGCCCGAAGGCATTACATAAGGGGGGGGGGGGGGGGCAAATACATGTAGGGAAGACAACAAAAAAGAAAGGAAAAAAAATAGTGACTGGCATGCATCAGTCAGCACAACTAACAACAACAACAAAACAAAAAAAAGCAGATCAGGGAAAACTAATACCAAATTACCAAATACACATGTTCAGTTATAAGATATAAAAGCAAAGAAAAAGAAACGACAAGCAAGAGCAACTGTGCAGGTTCCAACTACGTAGTAAGGATCTATTTTATGGATCCTTGCATGGATCCTTGCATTTATGGATCCTTAAATGCAAAAATATTTCAGAACTACGAATTTCAGTATAGGGCATATTTCAGAATAGGCACATAATTTATTTTCTCCTGTATAGTTGAGGAACGTCAGTATTACGAATTCGGGTAAAGTAACAGCGCCACAACTCTGGTGTGAAACAGAAACCGCTGTTTCTGTGTGCGTTCCCCCAAGTGGAGTAGCTATCATCATCACCATGTTGAGTGCCAATAGCTAGGGCCACCACAAAGCTGTAGTTTATTGTGCAGTAGCCTAGCCAGCCTACCCACATTTGCCCCTTTTCGCTCTCGTTTCTTTGGTGTCATTCAATGACCCGTCGCTGAGTAGGTCGCTGTTCACGCTATTCACGCGTGCGGGCACGTATTTATTCGTTGTGAGTGATCTTGCTACGATGTTTGTGCGAGATCCAACGATGAATACAGCTAGAGGTACAGCCAAGAAGCGGAAGCAGTTATCGTCGCGACGAAGGTTACAGAGCACAGAAGATGAGATGAGCAGTAAAACATCAATTTTCGACAAAGTTCACACTTTCATCGCTCGGTGCAATGATGTACCCGATGAGATACTGCGCAGAGTGGAACCCGTCGTGCGCACTCCACTAGTCAGAAGAAAATAAGGGATTTCAAATAAAGCTGCTTTGAAGTGAATGCAACATTTCGATTTGGGAGTTTGCTTGCCTGCACACGCGTATACTGCCAAGGTACGTCATTCTCACTCCTAGGTTTGAGCAGTGGCTTATAATCGCTTGGGCAGTCCCGCGTGATTCGTTATATCGAGATTTGGCTGTATAATGTTTAGCCTACAAGCTCGCGATGTGATTTCAGGACTTCATTACATATAGGGACATTCTAGAACATCCTCAACACCTGGTGACCTTAGCCGAGTTTGGCGTTGCCAGTGGCCTGGCGAGCGTGATTTAGTGGGCGTCTACCTCCCTCCCTATTCCCCCTCTTCCCCCTCCAGCGACCTTCGGTCCTCTCCTTCCTAATAAAAGAATTTATCATCATCATCATTATACAAGGGGTCCTCCACAATTTAGGCAATCAAGGTGCGGGTCAGTGTGACAGAATCACTGTATGTATACATGAGTAAGACATTATATAATATTGGCTCTAGATAAACATGTTTAAGTACTACACAGGAGAAGAACAAAATATATTAGTCTGAAAAATTAAGCAAGAGTTATCTTTTTCTTATGGTCATTTTTATGGACCTTTTTATGGTCATTGGTGAGGTATTTCATAGTATTCCAGCGGTTGGAAGCCTCAACAGGAGGCCGTCCTCTTTCAGCGGACACGAATGGGTTGTCATCGCTGTTGTTGATGGTGGTGACGATGATAATGATGATGACGATGATGGCGACGACGTCACTAGTGGAGATGAACGCTGATTGCATAGTTAATAAACAGGTGGTGCGGTGTGATATCAAGTACAGATGGTGGGAGATGGCGTCCATCGGGGGGGCCGCGTCGTTCTAGTACTGGTTCTGCGAAGGTCACTTCTTACGTATTATGCAAACCCAGGAGGAACGGCTTGGGCGACAACGCATACTAGCGAGCGAAAGAGGGTAGGTAGCGAGAACCTAAGGGATGCATACTTAAATTTTTCGACCTCGGGAATAAAGACTAATCACAGTTGTTAATTAAGTGACAGAATACAAAAGGTTCACAAGCGCAACACAACTGCGTAGAAATTCTAGTAAAGGAAAGCGTAACTATGTTACTTTTTTTGCGATAAAATGTTACGAATTACTTTAAGCCTAATAATGACCTGTTTTATTGTGGTCTTTAAGGGACAGCAAATAAATGATGCTGCTGTGAGTCAAAGCTAATTTACTGTTAAAGGACGCGGAAACGAGCTTATTGTTCTAGAATGGCTACGCTCATGGTTTGCCACGAACAGCATAAACTCAGCTCCCCAATTCACAAGCGTTTTCCGTGTAGCGATAGAGCAGCAATTCCCTGGCTTAAATATAATTGCACGGACCTTGTAAAAGCTGAAAGTAAAAGGCAAGTTTCTTTACCTGAGAGCGCATTAACGGATGCTGTGTTGGTTTATTTCTCACATATCATTAGAGGTACGCACACTGACCACATGAACAGTTCTAAATGAATGCAAGTGCGCTCACTATTTCCTGGGACTTATCTTTCGATATACATGCTGCGCGCGGAAAGTCCTCACGAGAATCAAGCAGTTTACGCCATTAAAATGTTCTCGCGTTTATTTACTTGCTTCTTTGATTTTTATTTAGCTTGATGGGAAAGGCTCGCCTGCACAACGGCTATCCTGCAGATCTACGAAACAAGCTGGAACCACGTCCGTTGTGAGCCTTGCACGCTTGGCGCCCTGTACGTATTTCACGGTCGTATTTCACGCTTAAAGTGCATAAAAAAAAACTGTCTCGCTCATTTTTTCCACCTTACCGCCCTCACTCGGGCTCACGAATCTTAGCTCGCATTCAACTCAGGGGCACCTAAAAAAGTTTCTCCTTTCAATAAAAGCTCCTAGTCAGATTTCACACGAAGCCTGTGTATGCGTCGCTGCATTTTGTAAAGTCTTAGCGAAAGCTGTTGCAAGAACGGCTGTGCAGGGTGTTTTCATTCCCCACTTGTTTTATCTCATTCAAGGCATTTTCCTCGCTCCACTGTCCTCATTGATGTGTCGCTCAGGCCTTGTTAGTAAGCCTTTCATTCTGTTGTGCACGCAGTATAGAGCTGCGCCTACAGGTTTACTAAAAAATCTGGCGCTATTCGCACGTCTTCCCGGAAGGCTTGTTAGCGGGGCGACATTATTTTGATTTTATTTCGTCGACTCCCCTCGCTTCGCATTTACTTTTCTCTCGAACTGCCTTTTTCCTCGCACAAGTCCCAGCTCGCATGCGACGAGTTAGAAATTCTGTTGCTCGGTTTCATTCAAGGAAACGGCAGCTAGAGCGTGTAGACGTTGAGGGTCGTGGTGTGACTCGCTGCTTGAACGAGCCAACCGCGTGAGGCGGCTATACGGCTTACAAGTTTTTCCAGATGGACGGCGTGAAGCGCCCATTCATGTACGTCTTAGTAATGTGCGTAGCACTCTCAGGTGAGTGTCCTTGTCAATGAACCGCATGCTAAAAGCGCCGATGGGGAGGGTCGGGGGGTTAGTTTTAACGACAATAAGCAGATAGTTTTTGGGGCAGTTTGTACGAAGCAGTGCTAAGGGCGCAACCTATAGCGGATTGGAGAACGCAGTGCTGTCGATGGTGATAACATTAGGCTGACTGTGTTGTCCTTCCTGATACCGGGCAGTGCGAAGAAGCTAGGGAGAAGAGGAGGAGGGCAAATGGCTGTAGTTCTCCGCAGTATCCGTCCGGTGTCCGCCCACGTATAGGCTCGGACTGATACGCGCTCGGACACGTAGCGAAGTTGGCGACATTGCGCTGTAGGGAAACGCGAGAATAAAGAAAGGGCGGAAGAGGAACGGACATGGGCGTTGTAGGAAGTGGGAGCGCGGGAAAAGCGGTTTATGGTACAACTTCCTCTAGCACACTAATATTGCTCACCAGACCACTCAAAGCGGTTGTTTTTGGTGCATTTCTTGACGCACAGTCGTTGAACGAATCAATCTCCAGCTTACTGATCTGATGCCTTCGGAGAATAGACCGGCACTTATGGGGGCGCTTCACTGCGAAGCAGCACCCTCGCTGAAAATCCTCTGTGCACGTCGTTGGCGTTATGAAGGAGCTCTAGCGCCACTGCTCTGTCGTTGCCGTCGACCACCATAATTGGGGACGCCGTCTTCGCCGATGTAATAAAATCAAGCAGCATTATATGATGATCAGAGAAGCGAAAGTGAAAATCGTAAAAAAAAAGTCAGGTTTACGTGAGACTTCAAGCGAAAAACCACTTGCGAGGTCGTTGGCCCACGTCCGGTTAGGAGATCAGACACTCGTAGACAGAACGTTCCCAAGCCGCGATATTCCGCTCCGAAAAAAGGTACGGTACAAGCCAGGCACGCGCGATGCAGAGCGTTTAATGAACGTGTTGATATGCCGCACCCCGCCTCTAAACCGACCTAAATGATGCCAAACCACTCTTACATATGAAAAGAATAAGTAGAATGGAGGCAAGAGGACAACTTGCAGAAATAAATAATCACGGGTCTTGCAAAAACCTTGGCACTCCTGGGACTTGAACCCATGTCACTCGCGCCAAAACCCTCGATTCTACCCGCAGGGTGTATACTCACACCGAACAACGGGGTTCTTTTAGCAGTTGGTCAAAACCATAGAAGGAATGTTCGAAAACGGGACTAGTAGGTGGTGCTGGGTGCGCACATGAAGTGGCGGGATTGTACGGAATCTCGTTCCCGCTTAAATATGAGCACTGGGAGCGAGATTTCCAGCGAAAACTAGGATTGTGGGGTTGTTTACAACCAGAAAATTCCAACGGCACATACTGTCCAGGAGACTCGGTTGTCCGATGTGACGAGTATAAAGCATTTCAGCAAAAAACTAAGGCTAGCAGTTGCCGGTAAACGACGTTCATCGTCATCTGCGATAGCAGCAGTGTAATCGGCCGTCATTACATTTGAACTTTCCCAAGAGCGAAGGCGTACGCCTACTAAATCGGGAGTTATGGTCCCGATCTTGCTCATACGGACCGACCGAATGGCCTCGAAGTGTTTAGGAGCGTGTACATCGTCCTGGTTGGTGTCTCAATGTTAAGCCTAAGGTAGCTAAAGTTAAACCGAATGTCTGCCCTTATTTGTGCACTTGCACATCAACTGCAGGCTTGGCGGAGTCGTGAGCTCGAGCTTTTTCGGGATGTGTGAAATTCTAGCTGCGTCAGCTTGTTGAACGGCGTACATTGCGACAGTCAGTGCAGCAAATATTAAGTGTGCAGCACTTTCGGGCCCCGGCTTGTCGTCGCAGCTCGTCCAGTGTCACGGTATCTAGCCACCGACACAGTAACGCGGCGTCACGCTCCCAAACAGAGGCTTCGAAAAGATCACCGCATCATCTGGTCGGGATAGGAACAGGGTCTCTCGCGCTACGAAGCCGATTTCAATCCCACTGCGCTACGCAGGCACATGTTACTCACATTCAAAGTGTAGGGGGTGATCTTTTCGCTGCGCCGTTGCCACGGAGGCGGCCGTTGCTACACCGCAAATAAGCACACAATATAAAATAAGGAAAAAAGAAAACTCGAATTAACGCATTAATTACCGGAAATTAAGAAAAACTTCCAGTGTCTCTTCATAGCCTGTATTCAATAGCGAGGTACGCATGCACGCAACCATGTGAGTGCGCCGTTACTGGTTACGTCGAGCTCCGCGGGATGGCGACGATACAGGCGGTACTTGTCGGTGCTAAGCGCATGATATGGGTTGGATATTCCAAGCTCTAGCCCGCCGAACGCAAAGTAACGTCTCGGCTGCAATGTGAGTGCGATTAATAACATATCTGTTGACACCAAAATTGAGAATCGGGTTGAAACGGAGCAGACGACGCACGCCGGTGTTATTTTTTTCTTCGACGTGCGACCGCAGTGGCACAAGCCGCGTCATGTTCGTGGCGCTTCGGCCATGTCCCTGGCCGTTTCCAGCGTTGCCAAGCGAAGAAATTGACAGCTAAACTTTTCAATGAATACCATCTATAGGCTATTTCAGAGTCTGCGGCGCCCCCTCTTGACTACTTTCGGTATCAAGGCCAGGCTGGTACTGAAACTTGTCAAGTCTCAGGATGAGCAGACGGATGAGAACTGTGAAAACACAGCGGAGGAACCTTCACCTACTTCGAGCTCGGAATTCTACATCCGCCGCAAGATGGATAGGAAGTTGCAAATACGAGCGGCTCTAGGAGTGAAGCGTCCAGTCATACCTTAGCATTGGCCCCGGAAATGGCACACGATCGTTCACAGGATTAGAACTGGATCGGCAAGAACCCCACACTTTCCCGTCACAGGATGCGGCAGCCTAGATGACCCCGAGTGTTCGCGGTGCTCAGCCAATAATGACATTGCACGCATCCTCTGGGACTGTCCTCGCTTTGCCGACTGTCGACAAGCCTTCAAAACTGTAGGATTGGCAATCCCACCGAGCCTTAATGATTGACTTTATCCAAGCCGTTCCAATCAGAGCGAAGAACGGCGCCTGATCGCCGCTCTACGAAACTTCGTCGAGAACTCTGGCCTTCACCATTTCCTTTAATTCCATACTCAATTAGATATACCACTTGATGTATCATACTTTTTCCCCAACTCCCATTACCTAATCCCTCTCCCCTAGACACCAAAATTCTCTAAAGCGTAACATGGCGTCTTCGTATCCCTTGTACATAAGATAAATGCGTGTTACCACCACCACCTAGTCAAGAGAGGCCACCACGGCCCCTTTGGCGAATCACTTTTCAGCGAATCACGTTGTGTGAAACTGATCTAACTTTTTTTCAGTTGCATGATTGGTCAAGTTAATACATGCAATTCCTGTTGTATAGCACTACGCAGGAGTGCAGGAGGTCTTTTGAAACTGTTTAATAAAAGGCCCATGACCCTTTATATTTTGGTATAAATCTGCTCGTAATGCCCTTAGAGAAATGTCTTCCAACTAATGCATCCGTGTATGACAGCGAAGCTCCCTTGAAAAAATGGACTAAGAAATAATAAAAGCCTACCTAATTCAGGTCCCCCTGCGCGATTAACGCCAAAATAGAAAACTAAAAGTGGGATACTTCAATGCAATCCATGAGACGTAAGGTTGGTGACACGGAGACGCGCCGTAAGGTTATATGCTGCCGCATTAGTACACAAATTAGATAAAAATACGATGCGCGAAACTGTGGTTCTTGTTACCACGGTTCCCGTCAGACCTCAGTGTCACGCTTAAGTGCTAAATGTTTGCCTGCGAATAGGTTTGCCTTCATTCCTCTGTTACATGACCCCTCTTGCGGTGTGCACGCACTACTCGGAAGTTGTCCACACCAGCCTTTCGGATCGTTCGTCCGGTACCACAGTGTTCGTATTTTGTCACAGGAAAATCGGGGGGGGGGGGGGGGGGAGAGGGGGGCTGAAGACTCGAACATTATGACACTAAACTTTTAACAGTGGAGCTGTTGTAGCTGACCGTAATGTGTGGCATGCAACGCGTTAAAAATACAAAGAAAATGTTAGCGCTCGTGAACGCGTGTGCCTCGCGGCGGCCTCCGAGCGTCCCCGGTGCGCGCAGGGGTTTAAAAAAAAAAAAAACTCGAAAACCTCGAGGAGCGTCTCGCGTTCCCTAGCAACCAACAACGCCACAGCTGGTGCAACACCTGCTCCAAGGAACCTCCATGCAACTCTAGGAACGCCGCGCATGCGCCGTGTACGTACGTGCCGCCGCTGCGCCCCAGCTGTCGTCAAGCGCTACTGCACACGCAATACTTGGCTACTGCACACGTAATATAGATGCACATTACGATGAATATGCACAGTGCAAAACGACGACAAAGCACAGTGCATAGCAACGACGGAACATGTAATTAAACAATTTTAAACTTGTACAAATGCGTGGTGATGTGTCCTTAAGTGCTCACGTATAAAGAAATCCTGCAGCTTCGCTATAGTTTAAACCTTTCGCGACTGTGCAAGCCTCGCCAGTTTTTTCTGTGTTCTTTTTGGGCATTTACAAATTATATTTACATTGGTTCCTGAACTTATCAAGTTTTTTATTACGCACTATTTTTTACTATATGAGCGCGCGAGCTTGGGAGTTAGCATGGGGAGTTTAAATATCGGAATGTGATTCGTTTCGTGAACGTTCGCTGAAGTCAATGGTTTGACGGATGCCCGTCTGGTCGGGAGGGTACATTCGAGAGAGAAAGAGGGCACGGACCAAGTAATGAAAAAAAAAAAGCTTAAAAGACGTTTCGGCTCCCGCCCGAGAGCCTTGTTCACAATGACCTACCCTCTGAATTATGAACAAGGCTCTCGTGCGGGAGCCGAAACGTCTTTTAAGTTTTTCTTTATTTTCATTACTTGGTCGCTGCCCTCCTTCTCAAATGAACATTCGCTGCTTTGAACCAGCTTTGCTACTCTGACAAACCCCTGAAGTGGATATACAACGCGTTGTGAAGTAATTTATTAAGAAGCCAGTCAACGAATTAACCGATCAGTCAGAGGATGTGTACGTTTAACTCGCTTAACGCACGTGCATTTTCCTACCCGCGCGCATGCGTGAAAACGAGATTCTGCGCCGCCTCCCAGGAAAGCTCGAGGCGAGGCGGATGTCGGACGATGAGCAGGACCGGCCTTACCCGACCGACCAGCGAGTGAAGAACAAGTGCTTTCTGAAGCCTCAGCACGGCCGCTGCAGAGACTACAAGCCGAGGTGGTTCTACGACACGGAGTTCTTGCTCTGCAAACAGTTCCTCTACGGAGGCTGCGGTGATAACGGCAACGTGTTCAAGACCCACGACGCGTGCATGCGATTCTGCGTCTTCGAAGTAAGTCTGCGTCTCTCTCTCTCTCTCTCTCTCTCTCTCTCTCTCTCTCTCTCTCTCTCTCTCTCTCTCTCTCTCTCTCTCTGTCTGTCTGTCTGTCTGTCTGTCTGTCTGTCTGTCTGTCTGTCTGTCTGTCTGTCTGTCTGTCTGTCTGTCTGTGTGCGCGCGTGTGGGCGTGTGTGGGTGTGGATCTCTTCACTAAAACAGAATTAGGGCCACCATACAGACAGCATTCAGTCCCGCTCCATTGAAAACTTCCCTCAAGGTTGCTGTTAAAGAAAAGAAGAAAAGGTGGTGAGCTACTGGGCACCGTACCGATGTTGCTTTGCGGGGCCATCAGCTTAATTTCCGCGATTGAGGAAACCATGGTTTTCACTATTCTTAAGGATGTGATAGTGTGGCGTAATCCCAGAGGCAGTAATTAACAAAATTTCGCCGGATTTATCCTAATGAAGAAACTAAAGTGGTGTCGACGTGACAAAAAGAACCTTGGTGCGAAAAAAATATTTCACAAACCCTTTTTATTCGAAAATACTTTTATACTCCATCCAACACATAAAAAATGTGGCTGATCCTTCTTTCATAAGAATTGGTAAAACACGAAAGTGAAATGTGCCTTCACAGGAATGTTCATTTGAATGTTTATTGTGCATCGACATGAACTTGCACATCGCTATTTATATTTCGTCGGTATGGCACCGTTAGACGCATTAACATTGGACACTGGGTTACACGCGCCGGAGCATTGCGTAAATCAGACTGAAACCCCAAGCGCTCGCAAACCGTGCGAACGAAACCGAACGGATTGTCAGCGAATCGCCTGGTGAAGTAACGGTCCGCTACAGCGAAAGAAGCATGATTTGCAGGTCGGCAGCACTTTTGTGGGTGTGCTTGGTGATCGACGTCCTGCTGGCGAGCGACGTCCTACTGGCGGGCCGCTTAGGAAAAGCTGGGACTACATTGGTCCTGCTCCGTGGCGTGTACGCCAGACGCTTGCGTTGCGACGAGCTCAGCTTGTGAAACAACGCAGCGGCATTCCACAAGCTGAGCGGCGTTCCACGGAGGCGGCGGGTGGATAAACACAGAAGCTTCCGCTGCTATACGCTTCCCTATGGAGGCGCCAACTATCGGCGCTCATTAGCGTCATAAAGTGCTATTTCGCTTCACCTCTCCTAGATGGCAGCATCATCTGAATGGAGAAATTAAAGGGAAGGACATAAGGCGCGTTTCTACAGCTATCCCGGCATGACCTCATGGCTCAGTCGGCAGAGCGTTGCACATCTCCCGTTGCGGCCAGACTGATCGTGGGCTCGAATCCTAGCGCCGCCGCGCCAATGGGACGTCGTTTCCGTGACGGATATGACCTCGGTGAGCTTTGTGTTCCCCGGCATAAAACACTTTCGTGTTAAAAAAGGTGGGCAACCACAAGTGGGCTCCCTCGCTCTGCCCTCCCTTAGCGGAACACTGAAGACAAAAGACAAGTTGCTCTAGATCGATCAGTTCACCGAGAACACACATATACCTCTTACGCGTAGCTTCTTTTAAGTAGAGAATAGGAAAAACGGGAAGACAGGTGCCGCCGCCGCCACTGGCTATACTGCGTAACTTGCAGCGGAAGTGCTTAAATCATCTGGCGTGCGCAATGTCTTTCCTGGCTGCCGCGGCGCTACTCGTCTATCTTGGGGCGGCGGTACCGCTTTTTTAGGTAGCGTGCGAGCTACGCACGAGTGGTTTGTTCGACGTCAACATTCGCTGGGCCTGTAAAGGACAATGTGTTTTCCTCTAATAAAGCGTCCCTACTGATCCCAGGTCCCATGAAGGAACGTTTAGCTGAGTGGTCCGGAGCTGCAAAGGACGAGGGAGTTTGGGAAAGCACGACTGATTTGACCGAAACTGACCGAGCCGCTCGGTTTGTGGTAGCGTTGTATTCGGTTGCTCCTATACCGCTATATGCTTCCGGTTAATCGTGACACAAATCGCGACTGCAGTCGTTGGTTGCGTCACGTTTTATCAGCGTTTGATTAGCGATTTCTCAGCAATTAAGGCATATTTCGGCACCGAACCAGCGCTAAAATGGCTACATGTAGGTTAGGCTTTCTCTTGAAACCAACTTCCTGGTTGCCTTCAGTGTCCCTTTAATGTCTAAATACACGAAAGCACGAATGTCACAAAACCAATGCTGGTAGTTCAGTAAGGAAATAATTTTTACAAACGTTTTACAAATTTACGAATTTTTGCAACCTGAATTTTTAACAACATTTGTGGCATATTCAAGAATTGCCTACTGCAGGCACGACTACAACGAAATAAACGGCGCCTGAAAGCATAAAATATGACGTTTACGTTCTCCTGCACGTAGGTCCCTCAAGAAGCAGGGCACGGAAGAAACGGAGTTCGGAGGGACACAGAATCCGAGACAACAAGTCTGGAATGAAAGACACCGGCAGCGGAACTCACTGCTGGACCCACACGCGTACAAGCGAATGACGGGTTTTTGTTTTGTTTACAAACTGAAGTATGCAATAAAACGCCCGCCACCAGCGATATAAGAATTGTGTAAAATTTTCTTCTTGGTGCCCTCACAATCAGGAAAAAGTTACGCCTATTCCACCGCCAGTCCTCCCTTGTGCCTCTTCACACACACACACGCACGCGCACATGAAAGATTGATTGATCGATCGATTGATTGATTGATTGATTGATTGATTGATTGATTGATTGATTGATTGATTGATTGATTGATTGATTGATTGATTTAACACAGGCGATGAGGCGCGCCGTAGTGGACCGCTCCGGATTAATTTTGACCACCTGGGGATCTTTAACGTGTGCCGAAATCTTGACTCACGGGCGCTTTCGCTTTTCGCCTTCATCAGAAAAGCGGCCGCGGCACCGGGAATCGAACCCACGTCCTTGGGCTCAGCAGCACAACACGCACGCAACAATAAGTTGGCAGTAGCAATAAAATCAGCATTATAAGCCATGCAATGCGAATTAGCTAGCGATATCTATTGCTTTACAAATAATCATCTTCCGATTAATGATTTGTATTTCAGGTCTAGCATGGCATCAAAAAGGCAGTTCGAGCTTCAGCGGCAATGCGCCTTTAAATCGCATAAGTATATATTAGAAACCAGAATAACTGCGAACATTTTCGACCGCATTTGCGAATACGCGGTCATGAAATAATTAACGGCATGACAGCCGCCTAGTCCCAGCGGAAGACCTCGCGCAAGCTCATCGGGAAAAGCCAGCGCCATTTCTTCCAGGACTTCTTATCCGCTAAGACGGTAGAGGCGACAATGTCCTCTCCGTCGACGCCGTAATGGGGGCAGGAGCCATTCGAGGTGTCACCCAGGAGGTAGTGAATGGCCCAACCGAAGTGTCTCCTCCGCAGAAACCGATACGCATAGCTCACCTGCACAGGCAGTGATTCAATCAGACGTTCGTAGAACCTTTTCGATCGCCCGCCAGGTTGGCGGAATCTACGATTACAGGTAAGAAAAAGTACTGCAGCGCTGCTACAAGCCAAGCACACTGACTGCTCTTATGCTTAAAGAAGCAGTCAACTCTAAACACACAAATGAATTCTATTTCAGGCTGATGTTGCGAAGCCGTCGACACCTAAACATCCTCCTCTGCAGCCTTCTTGATGGAAGTCACTCGAATCTTGATTAATCCCATGGGTAAGGGTCTGGTATTTCTCTGGAATTTCAGATTCATGACCTCTACCAGTAGGATTGATGAAGATCCAGACAATTTTTTGTGCTTGCGGCAAATAGCGAGGCGGTATTGAAAAGTATTGCGAGGTCTGGGGTGGGGAGCTGCAGAACCGGAGGCATGTCGTCTACGTACAAAAACAATCCGCCTTTTTACAGCGCAAGAAACACTGAAAACAATCACGACAAAAGGCCCCACCGTGATCTGTGCGGTGCCTTCTCTTCCCTCGGGCCAAAGCTTTAGCAGCGCCACTGCTTTTTCACTCGTCCCATCGCTGACCCTGTGCCGCTGTCGACACACTCCGCGAGCTCCCCTATTCAGCGTGGTCTTAGTTACGACCGTCAGAACCATGGAAGGATTGAAACAGAGGAAGAGGGCCAACTCAACCGTAACCGAACACGGCCGGCTTTATAATACGTATAGCTCCTCCAGCGTAAAGGAGCAGGGACAGCCAGGAAAAAAAATTTAAAAAATCTGTGCTCACCTTGAAATGAATGGTATTTCCAGTTTCAAAGGTGGCCTGGGTCCTGGCGTTGTGCTTGTCGATGTTGCATACGGCGACCCGGGCGTCCGGCACAATAATGGGCTGAACGAGACCCCTCATCCGGCAGACCTGGTGACGGAAGTCAATTAGCATTGTACACCACTTCTCACATATTTGAGACTAACTACGAAAATGTTATAAAAACGACTTGCAATTTGCACCACTTCGCCTTCGTGTAAGATTCGTGTACGTTATTTCTGTGTGGCTTGAAGAAAAAAAAAAGGGGGGGGGGTATTTTCTTTAACAATGGTTTTCTGCAAATCGTGGGTGTTCTGGTGCACTCTTTTGTTCGTAATCGCATAGGAAAATTGTAACTTTATGGCACACCGGCATGAAAATAATTATGCCGCTAGGAGCCTCTGCTGACAATGCTTTTGTGAGTTCACGAAGCGTTGATTAGCTTCATTATGCTGGTCGCATAAAGCGTCGCCTAATACCGCACTTCGGAATTATTATAAAAGCATGAAGACCTGCGTCAGAAAAGTCTTTGAATGTCATTTATCAACCTCACTTAACAACCGAAAACCGCTGGCAGCTCGGTTATTGTTGTTCTTTGTCTTGCTTACATCTGTTGCGTTTAGTTTTAATATCGGTCAAGCGGTCATAGCATACGAGGGGTGTGAAGCGCAGCTGTGGGAGACTTTTAGAGGGAGTCTGCAACACTTCCAATAAACGCTTTCGCTCTCTCCTTCGTGCCTGGAAGCATTGTGGAAGCAGTAGTTATCACCAGCACGGAGCGACACTGCGTGATTTGCTCGTCGCAGGAGATGCGCCTTCCGTTTCTGCTTTGCTTTTGGGGCGATTTTTTAAAAAGCGGCCGTCGAGTGCGTTCATTGCTGCAACTGAAATAACGCCGACCAATGGCCGCTACATCACTCTAATGACGTAATTCTAGCGCTCGGAGAACGCCAAGATTGGGAAAGAGAGAAAAAATGTCTTGAGCCAGTTTCGAAGTTATCTGATGGACATAGAGCAGTAATTTGGGCTGACGTATTTTATGATCCCCTATTATATGTACTGAATGTGTTTGTTCAAGTTCAAGTTCAATTTCAAATTTATTGCAGCAATTTACACATGTTTACCGTTAGGAAGGTCCCAAGGCCGAAGCCGTACGCGGGACCTCCATTGAAATACACTTATTAATAGAGAATACGAGCGGCATAGCAAAACAAAAACATGTACGTAACTATAGCACTAAACATAACTATATATATAATCACAAACTACACAAAAACATAGATTCAACCGTAATAATATACGACAGATTAAAGACAGCAGAAATGTAAACAAGATAGCAGCACAAAAAAACTAAGCAACCATATTACACTGAAAGGAAAGATTAGACTTCAAGCAGGTAGTTTCGAAATAAACTTTAAAGGGAAGCTGAAGCGCTTTCCAAAAAATTTGAGTTAGATTAACAGTTATATAGTTTCTTGCACGCTGATTCCGAATATCACATTGAAATTTATCGTACATGAGTCCAAGTGGCATTTATCTTGCCAAAAGCGCGGCCCCGTTTGAAAGACGCGCGCTTTTCGTCTTTTGACACCCCTGATTGGTTGCGCCCGTCATGACGTCAAAGGAGGACACCCTTCGGCCGCGCGGGTTGTCGGAAGCATTGCGAACGATCGCATGGTTGCCTTTGCGGCAATTTAGCTTGCAGTTTAATTTTCGCACATGACTGGAAGTTTGTTTTATATATTTCCCGTGCTGTTGGTTCAATTATCTTGGAGCTTAAATTTGCTTTACACGACAGAGAACCCCAAAGCAGTGACGGTGACGTCGGCTAGTGGGTTCCATCAAAATATTTTTGAATTAGGCAACCAGCATATGGGGATTTTATACCTTATGTTAATATTAGGTACTGCCTTAACTGTTTCTTATTATACACAAAACCATTTATGCCGAAGATTAATGGGCGTTTTATAAACAATCTACCAGCGAAAAGCACGTACGTGCACTGCGCGAAAAAATAGCGTTCATGCGCTGTAAACGTATATGCGAGACACATCTTGCCGGTACACGCATAAACCAACAAGCATACTCTGCTTCCGCATTTCCTTTGTTTGTTGTCGCCCACCCCAGCCCCGTTACTCATCCCCGTACACAGACTCACACGCGCGCGCCATTTCAGCAGCGGCGCTACGGCGCCTCCGCGATTGCTAGCTGCACTTCGATGAGTGGCGTCTTACTGCTTCACATGCATTTATTCTGAAAACACTGCAGCATACTAGTGCCTGCTCAGCATTATTGACTGTAGTAGGGCTTGATTTTCGCTTGTGCGTTGCGCATTCTGCTACAATATTACGGCCACCTCGTTATAATTAACAGACCAATCGGACAAGGCAGTTACGTTGTAGTTACGTTACTTTAGGTAACAATCACCAAACGTTTGTGATAATGAATCGTTGGCTGGTTTCAGCATTTCTAGATTTAAGCATTTACCGCGCTAGTCGGACAGAGGCCGTATATTTACTCTTCGCTCCTAATTTTTTTAGTATCATCATTATATATATCACCGACTATGACTGGAGTACACTTGAGGTTCAGTGACAACAAGTGCTTGCCAGGTTATAATATGCAGCCACACAGAATCTTGGGCAAAAAATTAGCCCCCCCCCCCCCCCCCCAGTCAACACAAATCATGGCACGGTGGTGGTTCGGAGTGGTGTTTTTTTTAATTCCAGACAAACATCACCTTATCGTGACATGTATACTTGCAAAATAAGTAATCTGGTTGTCTTGGTTCTTTTACTTTGTAGGAATACTGTTTACCTCTTAGCCGGGAGAGAACTTCTATCAGGATTGACCCCTTGTTTTAGTTTCGCCAAAAAATTGTTTTTTTGAACACTGTCCTGAGCCCATAGGGAAAGAAAACCGACGCATTTAACGAAACAAGTATTTCCTGAACAAATGTGACTTGGTTTCTGGAATGGAACGAAACAACCCCGGCCAAAGTACAGCAGTATTCCCCATCCTTCCTAAATCTAGAATCTAATGTGAACATTCACGTCCGTCGCATCACAAAAAAAAAAAAAAAACCCGCATTAGAGCGGTTTACAAAGTATTTAACGTAGTGTAGTATATTCTCTGTCATCAAGCACAGCCACCTCGGCTGTCGCTTCCGTATGTTATCAAGCATCCCGGCGTGGCGTTATTCTGCTTAGGAATACGGCATGATAAACGTATGCCTCGTTTGGCGTTCGTGCATACTTTTTGATCACGAAAATTGTACAAATGAGTGCTATCAACCCCAACAACGACAAGTATCATTCACAAGGAAACACGGCGAAAAGAGCATGGCCGAGGCGGCCGATACGGCCGGAAGTCCAGGTATGACGTTTTTCAGCCGGTTTTCGCCCGCGCTCTTCGGTCTTCCGGCATCGCGCGGCGAGATGGGGGCGGGGCATCGGGCCATTTTTGTTTACTCATTGTGCCGCTTCTATTGCATGTATTGCGAAAATATTTCGTACACGGGAACTATTCAATGTGTACTTGCTGCTAGTCAACTTTTCTTTTAATTCTAAAACCGCTTCACCTTCCCTTTAAACTTGTAGAATGATTTTGTTTTTATATTGGCAGGCAAGGAATTCCACAATGATATAGCAGAAAATTGTATTGTGTGTTTGCCATAATTGGTTCGAACGTTAGGCATCAAAAGATTGTTTTGGCTCGGAAAACGCGTGTTATTCGTATTAGTGATTAAGCGAACCGAAAAGATGTCTAAGACGAGTTTATGATCAAGAATTTCAAAATTTAAGAATTTAAGAATTTAAGAATTTAAGTATTTAAGAATTTGAGAATTTAAGAATTTAAGAATTTAAGAATTTAAGAATTTAAGAATTTAAGAATTTAAGAATTTAAGAATTTAATATTTAGAAAAAAAAATTGAGAAAAGTGTTGCAGGCCTAGGGTTCCTGGCCTGCAACACTTTTCGGAGGGCTCCTGACTGCTGTTCCCCTGGCCGAGTGCGCGCCGGCAAATGTTGGCGCCGGTGACTTCCCCAGTGGCGAGAACGAGCATCCTAGGTTCCTCGCAAAACACCAGATGGAGCGCTGGTCTCTGCACTCCTAAGGCGCACTCCTCCATTTCTTCACGCCTCCGTCACCGATGCGCCCGAAGAGCACGTGAACATGAGCCACTAAAACTGATCAACGTAAGAAGTGTCAGGCCGAACAGGAACGTTCATCTAACAGCGAAACGTGGCTCAGACTGCGAGTGCATGCTGATATGAAGGTTAGGATACGCGAACCAAACCACAACGTGGGGAGGCAATGAAAGACTGCGAGTGCCGTGAGAACTATACTACCTAGAAGAGACGAGCGAACAAAAATGTCACCCGCACTTTCGTCTCAACCCAGTTTTGCCATGACACCCGTGCGTCAAACGGTGCTACTTGAACTCCACTGGACAGTTCCGAATTCTGAAATTCTGAAATTGATGACAATGTAAACGTCACTGAAAGTTTCGCTTTTCGTTCATTCCCACATGTGCTTAGGATCCGCCAATTTTTCTCTCTAATGAGTTTGCTCCAGTAAAACGCGAAAATATTTCTGGCGCCGATCTCTTACTCATTTTTCTAAATAACGGCGAATAAATCCGCAGTATCCGGAGCAATCCGGTACCTGTGGTCAGGAAGTTGATGGCTATTGCCGGATATTAAGTATATCTGACCTTCGCAGCGGCGTTCGCTGTTTCAGTCGTACAATCTAGGGTGTGTAGGACGTTGAGCTGTCATATTATTGGGTAGCGGAAGAAAGATGGGGAAGTTGAAAACAGCGGTGGAACTTCCATTGATTGATTGCAGGGTTTAATGCGCCGACGCAACGCAGGCGATGAGGCGCGCCGTGGTGGAGGGCTCCGGATTAATTTTGACCACCTGGGTATCTTTATCGTGCGCCGAAATCTCGTACACACGGGCGTTTTAAAGACGATAGTCTTTCTTGGGCTACTTAAACTCAGAAATTTTGGTCTGTCTGTATGTCTGTCTGTCTGTCTGTGTGTCTGTCTGTGACTCGATTCAGCCACCCGGCCAAAGTAAAACAATGCCTGCGCAATAGTGTTATATAGTCACAGCTAAATCTACCCGTCTAAGTCCGGCGTAATGTTCATACCTGTCAATATTGTTGAAGAAGAACAAGACATTACGCAAATATAAGACAACAAATTAACACAGAAGTGATGTTTGCAGTGTTCCTTTATAAAAAATCATACATGCTTGACTTTGGCGAAATTAAATACTTCATCAACTCCAGAAAAAAATTCACTTCGCCGTCGCCTGCTGTCGCCCGCGCTACTATAGCTTCTTGTGGCATTTTAAGGAATCAACCGGCAACAGTTACGAACGGTTCCACTAGATAGGTTCCACGTTCTGCTTGCAACGCACGTGGAGTAGGGAAACGCGGTTCTATAAACGTTGAAGTAGGGCGCCTCGATTCACCCGCGTCTTCGCCGTACGGCAGCGTTGGCATCGAGACACCTGGTTTGGAGCAGTGGAACGCGGGAAATTTAAAATGATTTAAAGAAAAGCTGAAGTGCTTTCCAAAAAAACTGAGTTAGAGGTACGTTTATATAGTTTCTTGCGCGCTGACTCCGAATATCACATTGAATTTTAGCTTGCATGAGTCCAACCGGCATTTATCTTGCAAAACGCGCGGTCCCGTTTGAAAGACGCGCGCTTTTCGTCTTTTGACGCCCCCTGATTGGTTGCGCCCGTCAGACGTCAAAGGAGAACACCCTTCGGCCGCGCGGCTTGTCGGAAGCATTGGGAACGGTCGCACGGCAGCGGCGCTTGCCTTTTCGGAAATTCAGCTTGCAGTTTAATGTTCGCACATGACTGCAAGTTTATTTTATAACTTCCCGTGCTGTTGGTTCAATTATCTTGGAGCTTAAATTTGCTTTACACGATTGAGAATCCCAAAGCAGTGACTGTGGCGTCGGCTAGAGGGTTCCGTAAAAATATTTATGAATTAGGCAACCAGCATAAGGGGTTTCTATTTCTTATGTTGATATTAGGTACTGCCTGAACTGTTTGCTCCTATATACGAAGCCATTTATGCCGAAGATTAAGCGGCGTTTTATATGCAATCTACCCGCGGAAAGCACGTACGTGTGCACTGCGCGAAAAAATAGCGTTCATGCGCTGTAAACGTATATGCGAGACATATGTTGCCGGTACACGCATAAACCAACAAGCGGACTCTGCTTCCGCATTTCCTTTGTTCGTTGTCGCCCACCCTGCAGCCCCGTTACTCATCCCCATACAGAAACCCACACGCGCGCGTCATTTGGGCAGCGGCGCTAAGGCGCCTCCGCAATCGCTAGCTGCACTTCGATGAGTGGCGTCTTACTGCTTGACATGCATTTATTCTGAAAACACTGTAGCATACTGGTGCCTCCGCAGCATTATCAGCTCTAGTAGGGCTTGATTTTTGCGTGTGCATTGCGCATTCTGCTACAATATTACGGCCCCCTCGTTATAATTAACAGACCAGTCGGACAAGGCAGTTACGTTGTAGTTACGTTACTTTAGGTAACAATCACCAAACGTTTGTGATAACGAATCGTTGGCCTGCTTCAGCAATTCTAGATTTAAGCATTTACCGCGCTAGTCGGACAAAGGCCGTATATATTTACTCTTCGCTCCTAATTTTTTTAGTCTCGTCGTAATATATATCAACGACTATTATTGGCGCACATTTGAGGTTCAGCGGCAACAAGTGCTTGCCAGGTTACAGTATGCAGGCACACGGAATCTTGGGCAAAGAATTAGGCCCCCGCAGTCAACACCAATTATGGCACGGTGGTGGTTCCGAGCGGTGTTTTTTCACTCCAGACAAATATTACCTTATCGTGGCATGTATACTAGCAAAGTAAGTAATGTGGTGGCCTTGGTTCTGTTACTTTGTAGGAATACGTTTTACTTCTTAACCTGGAGAGAACTTTTATCAGGATTGGCCCCTTGTTTTAGTTTCGCCAGAAATTAGGTTTTTGAACACTTGTAAGCCCATAGGGAAAGAAAATCGACGCGTTTAACGAAACAAGTATTTCCTGAACAAATGTGACTTTGTTTCTGGAACGGAACGAAACACCCCCGGTCAAAGTGCAGCAGTATTCCCCATCCTTCCTAAATCTAGAATCTAATGTGAACATTCACGTCCGTCGCATCAAAAAAAAAAAAAAAAAGAAGAAAAAAAAAAAAGGAAAAACGCATTGGAGCGTTTTACAAAGTATCTAACGTAGTGTAGTATATTCTCTGTCATCAAGCACAGCCATCTCGGTTGTCGCTTCCGTATGTTATCAAACATCCCGGCGTGCATTATCCTGCTTAGGAATACGGCATGGTAACGTATGCCTCGTTTGGCGTCCGTGCATACTTTTTGAACACGTAAATTGTGCATATAAGTGCTATCAACCCCAACCACGACTAGTATCATTCACAAGGAAACACGGCGAAAAGAGCATGGCAGAGGCGGCTGATCCGGCCAGAAGTTCAGGTATGACGTTTTTCAGCCGGCTTTCGCCCGCGCTCTTTGGTCTTCCGGCATCGCACGGCGAGTGGGGGGCGGGGCATCGGGCCACTTTTGTGTGCGCATTGCGCCGCTTCTATTGGATGTATTGCGAAAATATTTAGTACACGGGAACTATTCAATGTGTACTTGCTGCTGGTCAACTTTTCTTTTAATTCTAAAACCGCTTCACCTTCCCTTTAAACAAACCTTTGGCGTCTTTACCTAGGGGGGAGCGCGACGCAAGAGGAACAACATGAGAGGTGAGCGGGAAACCGAAGGGAGGCATTTACTTGGCAAAAGTCGATAAAGACTATCGTCTTTTGACGACATTCGCAACGAGAGAAGCAGATCCGCGGCCAATTTTCGCTTTTCGCCTCCATCAGAAAAGCGGCCGCTGCAGGTGGAACTTCCATTGCAGAGCTTCATACTCACATGTGCGTATGGCAAGTACTCGCGACCGGTGCAGTGGCCGCCGTAAGGCATGGTCTTGGTGTCCCAGCCGCTTGCCATTTTGAACTGTGACACGATGGCGCTCAGCGAAAGCAGCACTGTGACGTATCTGGGAATCTCGACGCCATTAAGTAAGTCCACGGTCGTGTCCTGCATTAAAAAGTGTCGCCCATCGAAGCACGCCCATGCTTGAAACCTAGCAACTAAGTCGCGTTACAAATAAACACCGTTTCCGCTTCGTATGCATCCTTTTACACGCATTTTTTCTTGATATGCATCGAGCGTAGAATGCTTGAGAAGTTGCTTGTAAAACCCTGGAACATATAAACCATTACGGAAATTTAGGAAATTTAAACAGGTATACGTACCAGCACTCTAACACATGCCGGTGGTTCAGCTTCCCCGCAATACCCTAGATTGGCCAGTCTATGCCGTAAGCAACGAAATATCAGCGAATGACGACTTCGGTCGTACGATTTGACCTGCGCCATGTAAGCGTGGCGTTCACGCAATGTAAGCGTGACGTTCTGTGTTGCGCAATGCCACAGCGATTATGTCAACGCATAAATGTGGGCTAGTTGGTTCGAACTGTGAAACACGGTTGGTTTGCGCGGTGAAGACGGGTCGATGAGGAAAAGCCACACAGGACCAACGCTGGACATTTATTGAAATATTTACTATGTACACACATAGGAAGATATACCGGAATGGCGCATGCGTGAAAATGGCCAAAGCAACAAGAAAAATTCGCGACAAAGTCAAGGGGTGCATTTTGTTGCGCATGTGGCAAGTGCGCATTCAGATAATCTATTACTTTTTTTCCATACTACGTTCCACACTGTGTTCCACGTTTCGAGAACACATTGATATTGCGCTGTCTTAAGGACCAAGCTGGCCGTGAATTGTTTGAAGCGTGGTGCATCACGAGAGCCGGCGATAAGTGTAAGCACGGCATCTATTAGTTTGTTAAAAAAAGAAATAGATTATCTGAATGCGCTCTTGCCACGGGCATAACAAAATGCACCACCTGACTTTGTCGCGAATTTTTCTTGTTGCTTTGGCCACGGAGAAAGGCTCTGGCCATGTTCACGCATGCACCGTTCCTGCATATCTTCCTATGTGGGTAGTAAAAATTTCAGTTGATGTGCAGCGCTAGTCCTGTGTGGTCTTTCCTTATTGTCCCGTCTTTACCTCGTTAAGTAACCATCTTTCACAGCGATTATGTTGTTTTTGGGTCAAATTGTAAGCTCGCAGCTGTCATTCGCCGGATTCGCTTTGTTGGCGGCACGGATTGCTCACTCTAGTGCATTATGGTGAAGCTGAACTACGGGACGGCCTTAGAGTGCGGATTGGATTGGATACGAGAATGGCTTTAATCAAGTGGCTAAAAAGAGTGACGCAAAATTGATTGCTAGTTTTAAAACAACCATTGCAGCTGAATTTTAATCACTGGTCAAAAAAGGAAATGGTGTGAGTAATTCTCACCGGGTTTTATTGCTTAAAGGGACCCTGCAACAATTTCGATAAACGCTTTCACTTTTTCCTTCGCATCTGGAACCACTGCGAAAGCTACAGTTATCGCCAGCACGGGGCGGCACTGCGCGATTTGCTCGTCGCACCAGATACGGCTTCCATTTCTGCTTTGATTTTGTGGCTTTATTTTTAAAGTTTCTATCGAAAAGCGTTCATTGCTGCAACTGAAGGAAAACCGGGCAAAAGCCGCTACATGGCCTCAGTGACGTAATTCGGGCCGTCGAAAAACGTCAAGACCGGAAAAGAGAGAAAGATCTTGTGAGCGAGTTTTCACGTTTTCTGATGGGCATAGAGCAGTGATTTTTGGCTGAGGTACTTTGCGACCCTCTAGTCTAACTACTGGGTGTGCTGGGTGACTAAGTTCTGGAAGCATTTAATATTAAAAAAAAAAGTATAAAAGGTGTTGCAAGGTCCCTTTAAACAGCTTGGTTACAGTGAGAAAAAATATGCCGAGAGAAGAATAGGAAATAGTTTAGCGAGGAAAAGATATTCCGCGAGAAAAATAGCAATCAAGTTTATCATCGCATGATCACACTTTAGCATGCAAATCTCAGGATAAATACATTTCTGGCTAGTACCTGAATTGCTTCCTTTAACGCAGCAAAAAGTTGCCCGAGCTTAGATAAACACGCCCGCGCGGTTTACGCTGAACCGTTTTTATCTGTTATTATATTGTTTCAAAGTTTCTTATGCACAGGGGTAGATACGGAGTGGCCTTTTGGGAGAGAGGTGGACACTTCCCAGCGTGGTAAGGAATGGGGAATGGAAGAGGGAGTAAGCACTGTGTCCCTGATCGCGCAATTTCCTGTGGGGCTTCGGAGAGGGAAACAACATTCATTCCCCCTGGTGGGATCCCCCACTATTCACGCATTGAAATATTGCAATGAAAATTTCTCCGACTTTTAAAATACACGGTAATTTGTGAGTCCTCTGTAAGGTTTGCATCATACGAAACAAAACACTTCTTTTGCTTTACCACTATAACGGTGTATGACCTTCCTTGAGAGCGAGAGCAGTGCCCCGTCCTTAAAAAAGGTTGTGACAATGTTGGCACGCAGAGAAGGGACAGTTCAGCAACTCGATCAGTATAACACCATTGTCTTGTCTGTCGCTGCCCTAGCAATGCGCCGTTTCTTGGCCTGCAGCTGTTAACTAGCTTTGTACGGATTTGCCGAGACGCCACAGAGTATCAATCAGTCTGCACGCTTCGGCTTTCGAGTTTGGCTATGGTTTAAACAGAACAAACACATCCATGCTTGTTCAACTTGACCGATAATTTTGTTTAAGAGCGTTCGCCATGACCGCAGTCCTGTGTCTTGCCTTGGCGCTTTTCGCTCAACCAGAAAACGAGTATACATGCCAGGAATGACTTCTCGCTCTCTAATGGGGCTGCACGCAGTACAACAAAGCTCTGTCAGTGCGTAGCCGCGTCAGCCGTGTAATTAGGCTTCACAAGTAGTCGAGTAGGTCGTCATCATCGTCATCATCAGTCTATCATATCCCTGTGCTGAACAAAGGTTTCTATTAAATATTAGGCGATGTCGGCCGAATGATACACCAGGGTGGCCAGATTTTTTTTCTGGTAGGAGAGTACTGATTGCGTCTCGGGCAACCTTTCTAACCCACCTAGTGCACTTGGAATTGGATGATGGGGTTTTTATGGGACCAGGCAGTACTCTAGGCCTGGGACCATACCAGTGGGTGAGAGCTCTGCCGAGTTTTCAAGGTTCTCAGGGACGGGCTACAAGGTGCTTACTGTCGATGCACGAAGCACGTGACATCTAAAGAGCCCCGCTCTCTACACTGAAATGCACGCCAAAGAAAGCGGCCCCGGTAGATGGCCCAAAATGCTGTTTGGCCAGTGTGGCGCAACTATTTCAGTCACCATGGAGACAGCTACACAGCGAGGGCTGACCAACTGCCTGCCCTATCATCTGGCCCTCAGGAAACAAACCCACAAATACGGTCGCGCTATGGGAGGCAGCTCTGGCCAGCTCCGACTTCGGGATTCAGAAGGACTTAATTCTTCGAGCCCGGAGAGGAGCAGAAGAGTCTGGGGCCCTGGAAGGAGGGCGCCACCCCTAAGACAATCGCGCCACCTCCTTTTTTCCTAATAATAAATGTTTCATCTCTCTCTCTGTCACCCCTTGGACCACTGAAACGCAACTGCTTACGCCCCCAGCGTTTCTAGAAAGGTATTGCGCCACGGCCTACCGAACAGCCCGGTGCGTATCATGGCCTTCTGTTATTTTTTTCCTCCCGAGTGGGTCTAGTGACATTCAACTCTGCGACAGTCGCCTAGGCATCGTAGCAATGTTTTGGGCGTACTTTTCCTACATTCTTGTCACCTACACCCACACACACAACATTATTAGTGCCCATATTTCTGCCCCACGCCGCGTTACTCACCATAGCTGGTAGCGCTATCGGCAAGGTGTTACGCTGAACTGTCGGGCCGGACACAACGCACTGTGATGTGGGATTCCCCCAAAGATGGGTGTATACTATTAGCAGATCAATCGGGTGCGACCTGCGAAACGCGGAGTTATAGCAGCGAAGTCAGGGTGCGTATGTGTGTGTGTGTGTATTGCGAATATAAGCACGTGCAGCTACAAGGCAAAGCTAGCAGCTTTGAACGCCAAAGTGAGCACAGGTGAAGTAGTAAGACTTTTTTTAATAACAATAGAAATTTTCGGGTGTAAAGAAAGAAGCAAAGTAAGGAAAGCATGGTCGCTCGGTGGTGTCTGTACCCACAACCCGTGGGTTATTGGTCCGATGTGTTGCCAATGAAGCTTTCGGCGGGGCCGTATTCTCCTCTTTCTTGCGCACTTATGGAAATTTAAGTGCACTTTACGCTTAGGGTTCGTGGAAATATCGAAGGACGACGACCGGTCGCAGATTCGTTATAATTGCATATGTCTCTTCGCTCAACGCGCCCATGCGGAGACTAACGAACCACACGCGTGCGCAGCACACACGCACGCACTCACGCACACAGGAGCTTTCCGCAGCCTAACAATGCATGTATTTTTTAGCACAGGTGTACACGACCATTTAAAGCGAGCATATGGGGATGTGGCAGCCATTACTCAATCGATTTTCAAAGCAGTGTCATCGGGCCACACCGATGCGTAACACTATAGCGTCTTCTTTTTAATATCAGTGGGGTCGGTACCCACCGTATCCACGGTACCCACGGGCACTTTTATCTGAAAAAAAAAAAAAAATCTGCAGAAATTCAGAGAATTGTCTACTAATGCGTAGCATCCATATGCCGCATGTCTAGAGTGCGAGTTTTTTAGAGCCAAATATGGCTACAACTAGCAAGAGACCTTGAATTATTTTGTTCTTTTTAAGTTTCCTTTTCTTTCTTTTAGCCAATGATGTAAATATATATCATTATTATAGCGACGAAGTGCCTTTACTTCGCTGATTATGTATTTTTTCCGAAGAAGCAAAAAGTACTGCAGAGTTGGTCCATTTACGCTTTTTATATACATATTTCCAATGTTCTTTCGCGGACTTTTTTATTCTTCGGTTTTGGGAGGAGATTTATAAGGAGCATACTTTCGATTTTTTTAGATAATTTTCGTGAAATATTTTTTTTTCTATTTTTCTCATTTTTTGGTTTTCAAATATTCTGTCCTACCAACCATCTTCATTTACGCTGTTATAACGACTACAGGGGGAAATTCCGCGAAATCTACATTTTGTGGAAATGCAGGGCGTTACACGGTCCCGGCTGTGGGGGTACTCGGCAAAGAATGCCACGCATTAAAACTGCTTCTCCGCATGGAAATCGAACCCGAGAGCGTGTGCTGAGAAGCACAACGCGCACTACGTCCGAAATACAAAACCAGCCTGTAATTGACCAGTAACGTGTACTCACGACCCAATCTTCTTAAACACAGCCACCAGTGGATCTCTTTCCGCCGTGAAATTCGAAACCCAGCCTTGAATTCCGAGAAGCAGATATCTGCGATGGTCCTCCTTGGGCTTCACTTTGTTTGAAGACTGTTGAAGCGCCTTCAGCCGCTGCGTTAAACGAATCCCACGGCTGCAGCGTTGGGTATACGGTAACGGGACGGGGAGAAAAAAAGAAACACTTACATCGAGAATCCTGAGGTGGTAGTGTGAAGTCGACAGCAACACGCCGTAGGTGCCGCTCACAAATGTGACGCCATGGTTCTGTACGTTGAGCTTCCAGAGCCTATTGAACGAGTCCACGCCTTTGGAGGACGTGATTTGCTCCAGTGACTCCCCGCTTGAAAACACCGAACGGAAGTGTAAATACGCAATCAAGGCACTTCAATGCACGGCATCTCCCTAAGCATCTTTTCCCGACAGAGACTTCACCCAATCAGTTATGTGTGTTCCCCGTGTAGTTTACCTAAATTTCTATACAGTTGAACCTCGTCATAACGAACACTGATATAGCGAATAATCACCTATAGCGAACTAAATACGAACTTTGGTTGGCCACGCTTTATTTCAGTGACACTTATTCTCTTTATGAAGCAAGCGAAACCGCTAGAGCAGCGGCCAATATAGGCTATAACGAAGAAATATGCGAGAAAGGCTGATAGGCTTCTTGGAAAAAATCCCGGTGACCAAAATTGCAGAAGTAGAGAAGGTCCTTTCGTGCGTGTACAGTGTGGGAAACGTCATCTTTCTCAGTGCTGTGAAAAGACACCTGACGAAGATCCCATCCTACTACAAATAAATAAGAACACAGGCCTATTTTGTCGAATACACTTTGTTGTGTTGTAATTTCACTTTCTCGTGCTCAATTTCATTTGGTTTAAAAGGCCACAAGAAAACAGGGAACTATTACCTCGTTTATAGTGTGTTCAAAGCCTAGCATATAGTGTTTTTGTATCTATGTCGCCAACGGCGCAGAATCAACCAGCCGCGACAGCGTTTGGGCTCATTCACTACCGCCTTACTCAAGTGCAGATGAGCAAACTGGAAAGTCTGTACCTGCAGGCGCTGAGGGTAATCACTGGGCTACCCCACCATACTACCGTAAAAACCCGCGTATAATACGAGGTTTTTTTTCCAAATTTTACTATGTAAAATTTGTGCCTCGTATTACATGTGGATCCCAAAGTTTTCAGCCGAAAATTTGCCCTAATGGTTTCAGTGGAGGGTGCGCCATCTTGCGGTGACGTTCGCTGGCTGCTGCTTCTCTCAGCCGGCGCCATTTTGATTGTTTTGACCACGCGAAGGATCTCGGCACGTTCACCGCAAGTCTATCACGATGTCGGGTGCACCAAAACAGTATTCGGCTGCAATTAAAAGAAAAGTTATTTTATGTGCCGAGACCATCTGGAATTGCGCCTCAGGACGGCAGTTCGGCGTTACCGAAAGCAGCATTCGTGGGTGGAGAAAGCAACTGGGGCTTGACTGGATAAAGTCTGTGTGTTGTCGGCGGCCTGGAGCACAGTGCTCGTGTTGGACGCCTTTCGCTGCCACCTAGCCGATTCCATGAAGAAGTTGTTGCGCGAACCCCGCACCGAACTCATTGTCATTCCAGGAGGAATGACATCCCAGCTGCAACCGCTAGACGTTTGCATCAACAAGCCTTTCAAAGACTGCATCAGGTCCTGCTACCAAGAGTGGATGAGATCAGGAGACCCGTACGTGACAGCTACCGGATGGCTGACGCGGGCTTCTCCAGCGGTGCTTTTTGGCTGGATCGCGTATGCGTGGGCCAGCATCCAAGAGGAGCTCGTCAGTCGCTCTTTTAAGAAATGTGGCATTTCTAATGCCCTTGATGGCACTAAGGACCACTTTCTGTGGGAAGACATTTCCGACAAGGCGACTTCAGGAGACAGCGGCAGCGAACCTGACGATGACTGAACGGACGTCCGGAGACAGTGCCACCGAAAACTGACAATGACTGAACAGTAACTGCAGTGCAAATAAATGTTTTCTGTGCTCTTTACCTCGCACTATATGCGGATGAAAACTTTTTTTTCTGAATTTGCTGTCCCAGAATTACACCTCGTATTATACGCGGGTCCGTATTATACGCGGGTTTTTACGGTAAAATGGAAGAGCTATACCGGTACAGCCACCTTCCTCCGTTTCATAAAATTGTAACTCACCGGACACAAACGGATCACGACAGGCGCCTACTCAGACCCCAAGGTCAACGTCTGTTGGAACTCGACGACCGCTCCTTCAAAGCTACAGCGTTCGAACCAACCATTAAATTTTACTTTAAAGTGAAAGCTTTCTTAGAGAGCCCGAGGGCGTCTTGCCAAAAATCTAACGAATTTCTTCATAGAACGGTTGGTCGATCGAAGAGCTCTGATAAGATCTCTGGACACACGACGCATGCGTAAAAGTGGGCTTCCATTGCGTCAGGACGTTTGCTTGAAAATCAGGAAGAAGGAACTGTTCTAGATAGGACAATACACACATCGATCATGAATCAGGAGTACAATCGTATTCCTTTATCTCACAAACCACGTATACATATATACATTTAAATCGTTCGCAAATGCGTTTACTTGTTGCGCGAAAAGCCATCGCATGGGTGCATTCTTCGTTTGCGATTTGAGCCTTTGAAGGTTTGGCGATCGATCGGATGCACTTTTAGCTTTCACGCTTCTCTCAGCTTTCTTTGGGAAGGGACGGTGAATGGTAAGCAATGCGATAAAAAAGTATTGTCACTTTATACAATCCTGGGGTGTCGTTGAGAGTACATCTCAGTAGACGTAGCATCGATGAAAGTATTGTCACTTTGTACATATATGAAGTGGCGTCTTGTGCACACTACGGTGTAGACAACAGATGAAAGTTTTGCGTTCTGCGATTAGCATCGTGATGATCTTTTCTGCATTGCGCCGTTTTTTGTTTCTTCTTTCTGGTACATATTTCAAAGGCGTAACCGATCACCATAGTTAGCTATATATATATATATATACATATATATATATATATATATATATATATATATATATATATATATATATATATATATATATATATATATATATATAGTAAGGCAATGAGGGGCTCGTTGAGGAAATACAGAAAGATAGGTCAGCAGTCTACAACGCCAAAGGAGGCATAGGGGTGTGGTTAGGCTCTTTTCTTTTTTCAATACGGTTAATGAAGTAAACATTTTTTTTAAATATACAGAAGAAAGAAAGAAAGAAAAACAGGCGCCCAGAGTGGGGACCGAACCCACGCCTTTCGATTACATGTCGAATGCCTTACCAATTCGGCTATCTGGGCGACTGTGTTCTCCTTCGATTTCTGGGCTATTTATATTTACTAGAAGTGTATCTGACGCTTGAGGGTGTTAGCCAGCGCCACTCTGACTACACGGGGAGAAGGGGTCCTTCTTTTCAACCCCCGGGGCGTGACTCGAACGTCTACAGCCTGTCATGAGCGGGTAACTGGCGGGAAGCCATCTTATGCTGCCAGAACTTCAAGGCTGCCAGAACTTCGAGTCACGCCCCGGGGGTTTAAAAGAAGGACCCCTTCTCCCCGTGTAGTCAGAGTGGTGCTGGCTAACACCCTCAAGCGTCAGATACACTTCTAGTAAATATAAATAGCCCAGAAAGCGAAGGAGAACACAGTCGCCCAGATAGCCGAATTGGTAAGGCATTCGACATGTAATCGAAAGGCGTGGGTTCGGTCCCCACTCTGGGCGCGTGTTTTTCTTTCTTTCTTTCTTCTGTATATTTAAAAAAAATGTTTACTTCATTAACCGTATTGAAAAAAGAAAAGAGCCTAACCACACCCCTATGCCTCCTTTGGCGTTGTAGACTGCTGACCTATCTTTCTGTATATATATATATATATATATATATATATATATATATATATATATATATATATATATATATATATATATATATATATATATATATATATACACTATTAGGGTAAACGTGCACAGAGGTTTCAAAATCTAAGGCCAAGACGCAATAACTTTAGGTCCACCTCTTGCGAGCTACGACCATGGATTGGCTGTGGTGCTCCGTATGCATGTTACACACGCACTCCGGAGGCCCGGGGTTCGATTCCAAGACCACCTAGCCCTATTTTCTTAAATTCTATTACTCTTGCGCTGTCGGCCATTATTAGGGTCACTTTTAGGTGACAATGACGCCGGAATCCGGTTTTTAGCGTAATGAGGTATTTCGCATTTAAAATAAGGTAGTTTGTGGGCGGACTGAAAAACTAAGAAGCTGCTTACAGGGCTTTGGGCGCCTGATCAACAAAATCGTGCCTGTGAAATACACGGCGAAAACGGCATCTGGAACCGAGCTATGTCTAGGCAGGGCATGGCGGATTAAGGAACAGGCGAAGCTATTGACTCGGTGTCGTTCGTACATAGGGACCACAGCCGGAAGTTAAAAAACCCGCAGCCATGATACTAAATGGTGGCCACCGTACAGTTCATATCGTTCGTTCTGCGAGTAAAATCAGTGTGCATACGATTCACAAAGCAGTTAGTTTCTCCATGCCCTAAGGCGCCGTCCCTAGAGCATTCGAGCCCCGTGCGCGCTACACGGGCAGTTTGAAATGAGACGCAAGAAAAGATTCTCAGCTTACGAGTTGAATATCGACATTCCATATTTTGGCCTCGACGAGTCCGAAGAAATCCGCGTCAGGTGTCTGATGCAGGAGGAATTGGGCCAATCCAGAAACGTGTGCTTTTCTTCCAGCTGGTAGTAGATAAGATCGCAGAAATCGTCTGGAGACCGCGGAATGTCATCCGGCATGTTTTCCATGCATTGATACATGCAGACGATGGGCTCAGAGCTGACGACCACTCCGCCGAAATCTGCGTAGAGACGTGAGCGAGGCATGAATCTTGTGATCCCACCTTCTTGATACGATAGCCAGTACGTTCTGATGCATCGTTGTAAATCCCGGCGTAGTTACGTTGTTCATTGTACAATGCTTTTTTTTCCGTACGGTCTAACACATGTATGGATTGCCACCTCCACCTCCATCCGTGCATGATGCCTCTATGCCGGACCAAATAGTAGACCGTGCACAAAAGGGTTATATTAGTAAAACGCAGCCTAATACCGCGTCCAGCCTAAATGAGTGGGTCACCTTATAAGGTAAATGTACACGCATCACTATTCACAGAGCAGTGTGCAGGGTACACGGATTGATGATAGCGACTCCTGTACCGCCACCTGTTGGCGCTGTGGTTAGAAGAGCTGAAAGCCGTGCAGAACACGAGCCTGTGAACCCCGCCCTCACAGCTGGCAAAGCACAAACCATCGCGCCGCAATCATCGCCGCGCCAACACAAACCTGGAAGGCTCAGATGGTGACTCGACACGGCTTGCTTTGTCTTTCAAAACCGAATAGCAGCCTAATGTTCTTGTTTTGCCTGTGCTTTACCTGTGAAAAGCTCCCGTCCTTGTTCACTTTCTTGTGTTCTGTTTACGTGCACTAATAACCCTGTGTAATGCGTAGCATTCTTTACCAAGTGCCCCGCAGCCAGGACCGCGTAACACCCTGCATTCGCACAAGAATGCAGAACTGGCAGAAGTAACATATTTAAGCGTGATAATAGCCTAAATGGAGATAACTGGTTTTAAAGAATTTTGAAACTCCAAAAAATAAGAAAAAATAGAAAAAAAATACTAGATAACACAGCCGGTTGTTGCCCATTAAAGAACCGCGCAACGCCTCGGAAAAGCGAAGATCGGCGACTGGAAAGCATTCCATGAGGACGCCCAACCGAGCAACTTCGATTTCATCGAGCAATAATCAGCAGAAATTATCCAATCTGTTTCCGAACTCACCAAAACAAATTCAGCTTACCACCGATAACTCTGCCACTGATCCGCACCTCCTGCACCTATGGGAAGCTGGAAGAAGCATGGGCAAGCGATGAAAAAAAGAAAAAGCGACCATGCCCTCAATCTCAGCATAGCCCAAATTACTGCCGAGGCCACAGAATATGCACATAATCTCAGTAGACAGAATTGGAATCAGTTTTGCGACCAACTACAAGGCACGCTGAGCTATCTCCGAACTTGGCACGTTCTAAAAAAAAACTAATCGGCAATACAGAAACGAAGGCAGCCGCCACGTATCATTTACACCGTCTTATTTACCAATACCAAGGGGACGGCCTACAACTCCTCAGCGGTCTGGCCGACCGTTACATAGATCCCATCCCCACCACCCCTCGTCGGCTCCCTGCCTATGCCGGTACCCGGCCAAACCAGACCTTGACGGCCCCTTTGCGGAGGCGGACATAACAGCGACTCTCCGCAACCTGACAAGAAACACAACGCCAGGCCACGACAAAATCAACAAGACACTCGGGACCTGGACTCTGAAGCCATAGAATGGCTACTCCAAAACATCAACAAGCAATGGGAAAAGGGTCAAGTACCCGCTTTCTGGAAACATGCCTACAAATTCCCAATCCTGGAAAACGCATAAAATTCCAAACGTACGTCCCATTTCGCTGATATCATGCGTAGGCAAGTTATATGAACACATGGGGCACAATAAAAAAAAGAGAAAAAAGAAATGAAGAGAAAGAAAAGAAAAAATTCCCCGCATTTCCCCGAGGGGAAGAATGTGAAAGTGCGAATGCACGAGTTGAATTTGCGCGGTTCGGTAATGTTCGCGAAAGAGAGATCACACACACACACACACACAACTACAAAGAAAGAAAGATGCATTTATTCACAGACACCTATTTGTGTTGTCGTTGTACTTGATTGCTAGAGCGGATCTCAGCTTTGAAATTTCGTGTCAGTACTCCTTTAAGCGGGTGCATTAGCCCTTCTCACGCCCGATTCCTGGCCAATCCCCCACGTGGGTATGTGCCATGTCAGCGGCCAGGCAGCGCGCGCCCATCTCCCCCCGTTGCCAAGGAAGACGAGGAGCGCGCGCACCCGCAGCTGTTGCTATGCGGACGGCGGCGGACGCTTCAGGCTCGCTTAAGAAGTGCATTCGCACTTAAAAAAAAAGCCTACAAGTTTTCTCTCCGCTTACCCCTCACTGCTTGTAGAGACAGATTACTGCAATTACGCCTGCACAACACTTGAGAGGAATTGGCTGAAACCCACAAGACTACCAATTGGAACGCCTAAAACTCACTAAGGCGGGGAGACACACCCGACGAAAACTGAGTTACGAAGTCCCAACAGACAATAACGCTAAAAAACGTATTCCTCTACATGTTAGACACAACATCCCTGTCGCCCCAATTCCAAGAAACATGTATCCGATTCACAACAAAGCACGACGCGAGGCAAGAGTTAGAGCTATTCGAACTGCATACGGAAAATGGCCTGACGTTAGGTATGCCGACGCATCACTATACACCAGTCGATCAACCAACGCCGTCAGCATAGTCAATAACCAGGGACTGGAGCTAGCTTCTGCTTCTATAACTACCAAGGACATCGACACCGCCGAAGGAGCAGCCATTGCCCTTATCTGCCACTGGCAAAGAACATGTCACCGTCATAACAGATTCCCAGACTGCATGTCGAAACTTCCAGATTGCACGCATTTCATCGGCTCATTCGTCTTTGGAAGGGAATGCAGCCCGAGCTCACACACACCGGGCGCCTCCTTCTGGCATATCAGCCAGTCCTTCGATGAGCCCAACGCTAGAAATAATACCCAGAAGGTGCACTGACATCCTGGCCCACTACCGTTTGGGACGAGGAACCTTTCCGCCTCCACATCTCAACAATAAACTGACTGACTGATTGATTGATTGATTGATTGATTGATTGATTGATTGATTGATTGATTGATTGATTGATTGATTGATTGATTGATTGATTGATTGATTGATTGATTGATTGATTGAAGACACGGTCATCTACAGGTAGCTCCAGATTAACACATTTCCACATGGTACATTACTACACTCAATACATCCCACATTACACACATACGCTTGTAAATTCTGCATAAAGCCACGGACTCTCTACCACATGGCGTGAGAGTGCCGCCACACACCATCCCTTGCACCAAATTCAAATGCAGTAGACTCTAGAAAAACGGAACTTCAAGGGACCGAAAAAGTTAGTTCCGTTTAACAGGAGTTCCGTTTACTGAGATAGATGTGTGGAAGTGCAAATTTATGTGCGTGCACACCCTTGATACCACTTCATGGAACTCTAAGCAAGAGAAGGTGAATCTAGCTGATAGTTTTTCAGAATGCAATAAAACCACAAGAGGTTTAGGCACAGCATTCACAAAGTTGATTTGACAACAATGAGCTGCTGTGCACTACAAAATGCATCAATCATTTTTGTTTGAGTTTTCGCAACTGCATCTTCATGGAAGCTAAAGGCCTCAGCTTCGCGAGTGCTTACGAGCCACAGAATTTACAAGACGGCAATGCGTTAGTGAAGCGCGAATAGCAACACGATGGCGCAAACGAGGCGGCAGGAGCTGAGCCCTGTAATCTCGGCGTCTTGAATCGAGACCGAACGACTGGAACAAGAACTGCGATGTTGCATTCGTTGCGCTAACAGGGCTGACCACTAACGAGACGAGGCATACGAGGTCAACGAGGCAAAAAACAAAAACAAAATAAAACATGGAGGAAAAAAAAAAACAACGAAACAGCCGGAAGCGTAAAAAAGCTTATTCTCATGCCAATGGTTTTCACGAGAAGTTCCCTTTCTGGTTCAGTTTACACGGTGACGGCGAAATTTTAGTTATGATTACCGAGAGTTTTTTTTACGTTATCTGAATACAAAACCAACCAACCATCTGAATACAAAACCAGCCAAGGCCACTGTTGCGTTTAAGCGGCAATTCCGTTTTCAGCGATTTACGTTTATCGAGAGTCTACTGTACCTCATTTGAGCAGTGGGAGGGTCGGGTCCCCCACCTGGCGGTCAACCCAACAATATTGACCGCTCGATTAAATGCTTACTCCTCCTTTTCCTTTACAAAAAAGATCTGACGAAATACAAAAAACTTATACAGCTCCAAAATCCGAAGACTAAAAGAAAAAAAAAACCTGCAAAGGGACGTTCAATATAAGAATAAAAATAGCCGAAATGAGCAAACCGTGTAACACACGGCATTTCTACAAAAATGCATGACTGGTGAAAGTAACACATTTAATCGTTATAATAGCGTAAATGAAGATAACTGGTGAAACAGAATTTTCAAAAACCAACAAATTAAAAACATCGAAAAAATAATTTTACAAAAATTATCTGACGAAATAAAAAATATGCATTTATACACCTCCTTTAAAAAAACGGAAGTTTAAACAAAAACAAGCGCGCAAAAGAATGTTCGAAATACGAATAGAAAAATAGCGAAAACGGACCAATCCTGCCCTACGGTTTCCATCTGCGGACAAATACATAATTGGCGAAGTAAATGTACTTAATCGCTATAACGGTATATACACGCGTGATTGACGGAAAGAAAGAAAGAAAACTTGAAAACAATAAAATAACCCAATGTCTTTTGCTATTAATAACCCTATTTGGCTGCAAAGAACTCATACTATAGACCGGCGGCAAAAGAATGCTACGTATCACTAGACACTTGGAATTTCGGCAACTGTTTTAAGCAAATGTGGGCGATGTGCAGACGTGTGCAGCGCACACCCCACTCTTGTTTAATGTTCAAACGACCTGTTAGAATCCTTTTTTTAACAGCGGAGATTTTTAAGCTTGAACTTTGTCCAGTGGCGTTAACAACACCAACACCAACACCAACACCAACATCAACACCAACACCAACACCAGCACCAGCACCAACACCAACACCAACACCACCAACAACAAAAGAACGAAAAAAACTGCGCCGCCTGTGAAGGGTACAAGATAGGGAAAAGCCAGCAGTGAAGCGGGCTTTCGCGCCTGCTCGAGTGTGAGCACAAGGGGCATATGCCCTTCCTATGCCATTTTAAAGGTGATAGTCTTTCGGGGGCTACTAAAACACACACAAAAATGGCGCAGCTTGCACTGGTGGTGCAGGAATGGAGAAACAGCGGAGCTGGTGGTCGACATAGCTTCTTCCCCTCGGTAATCCGCCGTCAATGTGGGGGACCGACAGGAACGGCCTTGTCTAACAAATGGGGCCTCAACCCTTAGTACTTAGCCTAGCCTAGCAAGAACATGGCAAAACCTGACAAAACTTAGCCGAGCCTAGCGAAACCTAGCGAAACTTGGCAAAACCGGAAGAAGCTAGGTCAACCCCCAGCTCCGTTGTTTCTCCAGCCTTGCACCACTATACGGCAAGCTGCGCAAATTTTCGGTTTCTTTTCCTGTTTTTTTTTATTTTCAAATTGGGCTGCATGCAGACACCAATCAGACTTCAAGGTACGGCAAAAAGCATTCGTCACCTTTCCGCCTTTACAAAGAGATTGTCCACATGGTTTGTATGTCATCCTACATAAATGAACGCGTGTTTAGATGGAGGCAGTATCCGCAGATTGTGCGGTGGAGACGCAGGACTCTCACAACATTTGGCCGAGTGAACTTTTTTGGTAAATGAGAACATTTAATGTAGCTTTCACTGTAGTGACGAATAGCTATTCGTAAGGGACCAACATATATGGCTCAGTTATATGGGCGTTCTTCATGTCAACGCGCAATAAAGCGACTTTGCAACAGATGTCATTCCCGAGTCTAGACAATAAAACACGAAGACTTAAAAAACGCAGATACAAAAAAATCACTACTTCTGCTGTTTGAGCGTCTATTGCTAAGAAAAACCTACAGGGAAGATCCGTCAACCTACCGACACATTTCAGTAGTTTTGCGTAAGCTGTTTGTTATCATTAGGCAAGATGCAATAAGATATGCCTTCGACATCGATACTAAACTGGAGGTGCGTCTTGTACGTAGCAACTGATGGCTCATACACGAACCCCTAATGTGCCTTCATGTTTGACGTGGTCGTGCCGAGTTCCGTGACCGTGGGTGATGCGCAGTCATTTTGGGCAATCAAGCACTCTGCACGGACAGTTAGGCCGATGCGACTAGGATTATAGTCACACGCGCCACGGCATTGCTCTTGCTCCGGCGTGCTACCGTTGCGCACGATGTCACGGATTCAATTACCGGTATCGGTGGCTGTTTTTTGGAGTTTAGAAACTGAGAAGAGTTTCGTGTGCGTATAACCACAAATTGGATCTTCTGGTTGGTAGTGGTAATGCTAATGTATGCTTATAGTTAAAAACATTGCGATGTCGCGAGTGCATTTATTTTCGGCTTCAAGGGGCCATGCAGATAAAATACAAGTTCAGGTTTGCGAAAGATTTGGTGTTTTATAGTGCCCCCAGCGCTTTTCTGGCACCCAACGATGCTTTATTCACTTAAAAATTAAGCAATTTAAGCAATAATTTTGATGCTCCCCGCTGAATCGTGTGTTTCTCGACGTCTGCGATGACGTATTCAGAGCAAGCCCCGATGCGAACGTAAGAAAGCGAACTAGACCTGCAGAGAATCGCGGAACGCCTTGTTTGCTCTCAGTCCTCCTAGATGGTGCCACCACACCGCTCGAGACCACTGTTCACCCTCGCTTTGTTTTTGACTGTATTTGTGCCTTGACGATGTTTGTTATGGTTGATAGTACTCGTTCCGTAAAACATTGGGTATGCTCGACAAACAGAATCACAGAGGACAATGTTGCTTATGCCAGTTGGCCAGTGCAAGAAGCTCAACGCTTCCGTAAAACATTGCATATGCTCGACAAACAGAATCCCAGGAGTCACTTATGCCAGTTGGCCAGTGTAAGAAACTCAACGCGCCGGACGGCTGTGCAGCTATAACCGGCGCAGTGCGTAGAGCACGTACTGGTGCTTCTATGCTTATGTGTGCGCTCGTAACTTCCATTGTTTGGCCCACCCTTCTTACTGCTATAAAAAGAATATGCATTAAACTCATGTGCAAATAGCTCGTTCTGCAAGCTTATTCTGCAAGCTCGGTAGAATTACTCTGATACCACTTTTAACGCAAATATCACTAATAAGCTATATAATTAGAAAAAAAGAGAATGGCCATGCGACCAACTAGCTCATTTCCCGCATTAGAACGTATACGACGTGTTATGAGGAGCTATGGTATTGGCTGCGACCGGCAGAATCCAAAGCAAATAACCCCTGCTTAATTCGCTTTGGATTTTGGCGGCCGCAGCCAATAACAGAGCTCCTCACGTCGTAGATTCTAGTGCGGGAAATGAGCTAGGGGGTCGCATGGCCATTCTCTTTTTTTTTCTAATTATAGAGCTTATTTGAGTGAAGTTTGCGTTAAAAGTTTGCGTGAAGTTTGCGTTTGCGTTAACCAAAGCTGCATTTTGTCTGCATGGCCCCCTTCGGCACCCATCGATGCCACCACTGAGTAAAAACAGTTGAGTGCAGAAGAATGTCGCTTCAGGGGTGGACGACTTAGCGTCAGTGCAGAGCCCCATCCAACATGTCCCTCAGTTGCGGCTATAAACGCCCGTTTTGTTGGATTTCTGGGTGGCTATACTCCGGTGGTAAACGCCTTGTACTTACAAGCGCAGTAACCCTGAACAAATAAAATGCCACTTTAATTAGGCCAGGTTCTCTGTAGCGACGGTCTACCTCGACCAGACAAACGGGTAGGTAGCAAAAAGCACGAAGGAACGCGGTCAGTTTACTAGAGTCTGTCTGGTCTTACAGTTCTTCATTTACTATTTCTTTCTGTTTCTTTGTAACTGTTATTCATCTGATATTTCAGTTATAGCTGCTTTGTATCTTACTTTGTAGATTTTTGCTTTTTCACCTATATTTATACTTTAGCATCCCCACCCCCACCCCCACCCAATCCTTCAACTGGACACATCTAGAACATTCCCGTCCAATTCTGCCGCAGCGAGGTATACGCAGCACCTTAATGTTCAACTTAGGATTTACACCGCCAGACTATGCCGGGACCATGACAGGGCTACAGAGTTATGTTTACTACTCGGGGATATTTAACGGGAGCGATCATGCCGTGTACACCGGCGGTTCTTGTTCAGAAATAATACCTTCGCAACCATCAGCTGTTCTCACGACCTCGTTCACAGCAGCACAGCGGCTAAGCCACTGAGCGAGCGGAACGGGTAGACAGTTCTGCTGCATACGTGGGAAGATTTTTACTACTGCTGCGTAAGCCTGAAAACAGAGCGAGAACAATAAAAATCTACGAGGTGAAAACATTTTTTTGCTTACCGGTGGGATTCCAAGCTCCGTTGTTGGATAACCCTTTATCTGCTACGGAACGAAAGGGAGAGAACAAGAAAAAGGAGGTCCGATCAGGAGGTTGTGTCATCGTTAACGTATGCGACCCATTAACCGCAGTAATAGGTTGTAAACAACTCCGCTATCGTTTTACGTGCAAGGCAGTTTGTTATTCTGTCAGTAAATATAGAATAGAATAGAATAGAATAGAATAGAATAGAATAGAATAGAATAGAATACCATTTTATTTAATGTTCGTTATAAGACTTGACGAGGCGAGAGAAAAAGCTGCTGTGGACAGCTTGACGAGCTCTCGCCCCGTACGTGTGTATGGGCAGTAGATGGCGGCTGACGGTATACATCCTAGAGGGCTTGCGTGTAATTAATACAGCGCATTTTCGAAAAGACAGTGTTTTCCTGTAAAATGCAGCAAAATATTCATAGAAAAATAGTTACAACAAATGTCATTAAATGAACAGAAATGAGAAAAGGAACAAGTTTACACAATTTCTAGCGGAACATTGCTTGCAAACATAGCCAGAACTGGTACTCTTCGGGAGAAAAAAAAGAAGAAAGAAAAAGAGAAAAGAGCCAAAATTATTACAGGTGCATACTTAAAAGCCCAGGAATCCTTAAAGAATGAAAGTCAACGCGACGTTCAATAAATTGATTTAGAAGTTTAGGGACAGTATGGGACAGCATTTGATTACCCTAATTGGTTCTGCAACATCGAACTGTCCAATGTTCAGTATGTCGAGTGTTGTATACAGGTACATTCAGAATTAACTGCGCAAAACTAGTAAGGAATTTCTCGCTACGCTTTGCCTCGCTTCTAAAGCCGTGCTTAGGTGGAAGTCATAAAAATTGTCTGCTAGAGAATCTATAAAATATTTGCATGTGATGATAATTGATTTGATAAGCACGCATGGATGGCATATTCGCACTGCCTGAACATATCGAAGCCCAGTCGAATAAGCTCTCAATATAATGCTGTCCAGGGCTGCCCTACGTAGGACTTTAAAAAAAGTATAGTGATTAAAACCTTTGTTAAAGTAGAAAATAAACACGTAGAATTCTTTAGAAAGAAATTTTTATTTGTGGACGTTACCCCAGAAACCCAAGAACGTAAAGTAATGCCACGCGTTTGAACGAACAGTGGTTTGCGTACACGCTCGTGAAAACAGCCAGGGAAAAAACGAAAAAAAAAAAAAACAGCGACGCCTGATCGCTGGAGTAAAAGGAACGGTGACCACGAGGGTGCTTACCACGTGGGAGGAAAAGCGTGGCCAGGATGCCACCGTTCATAACCAAGAGAACTACGACCACTGTGGTCATCGTGATGATGGCACTGTCCCTGCACAACCTGTGAAGAAAACGAGGCCGTCAAAGGGGAAGGCAGACATCAACAAGGACATTGCCGGTGGTCCACGCTACCTCCCCCTGAACGTCCACTTTTTTTATACAAAAGTCAAAGCCCCTTTCCTAAGAGAGAGATGATAAAAACGCAAAACTTTCCCCCGTGCAACCTGAGTCAAAGACCAAAATCCGAACTGCTTCGACCCTGTCGGCATGGCGCAATCGGATAGACGTTGCCTTCATAACGCGAGGGACCCAGGCTTTGTTCCGAGCTCTGGAAGCGTTTTAGATGCGAAGCATCTCATGCTCGGGGCTGTGTCCCTCCCTCTCTCATTGTCGTTGTCCGCCGTCCGCACTCTACTGCGCATGCGCGTCTCTTCAGCCCCGTCAGCGTTTGGCCTGACGTCAGCGCAGTCCACTATAAAAAGAAATAGTTAGGCGGCGCCCGCTTTCGATCCCACGACTCCCTGGCCGCAACGGGAGGTACGTGGCGCTCTTCCCACTGCGCTACAAACCGAGACGGGAGCACGTGCGACGAACGCGCCTTATGTCCTTCACTAATTCAAACTACGCCAAGAAGCTACTGATACAACGAAGGCACGCGAAGCTGAACGTCAACCGAAACGACGAACTGAAAACTAATGGGAACCTCACTCGACCCCATGGCTGCTTCGCATACTACTGAGGGTTCCTCTACGGGAAGATGGTGTAAATTTTTGTATTTTTTTGAGGCGCTTGATGTGCCTTCGCTTATCATCATCACCGTTTTGAGACACCCACTGCGTAAAGTTGGCTTTCGTGCAGTCAGTTTTGGCGCGACATAGAACGCCATCAGGGAGGCAAAGAAAGCTTCGCTTTAATAATCGGCTTTACAAACTCGGGTACGAACTGACGGGTCATTAGTAGCGCACTAACAGCCGATCAATAATTTCAGCCGCTGTTGTTAAAAAATTCATGTTTCACTGTTTGATTCACCTATTCTTTTTAATGTATGAAGCATAATTCGGCGAATCCCCGAGTTTTCTTGACGCAGATTTCCGGAGTTTGTTTTTTATGTATGTGTCGTTCTCCTTACGTCGTTTTTTTTTTCAAAACTTAGCTTATTTCACCTCGCGGGGACCCTTTAGTTCCAAAAAAAACACTCTTGTCAAAACAGTATGCACGAACACAAGACATACACAGGCAAGGCGCCGTAGTAGTTACTGGTGACATGGTTAATGCATGTCACGAAATTAGCGCAAAGGAAACATTCAGCCCATTCGAGAATATAAGGCTGTGTACTTTTAGCCAAATGTGCCCGATAGATTTGTTTTTACGAAAACAAATCCAGACGTTTGCACATTGGTTATAAAAACAGCGAAAAGAGACGAGTCAGTTGTACAAAAAATGGCTACGTGTCGGCTTGCTTTGCTGCAGATGTCCTCAAAATACAATGGTCCTATGCTTGCCTTGCCACGTAACATTCTATTTTCTCGTTCTCCCGCACCCCAAGAAAATGCCGCAGGTGGGCTTCACCGCAACACCCCACAACGACAAATCATCGCGACCAAACGTACGAATTTGGCGAATGAAGAAGCACAACTTGCGATTAGAGTAAACAAATATCTGCGCTGGGACAATATCGTACATACGCGCCTTACGCTGTGTACCAGCGCAGTTTCTATTAATGCGTAGCATTCTTTGCGGAGTACCCCCACAGCTAGGACCGTATAACGACTTGCATTTTCACAAAAACGCAGATTTGGCGTAAGTAACACCTTTATTCGTTCTAATAGTGTAAATGGAGATTATTGGCAAGACAGAATTCGGATAAACCAAAAAATAAGAAAAATAAAAAAATGAGAATTTTCACAAATATGATCTGCCAAAATCAAAAACATACATCTTACATATCTCCCCAAAACTGAAACCTACACAAAAAGTCCGCAAAAGAACGTTGGAAATCATCATCACCACCACCATCATCATCATCCTACTCAGACACACTGCAGGGCGAAGGCCTCCCCCCTTGACTTGCTACTAGTGTCAGTCATGTACTTCCAGTTTGTCTTATGTATGACCAGAGTTCTTCAATGCTTCTCTGGTCATGAAACTCCCGGCCAAGCTTCGTACGGGGACAAAGGCTATACCGCGAGGGGCGCCACCGCAGATCGGAGGGCATCGGGCGGCCGCCGCTGCTCTGTAGCCAGACCGGCAGGCAGGAAAGCAGTAGCAGCATGCCCGTTGGCGCCAAACTTTTTCGCCACTCACAAAATGATAAGTCCATTTGAGCGGCCCACGACACGCAAAGCGGAGGCGCAGTGCTGATAAGGCGGCGAGCGTCTGTTTTATCTTACTCCGTGGTCCGTTCCCTGCCAAACGCGCTCTGACCACGCCCCCGGCTGCCCTCCGATCAACACCAGCGCCGCGGCGCGGCGGCGTACGAAGCTCTCCCATCGCGTGATGGCGAAGTTTCATGACCAGAAAGGCATTGAAGGAGCCTGGTATGACTAATGCTTTCTTTTTGCTGAACAATGTTGACATGCGAGAAGCATTCCACCAGTTGTAGTAGTTTGGGAAAGTTATGCCTACATATCTTTCCTGTTCAAGCGTTCTATCAACTTTTGGCCGGGCGGCTAAGTCGAATGACGCGCAGATAGGAATGGAGAACAGACAGACAGACGCATCGAAATTTTGCGAGCTCAGGTAGACCAAAAAAGTCTGTGTCACGCATTGCCTGCATGAACGGTTCCATTAGGAGCGTTTCTGTCCGCATAGATAAGTTCAAATTCGTCCAACTCTCGTTCGACTGCTGAAAGCAGCAAAATAAAGAGGGGTGCGACGTCCTTCGCTTCGGTCCTTCTCTCGAGTGTACCCTCTTCTACTCGTCATTCGCTTGTCCAAGTGATGCTTCGAAGTAAGTTGGACCTCGTGGAAGTGAACCCTTTCTAGTTGTGCCATTCATGCTTTTCCTACCAGACTAGCCCAAACATCACTGATTGCGGGCGTCTTTACGTGCGTACATGGCTCGCATATTTTGAGCAACTATCGGATGAAGCTCCTGCTAAGATATGTTAATATTGTGACCAAGAGGTCTGAAGCTGCATCCCTCTTTACGATGATTAATTACGCCAAAACTCGCACTTTTGGTAGTTCAAGTGGTTCGAAATCTCTCTGTGGCGTTTCTCATTGTACACAAGTTGTTTGAAAACGAAAATAATTTGATTTTAGTTTACTTACAAGAATCCTGAAAAAGAAATGCAATAAATAAGCAGTTTTAGGTTATCTAAAACATATATTACATCACATCGAATTAAGTTAGGCTAGATTAAAATATTGCGATTTACCTGAAATAAAAGAAATGTACAAGTATACCCCGGAAACAATCGAGCTAATACAGCCCATATTTTAAATAAAAAAAGAAAACAAATTAAAGCCGTTCCAGTCAACGTGAAAGCTGTCAGTCATTATGACTGACTTCTTGCCAACAGGGGTGTCCCCTGTGGAATGAACTACAAGATGTTTATAGAAATGTTCTGCCTTCTCTTTAGCAAGTACTTCGGTGCGGCCTCTTTTTGGAGGCCGATCATTTGGGGGAGGGGGGGGGGGGGTTGAGAAAATACTATACAGCATGTATAAAAGCAGGGAGACGGGGGTACTTTCTCCTTTGACGTTACCCTGGTAGTCAAAGAGGACCCGGAGCTCCCTGCCTGGTAGACAGGCAGGGAGCCCATCGGCCGGAGCTTGACCAAGGCTCCGACGGCCACCGTTAGAGGTTTCTACCCTTCACCTTAAAAACACATCACCACGGTAGGTTACAGCTTATGTTGGGGGGCTCGGGGTCCGCGGTATCGCCAGTACCGTCACCAAGATTACTCAAGGTGCCCCGTGCGGGGGTTCTGTTCTTTTTGTGACAGCTTATCCTCTCACACGTGTCGGCGTTGCACTGCCACTTTTTTACTTACTATCGTAAAAACCAACCGAACGAGCGTTTGGAACCAAAGAACGCGGGTGCTGCTGGTTAATTAAATATATTTTGCCTCAAATGTACAGTCGTGAGCTGAAGTAAACGGACCACGGGAGCGGTGGCCAAAACTAATCGCTGCGCCGTCTGGTTGCGCGGCGCCTGCTGTCGAGACCGCGCACAGCGCAAGCGCGGCCTCTCAGTACAGCACGCATGCCGGCATCGGTCGCTTTTTCGCGATGGCATCGCGCTCCGATAAATTGGCGCCAGGGGAACATCGCCGATTTTTTGCTGTCTGCAGATCAACCCGCCTTCTCTGGAAACGGCATGCTCTCGCAATCGGCGGCAGCAGTTCGGACAACGCTGCTCCGCTGATAAAGTTGGCGCACCACTGATTATCTCGTGCTAGTAGATTCTTTCACCGACTCATCCCCATCAACAAATGAAGTAAAAAAAATCACAGTGTATTTGAAGAAAGGAAGACAAAACACCATCTTTTCCCGTCTTTCAGCATAGTTGCGAGATTTTAGCGCTCTGAGAATATAAGCGAACTTGAAAAGTTATTCCTGCCAATCTTTACACACTAAGGTTTCAACAAATACTGTAGTGTTTACGTATGTGCTGCATTCATTTATGAAACTTCGTTGCCTTACGCAGCATATGTGCCATTTCACAATCGCTCGGGAAAATCAAGTATCGTAATTTTAATTTTAAGGCACCCATCCATACATTTAGTGTTCGAAAACTCTATTGCGATATGCGATACCATTGAACGGGGTTTTGGATACACAGTGACTACCGAAACGCAGCCAAACCACATTCTTGATTTCGATTTATTTTCACATGAAAACAATATGTTCGTACGCACTTTTAGTAACAGGATTTGAAATCGATGCATGTGATACAAATGGAGATGACTACCTCATGGTCGGTGACATGCGGTAAACAGACGACGTTATAATTCAAAAAAGCCCAATTTATTTACACATTTATTTGCAAAACAGAGCACAGAACAGCCGTACTCAGATGAGGGTTCGCAGAAAAAAAGAGATGCGTGAGGGCACCTCGGAGGGTCCATGGATGCCCCCGCGGCACTGTCAAACTTTGTTTTTTCTAACCTTGTCGCCAACTCGAAAAGTGTATTTGCCGCATGGCATGTTCGAACAAAAAAAAGTCAAAGCTGGCTTTTTTACACAACGTTTTATTTATGCGAGAAAAAACACACACAAAAGGCTGGCATAGAAATATGTAATGAACGACTTTGGTTGCAAGGGTTCATTGTCGGACAACACGACACGCATCAAAATGTTCCGTCGTGGTGTACCGCATCACTGTTTCAAGTCCAAAAGGGGTCTTGGCACGCTAACGGCCTAGTACTACTGGCATAAAAAAATCAGAGATAGTACAAATATCCCGTCCTGTGGGCTCCACTATCTTCTTCAAAACACTGAACACTTTAGCTTCATTACAAAAGTCCCGCCTCCCAAAGGCACGTCAAAACAGAGAGGGAGGAGGACCTATCGATTAAACCATACCACACCGCTGATCGGCCACGACAATCAATCTTTGCTGTGCACACGAATAGCCACGTGACGCAACTCTCTCACTCTCATGCGGAAACCCCAAGGTGTTTATAGAAAACAAGCTAACGAACAAACAGCAAAACAACAGAACTCCACTCAGAAACTCGCAGCGTTGAAATATCAAACCTCGTGTTCTCAGTGTAAAGCAGAGCGAAGCAATGCACGCCGAAAATGATGTTTAGCGCCGATTTCCTTTTTTGATAGCCCATTCCGGTATTCCAAGAAGTCGCGTCGTGCACGAATTATAAACGATCCATCACGTACTCACTCGTCAACATATATCTGCCGTCGTGGCGACAGCCTTACACCCCCGAGAAACCGAAACACGGCTGCGTAGTTTTAACATCAGCCCCAAAGACCCACCCTCACGGTCTCCCCATTCAAACATCCTGACCTCTCGACTGACCTCACAGTTCTCGTCTCTCTTCTGGGGGCTTCTATCAAACATGACCCATATAACACCCTCAAAGACAGTGGAAACAATTTTACCTATCGGCCAGCACCCCTCCGCCTGTTTCTTTCATGTAGCGTGCATGCCAGAGTGGGACATCCCAACTTTCCTACACACGATGAAAAGCGAAACGCTTCCCCATACGCGCGCTGCGCACCGCTCCGCACCGCCCATCAGCCCAGCCGGCATTGAATCGAGGAAATAAAAAAGACCAAACAAGGTAAACGGCACTAATAAATGAGATTCTGGCGGTTTTCAGGATTTAAGTGAAGCACTCGAACATAACAGCAGGTTCGTGCAACATTGCATTTGTCTATGCAAAAATGAAAAATGTAAAGGTAATGATTTCCTTACAGTATAAAAAAATAAAAGCACTGCAGATAACTTCCGCATGAAAACAAAAAGTAATAGGCGTAGCTTGCATTTTAATTAAATGTTCATCAATAGGTTGACACAACACTAGTGGCCGGAGTGGTTGCCGTCAATGGCAATTACTTCGCGAATACGATCTGGCATTGATCCGTAAAGGGGGGCCACCACATCTGCGCGTCTTCGAAGGCGCTCCCACTCCTCCTTTACGGCATCCCACAAAGCGTCCGCCGTAGTGTGGACAACGTTTGCACGGGCTAGTTGGGATTTCATCACACCCCAAACATTTTCTATGGGGTTCAAGTCAGCGGCGTTGGGCGGCCACTCCAGCTGGGGCACTTGTCTGTCATCCAAAAGCTGGATGACACAGCGCGCCTTGTGGATGGGGCTGCGGTCGTGCTGCAGCAGGAAGCACCCGTCCTTGAATGGTCCGTCGTATACGTACGGCAGAAGCACGTCGTCGACGATGCCGCAGTAGTAGGACGCATTGAAACGCCCGCTAATGCGGACCAGGGGACCAAGTCCGTCTTTGCTGATGGCTCCCCAGACGCTCACTGCACAGCGACCACTGGAGAGCACCTTTTGGGTGTATCCCGGCTTGTATCTGCATAGAAATAAACGCAATGCGTCAATAGGTGCAAAAAATACTAATTCGGTGGTGCCAGTTAATTATAGCACCAGAGTCATTACCCTTTAAATGCGACTTCTAGAGCAACAAAAAGCGTGCAATTGTGTGACTTACAACAATATGTTCCAACCCAAACAACCAATCATAGTGCTGCTCACAAGAAGTCCCCATAAAGAACTGCTGCTAATTATTGAAAGAAACGGCTATAGTAAAGATAAGTCACTCAATACGATGGGCAGTTAACAAGGACAATTGTAGCTTTATCTGGCGAGTTGTAACAGTTTTTAACCCAGCATGATATTTTATAAACGATTAATATTGGAGTGAATTGCAGCTGTGTTCTTACCTCGACTTAGGAGGGCGCCAGACGGGCCGCTTCTGCTCCGTTCGCGTAGAAAATGTGGATTCGTCGGTGAAAATAACTTCTTTCCATTCTTCGACTGTCCAATTTTCCACGCTTCTGGCGAACTCCAGTCTCTGCTGCCGCTGAGACTCCGTGAGGAACGGCTTTTGTGCTGCCACACAGCTTTTTAGGCCAGCCTCCCGGAGTCTCCTTCTAACTGTGGTGCACGAAACGTTAAGGTCTAGTTCAGCCCTCAGTTCCGGCGCACTCATAAATGGCTCTTCAACGGAAGAAGCAACAATTAACATATCTTCCTCTTCTCCCGTAGCCCTTGGCCGTCCACTACGATGCGCATCCTCCACTCGTCCGTCTTCATCACGGAAAGCCTGGATAATCCGGCTCACTGAAGTTCTCGACCTCCTGGTGCGTCGGCAGATTTCCCGTTGCGGAACACCTTCTGTAGCAAGCTTTATAATGTGAAGCCTGTCTTCGTGCGGCACTCGTGGTGGCATCTTCGCAGAAGACGCAGCAAGAGCAAAGCAGTCCCCTTAAATGCATGTTTCTGTCCAATCACACGACAGAAACCATATCACTGGGTTGCAGCGAACGTTATGTCACTTGAGAAATCCCAGCCATGAAAATTAAAAAAACAAATTACCTATTACCTATTGCGTCACTTGTCGTGCGATAATGCCCAAAAAGGCAGACGAATTCGCACCCTGCATGCGCTTGACTATCGGCATTGTGCTGGGGCATGATAAGATGCATCATACTTCAAACAAAAAACAGCGCTCAAGACGGGACAGAAAGAAGGAGGCTACACACACAGCGCTGTGTGTGTAGCCTCCTTCTTTCTGTCCCGTCTTGAGCGCTGTTTTTTGTTTGAAGTATGAACCAACAGGCCCAAATACTTCCTTTGCATAAGATGCATGTCTGCGAAACATTGATCACAAAGGCAGGACAGACAATCTCTAAAGCACCTCTTTAAAGCAAAATAATTGACGTCTAGCTTTAAGAAAACAAAATCTGTTAGTGGTACCTCACCTGGAATATCGCGTGTCGCCGTCGTCTGTCACCCAAAACACGCATTGCTACCAAGTCAACTTTAAAGGGGCCCCATGACCTGCCTATGCGGGCGAATATATCTAAGAAACAAATGCACTTTATTTGAACTTAAAGACCACTGTGCGGAGTTCCACGCAGTCAGTTCACACTGGACTTATAAACGTTCAGAAATATCGGCAGCTGTCAATACATCATTCCAGTGAACAGTTCTAGGTCATAAATGGCATACTTAAAAAAACCATTCCACGTCAAGTTATACGAAAGTTGTCTGCTTCCAGGACTCCTCAATCACCGAGATCTTAGTCGGCCTCGTAGATAATTAGTAGTCGCAGTTTTAATACGATAACGGGAAGATACAACTTCCAAATCAGTTCGAACAGCCTCAGCAGGTTCAGCAAAACAACCGCGAAAATTGGCTTAGAGACTCCTCATTTCTGTCTGCTAAGATAATAATGTATTAATTCCAAATTTCATCAATCTAATTCACACTAAAGTATGTTTACCCTACGCCAACTACAACTGTTCGCGTTTAGTTTTTCGAGGTGATTTGCTTATTACCTTCATAACAAATAGAAAAAATATGAAGTCGTTATTGTATATCCTACGTCTTAGTCCAACATGTTTACTAAAATTAAAAAAAAATCAACGTGGGACGTCATCTTCGTTTGAAGCGTTCGTGTTATTGAAGAATTACTAAGGCGGCATTTATTTCATGTGGTTTTAGAATTTTGAAGTAGTATTTGAGCCCTTCAAAAACAACATAGGCTGCGTTTTATCTGACCAATCATTCGTGTTAAATTCGTGTTAACACTCTTGTGTTAAATTTGTGGGAAATATACGAACTCTCCCAAGCATGGGCGCACGCACATACACCGACAATTTGGTCACGAATAAGCTGCTATGCGTGTCCCGGTGGGTATCTTTCGCGAAAATCGCAGCGTTATAGCAAGGTGTGATGTGCACGATTGCGGGGTTTGGTGACGGGTGTGATTAGGTGTGGAAGCTGAATTGCTTGGAATTCATTGTAATGTAATGGGAAGCCTCTTTCATTAGGAGACAAGTTTTCAATGCAGCCGGGGCAAATATAGCAAAACAAGCAAAATATGCCGCACACCACCGTGAGTTACAAGAAAGGCCCCACTCTGGTTGGCCGCTTTGTTCGGATGTATTTACTGCAATGCTTTTCCCGCTGGTATACATAAGAAGAAAACACTCTGTTCGAACTTCCTAAGCCCGTATATTTTATCCGGGATGCAACAAGTAAGAAAAAAGAAAGATAAACAGCCTATGAGCCCGACGCAGCCACAGCACGCTGAAAGTGACAGCGTAGAACCGTTGCGGCATATCAGATGATTACCATAGATAGGGCGGTGCTGGGCAGCGTTCGCCTAACTACGCGGCGTGATTCCCCTGGCGCTGATTTATCGAAGCGACAAGCAGTCTCGAAGGAGCCGGGGATAGTGGCATGCGTGCTGTACTGATAGGCCGCGCTTGCGCTGTGCGCGGTCTCGACAGCAGGCGCCGCGCAACCAGACGGCGCAGCGATTAGTTTTGGCCACCGCTCCCGTGGTCCGTTTACTTCAGCTCACGACTGTACCTGTTGTTTTCTTTGCGCTAAACAACGGGGAGATGTATGAGAAGCGCAAGCGGTTCACGATTTTCGAACGGTTATGACTATTTAAGCCGCTTGGTTTTCGAAGCCTCTGCGGGACGCCCTACGACGGTACGCCGGGCTGTACTTGGGTCCGTTACCTCGCTGCGCCGCCTGATACCGACAGTCGCTTGACATCGAGCGTTACAGCGAGCTACGACGACAAGGCGAGCCCCTAAAGTGCTCTGCACTTAAAAAGAAAAGAAGGCCTAGTGTATACAGTCGTGCAGTAAACGTTGCGGCTTCACTGCGCACTATAGAGCGCATGAAAGAGCAGTTCGTACGCGGACTGATGCTGTGGGCGTCCGGCCTCGGGGTGGCGGGGCCACGGGGCTCGCTCGTTTCCTCGGAGCTGTCACTCGTGGTGGTCGCGGGAGCGTCGGGGTGCAAAGTCGGTTTCCGCAAGCCGATGGGCGCAGCCCAAGCAACGGGAGGGCCGTCGTCAGCTTTCTGCGCACAGGTGGCGAACGCTGTGTCACCAGGGCGGAACGAAGGCGGAAGACAACTCGCGGTAAGCCGCGCTTTCCGTTTGGCCCGCGCCATTTGGGAGACGGGAACGGGAAAGCCGTGTGGGGTTACATACTTCAGGTTACATTTTTCCCTTTCATTTAATTGCCCTTAAAGGCCCGAAGGCATTACATAAGGGGGAGGGGGGCTTGCGCCAAGGTATAAGAGTTTACACACTGAAAACAACAACAACAAGAACACAATAGAAATCTACACCAGTTAGGAATTGCGAAACTATTGCAAACATGATGAACTGGGCAGAAAAAAAGAAAAAAAAACGTAACAACGGAATTTGCACAATCGATTCGGCAGGAGTATCACGTGAAGGCTGAAAGGTTCGTTGTTTCACGTTTTTTGCGAAATATTTTCCGGTAACGGCACGAAGCTACGTCATTGGGTGGTGAATTACAAATTGCTATTGCGTGAGGAAAGAAAAAACTATTCATTGATTCTTGAGATTGGGTGACTGTGGTTAAGACGGGCAGAAGGTCATGGAGGCGGCGTTAATAAAGCATGTCGTGATTGTGACGGGTAGTAAAAGGTGTGTGCAAGGCACAAACAAGCAATAATGCGGCGTGTAGCGAGGGTGGGGAGGTTGATATACTGTTTGAGTGACGTCACACTGACTGTGTGCGAGTACTGTGATGCTACTGTGACGTAACGTCAAACACTATGAAACATGTTAGCACCACATCTGCTTCGCGACATGCCTGCGTGTGCAGTCATGCAGCTTTGGGACTTGCCCACAAGTTCAACTCTTTCCTTTTTTTACCATATATTAATGATCAATGTCATACTTTAAGCAGAATTATGTCCACCCATCTGTATGGACGTACGTAAGCACTATCGCGATAAATTGAAATACGAACAACGGAGCGCGCGGCTTTCAGTACATGCCGCGCATCCGGGCGACGGGCCGCGTATGCGCAGTGCGAACACGTTACGAGAGTTTGTGTCCAACGTTGATATGGAAACACCGTGGTTCGGCGTGTGTGACTCTTGGTTTGTCTTCCACCGAGTTCGGCGCCGGTTCACGCAAGCGTTTTAACTTTGTTGCTTCGGTGAGTGAAAACGGTGCACGCGGCAATTTTTGCTTCATTTTTTATTTCGTGCTGAGCGCCCAATGGACGATCGAAATACGATGGTCTTTTTATGTCAAAGTTGGTCACGAACTTTCGTAACAAGTTCGCACTGCGCATACGCGGCCCGTCGCCCGGATGCGCGGCATGTACTGAAAGCCACGCGCTCCGTTGTTCGTATTTCAATTTATCCCGATAGTACGTATATACTTACGTTGCGCAGCACCCTCGTGTAGAACACCGCTTTTCGTCCTTCCGGCATTTTGCTGACTCGGTCTCAACTACCTTAGAACCGCTTCCTCACTCTGATCTTTGAGCCGTCTTCTTCGGTCCCGAATATTATCCCGAAGAAGAGTTTGCTCCGGCGCTTTTCACACATACCCGGTTGAAGTATCACTAGCTGTTATGGACAAGTGTGCTGCGCACTGCAGACGCATCGCCAGCGGCATTGTCATCCTGACCTGATCGCCACCAGCCCGGGATGAGGGCCAGTTTCGTGTGCCACCCCTCGCCTCGAGCATTCAGTAATGACGCGGCCCTCAACAAGCTGCGTCACGATAGCTCTCCCCCTCGTAAGTGATGCATCACGGAACGGAAGGAGGCTTCTCAAGACGGAGGTGTCATCCTCACGTCAGTCAAGCGCGGATTAATAAAAGGTAGATGAAACTTTCCGTGCCTACGAATACGTCCATCGGTTGTTATGATAATGTGTCTTACAAAGTTCTAGAAGCAGGCGTTCACCTCGAATTCTCTTTCACTCGTCTAACCGCGTCAGTTTGGTGTGCCTCTACAATCGTAGGCTGGCTTACCGAGTTTGGTGGAGCAAGGGCGGCCTCGGCGTCACCGGAGGTCGAGGCGCTGCTCTCCGCGACCTCTGCGCGCAGATCTCGGCGGGGGGCCACTCGCGCTGACCGCACCAGGTAGGCCTCCTCCTGCCTGGGCAGCAGGCGACGATCCGCGCGCGGGGCCGCGATCCCCCGCAATGGCTGCCTCGCCACCACCAGCTCCGACGACGACGCTTGAGCTTCAATCAGAGGCGCGACGGACTGAGCCTGACTTGGGCCTCGGGCTGAGGTGGGGGACCGAGCCTTCTGAGAGGAGGCCTGCAGTTTTTTTGCATTTCCGGAGCGAAGCACCGCCAAATCGTTTTGTGGAGGAGGCGTCTGTGCCCTCTTGGCTACGACGTGTCCTCCTCGTCGGTTCGAACCTCGTTCCATGCCAAAGTCACCTACGAAGACAGAATAAAAACTGACCTCCTCGTACCTATGACAAAGCGCGAAATAACGGATTCATAAGCGCATGCTTTTCCACTACTGAAGCGGGAAGCAAGTGCCCTCTATTTTAATTGAGTACCCGGAGGCTCGCAAGTACCCGGATGCTCGCAATGGCGTATGCCGCATGAAGATGCGGTTTCACTTATTCTGAACCCGCCCCTATGCACTTGGATTGAATGAAACCCACTTCGCCGGCCTAAGGAGTACCGCCTCCCTTCCACTCTCCCACAGTACACCTCATGCGCCTTAATCCTGCTTCAAGCTATGCGACCTTGGGATAAGAAATACGAGTGAGGAGAAAGAAGAGGGATTTTGTCATGATCATGAATACGAGTGGCGTTGAAATGTTATGGCGGAGGCTTTATGGCAGGCTGTTTCAGCCCTCACATTACCAACCATATATACCAGCCTGCAAACCCCGTTCCGTTGACTGCTGCTTCCGCTGATCAGCCCCGCCCTCAGCCGGAGGTCGGCATGGCTGGCCCAGACCATCCAGTGACGACCGACAGTAAGTGTCGAATGGATAAGCTGCACTGGCAGCAAAACATCACGTACCAGCAGAATTTTCCTGATGGTACATTGGCCGGCATTGCGCATTACGCGTTAGGCGTGTGGGGAAATATAGCCGTGAAATAGAGCCATGAAGGAGCGTTCAACAGAAAACGCAGGACAATAACTCGTTACCACCTTGGAATCTGCCAAAGAAAACGGCAGCGGGGACTTGGCTAACCACTCCAACAAAGATGGATTTTAATGGTCTGAGGACTGAGATAAAAAAACCGAATCTCAGAATCTTCTCGGAGTTCATAAGTCAAAACCAAGGGAGCCCCAAGCGAGGACCTGTCCATAAGTATCTAGGGTAAGCTTCACTGTAGCGGTGCTTGCTTCTGTTACTGGAATGGCCTGAAAGTGCCTGAAAGAATACCTCATGAATAAAGGTTTTCTTGTTGACGCCACTCCTCACAAGAGGGCACACAGTCTTCGTACGCATCTGGCGGAATAGATGTTAGAGATGCCACGGAGTGCACAAAAAAAAAAAAAAAAAACGAGGGGGCGGGGGAGGGGAGAGGCCGACGCGGCCGGCCCATTTTGCGGACGTACCTGTTAACGCCAGTACAGACTCGCCTTGGAATGTACTCCCGCAGGCCTCGTAGGTGAATTCCTTCAAATGAACGACGCGTTTCTTCTGCTTTTCTCTTGGTACTGTGAACGTTCGACCACGCCAACAAAACCAGCGCGCTCATGGGCAGCGTCTTCTTTTTATTAAACGATGATGCTAATTGTGGTTGCCTGATAATGATGATGTCGTCCAGTGATTGGGAACACACCAAGACATGAAATATGCCTAGAAAACCGGGTGAGTAGTGGTTGTGTTGCCGAGGCGGCTGAATGAATGAATGAATGAATGAATGAATGAATGAATGAATGAATGAATGAATGAATGAATGAATGAATGTACCATTTATTAGTGCCGAGATAACTGGGATATCATCTTACGTCCCATATGTTCGTTCTCAATCGCGGTCCTCCCAGCCAGCATTTAGCTGAAAGAAACGCTGTGAGGAGGAGGAGAATAAACATTTATTGAGCATAAGTGCTGATGGCAGGGCACTCGCCCGGTGGAGGGCATCCTTATTCCGGGATACCCAGGCTGTGACTTGCCGTCCAGGCCCTCTTGACCAGTTCTTGCTGGTGTCCAAGGTCCGGATCGACCAGACGAGCCATCCACTGCTCAAAAGTTGGGAAGGGGAGTGGGAAACTGTTTTGGTGGTTGGCCTTTTCTGGTAGGTTGAGCTGGCCCTTCAATGTGCTAGTCTTTGTTTTGCTTAACAGCTTTTTTAACAATCGGTAACCCTCCTGTATGGCCTTGAGTTCCTTTCGTTTGTCAATGCTAAAAAGAAATATTCACCCCCCCCCCCCAAAAAAAAAAACAAAAAACAAAAGCAACAAAACAACATGGGTGAACGTTTCAAAAGACGGAGCACAAGTAAATGAGAGAAAAATAATTACGAATAGCCTTTTAAAAAAATAGCGTTGGCGTTGGCTTCTTGCTTCGACTCGGAGTTCTTTTATTGCTGTAGCATCAGTTGTGTGCACTCATAGCAAGATACGGTGCGCGCAAACTGTGGATAGCAGAATTAGGCCACAATTTCTGTAGAACGCGAAAATTGATTCGTTTTCACTCTACTTCAAGCCACGCACACAAGTGCAGAATAACGGAATAATAATAGACTATGACTACACAGTGTATGCACCCTTCCACTTACTGCTTAGCAGAGTCTATGCAACACCAGCCCCATCCACTCAGATTTGGACATCCCATTAGCGCTAAGCTTTGCGACCCTTCCAATTTTTGTAGATTTTTCGTAAAGGATCAGGCAATGCAACGGTTGACGCTTTTTGTTTTGATTTAGTTATTTCCTTTGTTAACCTAAACTAAACTGAGTCTGCAATGCCAGGAGAAGAATTATCACCATTAGATCAAAAACGGGTTAATTACGCAAACCCGCACCGACTGCTCGGTCGTGCAATGCCAAATTAGCAGCCAACTCCCTGTGTTTCACACGCCCAATTAGGCGATTGTTTTGGCTCGCAAAGAGACAAAAGAAGTGCAGAGGGACGATTACACCGATGCAGCAAACACATGCGGAAACTAAAAAAAACGGTTTTGTAAAAATTCATAAAATATTCGCGTGCTGCCGTCTAAACGAGTACAAACTTCCGTTCACATCCAGCAACCTATTCAAAACAACGAAATGGTCTGAGAAATAAACCAGCTAGCCGAGTCGTAAATAATGACACGAACGAACTCGAGTACGCCGAACAGGAGTGGATGAAGGTCGATGGGAGAGGCCTTCGTCCTGCAGTACACCCGAAAGGCTGTCGGTGATGATGATGATGATGATCAAACTTGTTGTGTAAATGAGAGGGCAGATGATTGTGCATCATAGTACAGTAGAACCTCGTTATACTGAAATAGTATCGGGACAGCAAATTAGTTCGTTACAACCGATATTCGTTATAAGAGTAGAGGTAAAAATCTGCTATAACAAATCGACCATCTGACTCCCGCAAAAATACTTGATACAAAAATGCATTTTTTTTAGTCTTCGAGCCCACTATACACAAGGTAACCCTTACGTTTCTCCTTGCTGCATTTCGAGCCAAAATAACCGGAACATGAGTACGTGAAATTACAACAGAACAGAGCTCACTTGACCAAACAGGATTGCGTCCTTATTTATTTGAGGAAGCATGTGATCTTCGCCTGTGGATACTCACAGCACTGAGCAGGATGAAGTTTTCCACAGTGTCCACGAACAAAAGGGCCTTAACACTTCTGCAATTTAGGACTACGGGGTTTTTTTTCAATCATAGCTTCTAAGCCTCCTGGTCAAATATTTCTTCGTTATATCCGATATCGCACGGTTCTCATGGTTTCAGTTTCGTCATAAAAGAATAATTGTCATTGAAATAAAGCATGACCAACCAAAGTCTGTATTTAGTTCGCTATAGCCGATAATTCGCTACATCAGTGTTCGTTACGACGGGGTTAAACTGTAAGTTTAATAACCAGGATATAGTGATAGAGATAGATTTTTATATTTTTATTATTTTTATATTTACTACCCTGTAGAAGTCTAAATCTGTTGAACCGCAGTGTTGTTGGTCCTCTTCTGTGTTTATCGCGCATCGTAGGAGCGACGCTTTTTTGTTTTTTCGTAATTGTTATGAAACGTCGCTTTTCGGGTTTGTGAGTTTGGTAGCGAGGGAATAAAACAAAATATCAATAAAACCCACCTTTCTTTTTCTTGCTTTCAAATTTCCCGTGTCGTTTGTTCAGGGAGCCACTCGTGGAGAGAAGGTAAGGGAAATTGGAGCGAAGTCTCCTTCAAAGCACCAACCAGACCTTCTTGGCACGCAAAACAAGACTTTACTGACTGCCATAATTGCTCAACAACTATTTCTGACCTTACGCATTTTATAGGTCAGGAACAAATGGCTGGACGCGTTGGTTCATCTCAGCCACAGACCCTGACGCACTCTTCAAGAGTGCTGAAGCGGTTTTCGTTGCCCCGGCATCCTCCGTAGGTGAACTCCCGGCACGTTCCGGTAGAATTGTCGAAGAAGAAAGAAGGGTAGCGGGCAATGCACAGGCCCGAATGGGGCGGCAGATAGCAGACGGCTGGTCTGTCCTCGGCTTCGCCACCTGCCAAAGATTGAAGGTAATTTTTACGCGCTACATTCGGTCAGTCATGCATGAATCTCGAAGAGCTGAAAAACAACGACTTTGACACAGACATATTTAGCTACGTGTTGCGAACACCAGCAACGCCAGGGTGTTCTTCCCTGAGAACATTTGGCCTTTCCCCCATTGCCCCGGACAGCTGCACTCTTTATCTTGCGGGCATAAATAGTTCGTAGCTTTTTTTCTTGCCCTGCTCAACCGTTCAATAGGCGTCTGTGTACCTGTCACCTGTCTGTCAGGGATTTTTTGTTAGCGAACTCGAATTTATGGCCATCTCCTTTCAACAAGCAGAAATGCCTGGTGGACGTGGGTGTTTTTTATTAGGAACAGAAAGCTTACCATTTCAAAAGCACAATCCGCACTTATTCACTCGGAAACGCTTCGTCTTACTCAGCACAAGCTGGCCGACTTAATGTTTGACAGCTTAGCTGGCATGTCTATATAGCGCTTCATGTATTTTTGTTGTCCATCAAAGAAAACTCCTGAGGCTCAACGTGCCTTTGAAATGCGAGGTGTTCCATAGAGTGAGGCGTTGGGAAACGAACGACCCGAAGAGTGTCCCGTCATGTTTAAAACAGCCTTTGATTTCAGTGGGAACCTCACAGTTATAGAACGCACCGGTTGGTTTGTCTTTCTCAAGAAAGGAACTCGAGAATTGCTCTCTAGCGCAGCACACGCCCCGAAAGCGCTGAGAAAGCGTTTCTTTCAATGATGCTGCATTATCTCTGCGCAGAAATGGTCCGTACGCGACACGGACATAGACTATCGGTGCATTTTTGCTTTGCGTGCGTGAAGACGACTTGAAACAAATACAACTTAATCAGAAATGTTCAGCAGAAAACGACTGCAACTGTATGCGTCTTCCTTATGCTTGTCAGTCATCAACGCTCACGACCAAGAATTCGCTCAAGCCTTTCGCCTAAATTTTGCGCCACCTCTATGTTGTGTGCTAAAAAGCTTCGCTGCTTGCCCTCAACTTTCACACACACGATTTTTTTATTGCGTTGTTTTGCTACAGGGCACCAAAAGAATGAGAAAGTTCCTGACAGAAAACTTTAAGTTACTTTTTCTAAAAGCATAGATATAAAGCCTAAATGTAACGCCTAAAACGACCACAGAGTTAAATAATGTTTTAGCGTACAATAGCTTATCCTAGCGTTGCAAGTGAATTGCCCGGACTTACCGCTTAAAGCGATGACCACAAGCAGCGCCGTCATCACTGTGCGTCGCAGCATCGTCGGTACGAGGGGTGGCCGTGAGCGTACCTAGACGTCAGCCCTAATGACAACCTGCGCCCGTCGAATATATACGCCAGGCCATCCAGTCAGCGAGCGAATGCCAATTTAGCTTCCGTTTTCCCTTGAGCGCGGCTTGGCATGCGCCGTGTATACGCTGCCGCAAGCTACGTCCAGTGGCGTCTGGACACGTGCACGACGCGCACGGTTGTCTGAAGGCGCCAGTGACTCCCACGTATCGAGGTCAGAGAGTAAGCTAGAAGCTATTTTCCCGGCATGATCTCATAAGGCATGGGCACGCTACAACGTGGTCCGAAAGCGTCAGAAACGTTCTTCTGCACGTGCCGGTGCTCGTGTATGTGTGCGTCAATGCACGCGTGGGTGTGCGTGTCAGTGTATGTGCTGGTGCACTAACTAATTTTGAAATAACAATGCTTTAAGGTACGCACCACGGGGCAGCCCCCGGGGAAGTGCGGGGTTTCGCTTAAACTTTGACAATGTTGAGCCAGAATTAATTGCCCTTTTAAACCCGCAAACCGGAGGTCTCCCTTAAGGCGAAAAGATCAGGACAGTCGTAAAACACACAAGCACACATGCGCGGACGCATGGACATACATACATACATACATACATACATACATACATACATAAATACATACATACATACATACATACATACTTACATACATACATACATACATACATACATACATACACACATACACGCATACACATACATACATACATACATACATACATACATACATACATACATACATACATACATACATACACGCAGCGGGGGTTCAGTGGGTAAGGCGTTGCGCTGCTGAGAACGAGGACGCGGGTTCGATTCCCGGCCGCCCCGGCCGCTTTTCTGATGGAGGCGAAAAGCAAAAACGCCCGTGTGTACGAGATTTCGGCGCACGTTAAAGATACGGAGCGCTTGATCGCCTGCGTTGCGTTGGCGCGTTAAACCCTACAATCAATCAATACATACATACATATATACATACATACATACATACACACGTACATACATACACACACATACATACATACATACGTACGTACATACATACATACATACATACATACATACATACATACATACATACATACATACATACATACATACATACATACATACATACATACATACATACATACATACATACATACATACATGTAGCGAATAAGAATAGGAAAGGAGGGGCTTGTTGAATTAAGACAGAAATAAGGGTTGGCAGTCAAGAAAACCGCGGAAAGCAAAGGTGAGAATGTGGTAGGTCATAAAAACAGATAAAGAATTCGGAAAGACAGAAAGAAAGTGGAGAAAAAATGCCCGCCGGGTGGAATCTGAACCCACGACCTCCAGAATACGGGTCTGGTGGGATGACCACTACGCTACCGGCGGGCTATTTTCCCCTCCACTTTCTGGGGTATTTATGTTAATAAGGTATTTTTGTTTCCTGCGCTTGGGAGTGGTAGCCAGGGCCACTCGGACTACTCTGGGTGAAGGGCATAGAGTTTCTCACTAAACTCTATGGTGAAGGGGGCCTTCTTTTTAACCCCCGGGCCGTGACTCGAGTGTCTACGACATGTCGAGAGTGGTCGACCAGCGTTGAGCCCTCTTAAGCTCCCTATGGCACCAAGACTGCCAGAACAGAGGCCATCGCTATGCATCTACCCAATCAGAATAGGAAATGAGGGGCGCGTTGAATTAAGACAGAAATAAGGGTTGGCAGTCAAGAAAACCTCAGAAAGCAAAGATGAGAATGTGGTAGGTCATAGAAACAGATAAATAATTTGGAAAGACAGAAAGAAAGTGGAGAAAAAATGCCCGCCGGGTAGGATCTGAACCCACGACCTCCAGAATACGCGTCTGGTGCGATGACCACTACGCTACCCGCGGGGCTATTTTCCCCTCCACTTTCTTGGGTATTTATGTTAATAAGGTATTTTAGTTTCCTGCTCTTGGGGGGTGGGCGGGTAGCCAGTGCCACTCAACGCTGGATTCAGGGTTGAACGCTGATCGACCACTCTCGACATGTCGTAGACACTCGAGTCACGGACCGGGGGTTAAAAAAGGGTCCCCTCCTCCCCGAGTAGTCCGAGTGGCGCTGGCTACCACCCCCAAGCGCAGGAAACAAAAATACCTTAACATAAATACCCAAGAAAGTGGAGGCATAAAGTTTCTTCAAAAACTCTATGAGTGGAGGGGAAAAAAGCCCCGCCGGTAGCGTAGTGGTCATAGCACCAGATGCGTATTCTGGAGGTCGTGGGTTCGGATCCCACCCGGCTGGCATGTTTTCTCCACTTTCTTTCTGTCTTTCCAAATTCTTTATCTGTTTCTATGACCTACCACATTCTTACCCTTGCTTTCCGAGGTTTTCTTGACTGCCAACCCTTATTTCTGTCTACATACATACATACATACATACATACATACATACATACATACATACATACATACATACATACATACATACATACATACATACATACATACATACATACATACATACATACATACATACATACATACATACATACATACGCACGCTAAATCTCATCCAATGTAAATCTCTGAATCCAAATCTCACGAAATTCTTTTGCGATATGACATACTTGGCTATGGTACCCTGGACTGTACCACGGCCGCTCGATGGAAAATACCTCCTTTTCATCGAGCGGCCGTGACTGTACACCGGAAGTAAACTTTTGCTTTGAGCTTTGGTTTGTTGTTTATGTCGATCTAAATCATAGCCCGATGCAACAAGGCAATGAACAATTCGTGGCATTTCCTGGAAATCCGTCAGAATTTTCCCAGCCCGAAATAAAATGTCTGCCCCCATATTGTGGGCGCTGTATATTTTGGCCACAAACCATTTGCGCAGCCTTTCGTTAAGTTGGAAATATTCCATTAGCTCTGGAATGATCCAACGGTCTCCATCTCCTCCCACTCCTTCTCCTCTCCCCCTTATTGTTTATTCAAAGGTTTTGTGTCACTTACTATCTTGGGAAAGCTTGAAATGATCCGACGCACCAGTCAGAACTATGTAGTCACCCTCCTTTACAACACCACCCACTGTGTAGAGAACAAATGACAACTTTATTTGGCCATAATCGCGAAGAAGGGTACTGTTAGTTCACTTTGCAGCTTTCAAGGGACGGTCCAGGGCTTTCGGAAACGTTCGGCATCCGGAGTAACTGGCAGGCTCCTCTGATTACTTCAGCCACAAACACTGGTGCATTCCTCGAAAGATGTGAAGCGGTTCTCGTTGCCCATGCATCCTCCGTAGATGAACCGCCGACAGGTCCTGGTCGCACTGTCGTAGTAGAAGGAGGGAAAGAACGCGTAGCATACGCCAGAATCTTTAGGCAGGTAGCAGAGCGATGGTTTCCTCTGGGCACTGGTGCCTGCAAAAGGGGAAGAAGAAATAGCAGCTGGTTCGGGTGACCGCCATCGCGTGTACCCAAGCGTCAGGAAATACATTACGTCTTGTTTGTCACTCCGTCCCTGCTATCGACAGCCTGAGGGCAGTTAGCTTGTCTTCCAAGCATTCTTTCCTAAACGTTCTTTGCCCTCACTGCCTTCCCGTTTGTTTCTTTCCCGGGTCCCAGCCGAGAAGCACGAGGCCCTTTGGAATGCCCTTTAGGTTTGGGTGCCCCTTCGTTGTATCCATCTTTTATGTGAGGTGTACAGTAATCTCTCGTTAACTCAAAGTCCTAAAACCCGCCGAGAACTTCGAGATAAGCGGAGTTTCGAGTTAAAGGGGGGTGATACGACAAGAAAAGACTTTCTTCAGGGTTTATTGGCGCCGTTCCAGAGCGACGCTAAGCCGTGCACGGTGGTCCAAGCTTAGTGTTTCCGTACTCATGCGCGTGCCCCTCGCCGTACTTGTTCGTGCAAACGTGGCACTTCTTTCTCGGCGCCTCTATCATCATCACCATGTTGGCGGTAAATTACAAATCCGCAGCATCCTCCGCGCCCACCAAATAATCATTCGTACAGTTCCAAAGGGCACAATAGTTGCACAGGTCTAGTCACTGCTCGACCACCTGATAACTGAAGTTTGCAGGCTCTAACGTGACCATCTTTTCCTGAGTGCCCTTCGCTGAGTTTCCAAGTTTCTAAAGCGTTTTAGAAATATTGCTGACTCCGTCACTCGGTAACGGTGAAACCGGATTTGTAATTTACCGCCAACAGCGGGCAAAAACATGGTGCCTACGGGAGGCACGGGCGAAAAAAAGTTTCGACTTTACCAATATTTTGGGATATCCGAGTTCGCGTTAAAGAGGTATTAGTGTATCTTGTTTCTGCTCCTTCATGTCACTCTTTCGCTCGCCGTTAGCCTAATAGTACGTACGCATGCCTAACGCTGTTTTCCCAGCACAGATTTTATTAAAGGGGCACTGACACAAATTTTTGAAGGCGAGATAACTTCGGAGATAGATTGGTGGGAACACATATACATCATCTGCAAAATATCAGCGGTGAATACAGCCTAGAACATATTTAAAATCAATTTTGAAGTGTGCGAAACGCAACCGAGCGGCCAGCAGAGGACCACGCGCAAGTGTAAATAAACAACATCCAAACACGTCACGAGTTTGTGTTTGCCGCTTCCGCACTGCCGGCTCGCCGCTCCAATCGGAGGGCCGGAGGGCGGAGCTTCTGCTCTCGAGAACGAACGACCCGATCGTTGGCGGCGGAGGCGCCGTGATTTCGTCAGCTCATCGGGCAGCTGGCCGCGACCATAGTTCTACAGCGATTCCAGGCACTCTGTTTCTATTACTGTTTATTACCATTGGATGCGGAAACGCGCCGGAGGCACGAAAAGCCCACTGAGCAAGCCGCACGGTCGCTGTGCAGGCGGCGGCCACGGCCGCGAAGTGGCCCACGCCGGCACAGGTAGCTCGAGTGATAGCAGTGATAGCTTGTTACCGCTGCACGAAATTGTCCCCAAGTCCCGACCATGGTGGCTTACATGAGAAAGGAGTTAATGATGCCATGGCGGGTTGCATTAAAAATTGTCATCTGCACCGCTTACGAGAGCGGCACTCGAATATCCGCCGCAGTGCTAAGCCGAACACATCTGTAGGCGGACCTGTAGGCAGACCGGCCGGCTGCTCCCAGCGCGCGTCTTGCCACCCACCGTCTCGAGCGTCGCGCGTCGTTCGTTAGTCGCGGTAGCATTTGCACTCGCAGCGCCTGCGTCACATCCATGGTCGCTTTTTAATTAGGCGCCTCACGAGATCAGTACGGGGGGGCATTCGCAGAAACTGCCGTCGATGCGGATTCGACAGTGCTACGGCGGCTCTGCTCTGTAACTGTGATATTCCTCCGACGGTCACGTGGTCAGCTTTGTTCACACAAAATCCACAAAATCCATCGTTTCGCGGCACTCGCTGAAACCGAAACTGCGACTGGCCGCATTGAAAATGCCTCTAATTAAACAACCGTCGCACGCTGAAGAAAATGAGGTTTCTACAGGTTATAAGTAGGTCACTAGCTACTTATCGCAACAAAATAAAACAAGATGCAAAATTTTTGTGTCAGTGCCCCTTTAATGCGTAGCATTCTTTCCGGAGTACTCGCACAGCTAGGACCTTGTAACGCCCTGCAGTTCCACAGAAAATACAGATTTGGTGGAAGTAACTCGTTATAATAGCGTTAACGGAACTAATTTGTTTAATATAACTCTGAAAAAAAAAAGACAGAAATTACGAAAAACAAAAAAATAAACTTTAGCACAAAGGATCTGACAAAACCAAGGATATGCACCTGCCAAAAAACCCAAGAATAAGCAAAAAGACCCCCAAAGAAAGTTTGAAATATGTATAAATAGCGTAAATGGGACAGCTCTGCAGTACCCCTTTCTCCGGAAAAAATGAATAATTAGCGGAGCATAGACACTTCGTGGCCATAATGATGTATATTTACATCATTGGCGAGAAGAAACAAAGATTAAAATAATCCAACGTCTTTCGCTACTCTAACCGTAGTTGGCTGTAAAGAACTCATATCCCAACAAGCGTCATAAGAATGCTACGAGTAGACAGTTATCTGAATTTCTGCAGGTTTTATCGCACAATATGGTGCACTCCTTGCTCGAAGAAAAATTTTCCCGTGCATACTAGCTGTGTCTAGGCGTTTCGTCGTTATCACCACTGTCATTGAGACCTGTTCCTGATGCTCCTCCTCATAAAATACAATACCCTTGTTACACCTACGCTGGCTATAGTAGCGTAGCCAGTCTAGTGCCATGTGCATAGAACACGCCATCCCGAGCTTACACTCAAAGTACGTAGTGTAGGCTAAAAAGTGGCCCTTTTAAAACAGGTAATATTTATTGTTCCTGGCGCTAGTGAAAAGCGAAACACTTAATCCCCTCGTCGGTCTCCCTGGTCATCATTCTACTTATCCCGGTCTACGTGCAAGTAAATGCTGCGTTTCTGTCCCTCTTGGAGAGAGAGAGAGAGAGAGAGAGAGAGAGAGAGAGAGAGAGAGAGAGAGAGAGAGAGAGAGAGAGAGAGAGAGAGAGAGAGAGAGAGAGAGAGAGAGAGAGAGAAGGGGGGGAGACAGGGATCATGACTCCGGCTCTCGTGAAGGACACAGCGGTGTGTCGTGGAACGGGACGATTAGTGTTGGGCATTGTGTGTGTACATCGTCACTCGCTATCGTCTTTGCCATCACGGTCATACCCGCCGCGGTGGCTCAGTGGCTAAGGCGTTGCGCTGCTGAGCACGAGGTCGCGGGTTCGATTCCCGGCCGCGGCGGCCGCTTTTCTGATGGAGGCGAAAAGCAAAAACGCCCGTGTGTTCGAGATTTCGGCGCACGTTAAAGATCCCCAGGTGGTCAAAATTAATCCGGAGCCCTCCACTACGGCGCGCCTCATCGCCTGCGTTGCGTCGGCGCGTTAAACCCTACAATCAATCAATCAATCACGGTCATGACGAGCGCAGAAAAGAGCGGCCACGCCCACTAGGATGCCTGGTTATAGCGAAAGCACCTGCTAGTGGGTTTTGGTAAGGTGTTATAGGAATAGACAAGGGAGGCCAGTAAGTCGATGGGGGATGAAATAAGCAAGTTCGGGTTCAAAGAATGAACTCGAGCAGTGCAGAACAGGGACGGTTGCAGGTCAATGGGAGATACCTTCTTCATGCAGTTGGCCGCAGCATTCTGCTGCTGCTGCTGATTTATGTGCGCATACGCAAATACGTGGATGCTATGGGTATAATTGGCGGGTATGGATACTCGTTGGCTTGTCTGCGAAAACATCATTCTGTCATGGCATTTGATGTCCTCTCATATTTTCTCGCTATATGAATTGTTGTGTTTGTTGTTGATAAAGGTTTATTGAAGTGAAAGATGGTGCCGTCGGTGGCTTTCTAATCCGCAAAGCCGAGCCTTGGCAGCTTCTCCCCCGCGAGACACGAGGTTTACATGCCTATCTGGCAGGCAGCTGGTAAGCTAGCACTCCCACTGCTCCAGGTAAAGGGCAGGGATTTCATTAGGGTGGATGGATCGGGGCAAGCCCATATTAGGTAATATGTGTGTTGGGGGTTTTACAGGATGACCATTCGTAAAAGTACATTTGGAGGTTGTGGGGCGGAGATATTTGGTGTGGAATTTTGTCGTAAGGCTTCTGGGCTGGTAGGTGTCCCCATTGACGTGCGTCGCTGGCGTTGAGAAAGCGACAAGGGCGGACTAGTTGAGGCGATATTGTTGCTAGTGGTTGAGGATATCTGCGTAACGACTTGGGTCTAGAAGGTCGGTGAGGGATTCCAGCGGTTTTTTTTCTCTGCTTTATGGGAATTTCCGGATATTTAGTTCGGCGTATGCCACCTTATTCCCGAGTAGATTAGGATGACCTGGTGTCCGTACGATGCATATGGTGGGTAGCTTGTGTATGCCTCTTTTAAGTGCATGAGCACTTATGGGCTCGCCTTTTCGTCGTAGCTCGCTAACGGTCGATGTCAAGCGACTGCCGGAATCAGGCGGCGCAGCGAGATAACGGACCCAAGTAAAGCCTTCTGTACCGGCGTCAGGGAGTCACGCTGAGGCTTGGAAAACCACGCGGTTTAAATAGTCATAACGGTTCAAACCTCGTGAACCGCTGGCGCTTGTCATACATCTCCCCGTTATTTAGCGCAAAGAAAACTGCAGGCACATTTCAGGCAAAATTTGTGTATATAACCAGCAGCCCCCGCGTTCATTTAGTTAGGAACGCTTGTTGGGTTGGTTTTTACGATAGCAAGCGAAAAAAGCGGCAGCGCAAGAAAAAAATGGCGCGTACGAAATGGCGCAGAAGGGCTCCAGCCGCGCAAGGAAAAAAAATACGCATTCCAAATGACGCATAACTGCTACAGCACACGAAATTAAGGCAAGCACAAAAAGAACAGAACTCCCGTTGGCGCAGTTTCAGGCAGGGGGCGCGCGAGCACTGCGAAGGCGGGAAATTTGAATTGCTTATTCATCAAGACAGGATTGAGACAGGGCGGCGAAGAGCGTGATGGGTGGTAGCATGAGCGGATAACGGCGCCCCCACCCATTATGGCGAATCACTGCTCTGCACTTCCTACAGCTTTCACATTGACTGAAACTGCTTTAATTTTTTATGAAGGGCAAAAGCGGAAACGCCCGTGTGTCGAGATTTCTGTGCAGGTTAGAGATCCTCAGGCTGTCACAATCAATCCGGAACTCTCCACTACATCGCCCTCCATAGCCCCGTGTACCTTAGGCATGTTATACCCCACAATCAACCAATCAGCTTTTGTATGCGTCGAAATATATAGGTTGACAGCTTCAGGCAATATGCAGTCTTTTTGATAATGACAACGTGATTGCTGACAGTCTGTGATGATGATGACGAAATCCGTTGCGGTGATGCTTAGAGCTGGGGGTGCACGTCGGCTGAAGAAACTAGGGAAATTAATACACTGATTTTTCTTTTCGCCTACCTTTACATCAAGAAGTTGGAGATTGCCTCGCAGGATTGCCGCTGAATGAACGCATCCCCTTAGCGGTAGCAAGCGCTGATAATAGTAACGAGATAAGTTGCTCTGTTCGCGCTAGTCGCTATATCCAGGCCTGGGAGGATTCCCAGGCAGAGCTTGATAACGTTTTCGTTAATGTTTTATATGTCAGTTTTGTACTAGGTAAAGAAGCGGTCCCCGCATGGACGCTTCAGTTTTACATAATGCGAGAAATCGTTCCCGCCGTCCTAATCAACCACCTCCCGCCCTCTACATCATTTGGACCTCTGCACACTCGTCCGTCGAGGGAAATGAGGCGGACGTTTCTCTCAATGTCAGAACTCACGGCCCAGCCTCATCCACGCCCCGCTATTCCACCACGCTACCGCTACACCCTACACCACTACCGCATCCTTCGCCTTACCCTGCCTCAACCTCACCCTCGACAAACCAAGGACGAAGCATTTATCTGGCCTCGTTTACAAACAAACACATATTGCAACACACCCATCCTCCACTCCATCTATCCTACCCAATAACCCCGTAATTTTTGCCCCCCTCGTAATACTACCTGGCGTGCGTGGGCATGTCAACAAACCCCATCGCTCACTCCCTTCCCTCGAGCAGTGTGAGGGCCTGCTGACCAGCTCCCATCATGCTGACCAGATCTTTCTGCTCACACGTTCCAGGGTTGCAGCCAAATCCGAAGGGAAGCTGGACTGATGCCGACCAACCCCGCCCACACTCTTAGGCATAAAGGACTAAAAGTTCGTCTTCTGGGGGACTAAGGGACTTTGCCACAATCATTACACCCTTTGGGGACTAAATATTTGTGAGCGGGTGAACGGTTAGTCCGCCACCCGGTTGGTCCGTTCCGATACTCCCCAAGGGCGAACTGCTGGAAGGGAGTCGCAGAAAGTAAAAAAAAAAAAAAAAGGCAATAGCAGGGATTGAACCGACTTTCGCACAGTACCCAAGGAATCCGATACGTCCCCACTAAGCCACGCGACCTTTTTTTTCTTTGTTTCACTAAACCACGCGGTCAGACACGAGTTTTGGTAGAAAATGTGTATTGAAGTGTAAAGCATGCACTATTGTGCACAACTCGACGATTCATTGCAACTGGTGTCCGAATTTCTATCCGTGCAAGCGATCGTGACCGCGATTAGCGCTTGGCGATTTGATTACGCTAGGGGTATTGCTCAGTTCGATTCTTAGTAGAGCCTCATAACTATAGTTTTTTTCTCTTAAATAACAATCAACTTGTCGCATAGTTGAGAAGGGTGGCTGAGTGATCAGAACACTCATTTGTTTTCGCACAAATGAGTGCAAACTAAGTATATTCTTAGTGTTCGCTACAAATGTTAAGTGCTCTAGGTATCGTATGTGAAAGCGGTCATCTGCGTGAGTGTCAGAATAGGGAAACAGACCACCCTGCACAGACGAAACCAAATTCGGTGTTGCTCAGCCTGAATTCTTCCAAGTTAGCTCTGCTAGACGGTCGGGACTGGGAAATGCAGCCAGGTTTTGCAGCAGTTGCAGCATTGCCATAGCTTTGGTGCACAATGCAATTATGTACCGAGTGTAAAAGCTAATTCAAGGCGCTTAGCTGTTGCGAGCATTTTTAATTTGTAGTTGTTGCCATCAGCAACTAATGTGTTTCCTTGTCTGTTAAACATATTCATTACGCTTAGAGATCAACGTTTGTTATTTTAAATAATATTTGTCTTATTGGCGACGAGCTTGAAATCTTTCATTGGCCGTTGTTACTTCGCGAATCCTATGCAACGCAGGGTATTAGCATAACCCACCGAGAAGCGTTTGTCCATCGCGCTTCACCGCTCCTTGACATTACCCGCCGCTCGATTAACCGCTTTTCTTATAATTAACATCCATGTTTTCTCCCTTGGCAATATGTAAAACATTCACGGACTGCAATGACTTGTGTTTTGGAAATCTAAAACTGTCCTCAGGCATATTCGCGAAAAGGCAACGACGGCGCCATTACAGGGAATTAACGATGCAGCAGTGAGACCAAATGTTGCATTTCGGCTTCTTGTTACCCTTTACAGATCGGCGGGGACAAACATTTAGTCTGCATTTGTGCACATGGCACGCACTCTGCCACAGTTATTCCACTTGAAGATGAATGGTTGGTTACCCCCGAAGGCTAACGACCGTATTCGGTCCCTATTTTGCTCCCTTTTGCCTAAGAGTGCAGTCACGGCTCAGCCACCACCGTTTTCTCTGATAAACGTTTGTTTTCTCTCTCTGCCCTGTGCGGGGTATCTGAACAGTCACTGACTTTGGGACCCTTGTGTGTAGTGCTTTTATATGTACTTTTCTAGCGCACTTCAATTAACTACTGCCTCAACGGTCTCAATTTCGGTCTCAATTTCGGATTTTTTAGGAATTTCGTGGCTTTGTAGCCTCGGTCATTCTGACTTTATCACTCGTTATCAGGAAAACGCTAGTGGAAAACAAATTTAGGCAAATAAGACAGCACTTTTTTTCGTTTTAAAACTTTCACGATTAAACAGCTACTGCACTTTCTCCTCACAAAGCATGGAGCCGTAGCGCAGGACGCGACTTACCGCTCAGCCCGATGGTCACCAGTAGCGCTAGCAGCGCAGTTCTTCGCAGCATCGCCGACATGATGGATCGAGGAGGGCGTTTCTGAAAATCAGCGCTAAACACGGGCTGTGGCGCCGGCGAAATATATACGCAACGCCATCCTGCCGCCGAGGTGAGAGCGCGATTCCGGCTTCCTTGTCGGGCGGCGTGACACCGCCCCAGACGTCGTCGTGACCTTCGGCACGCGATGTTTGGGCGCGCTCAGGAAACGTGGGCTCTGTTGAAACTTGAACGAGGAGGTTTGCTCTCCGTTACACGCAGTTACGAACTGAGGAAGGACCTTTACCGGCTGGCCTTCAGCAAACGGGGCTTGGTTGGCTAGACTTGGTTTTTCTATAACGCCGCACGTATACGGCGCTTGCGCGGCTCCCTCCGCCTGATTTCACTTTGTAACTCATGCTCTGTTATTTCATTTCGAGGCGATATTAAGGATGCTACTCGTGCTTGAACTAGGTAAACGCTGAAAGTTCGGTTTAGGTCTGCCTGGTTGTCTGGTACTCTAATAACCCGAAAGCAGGGAGTAAATTTAACAGCCAGATAATATATTTCAGTAGAGAGAGAGAGAGAGAGAGAGAGAGAGAGAGAGAGAGATATCTTAGTGAGCTTGGGTGGAGATAGAGTTCATGACCTAAGCGTGGGAATGAAACAAAATGAAATACAAATAAAACCAAAATGAACACCAAAGTACAAAATAAGTAAAAGAAAAATGTCAAAGAAAATAAGAAATGACAAGCTCAAAGAAAAAAGTTCTCAAGAATAATTATGTGGCGTTACCCCCGCTAGAACACTATGACTAACATTTTCCTCGGTGGAATGACTTCAATATTTTTCCCAAACGGAAAACCCTTCTAAGCACGGCGCGTTCCTGTAATAGCTAGACCGCGAAAACGTGCTATATAAAACCGTAACAACGTGGACCCTAAGCGATACTGTTGAACCTACAGGAGTTGCAGTGTGCAGGAGTTGCAGTGTAAGTTCCAGTGTAAAAACTCGAGGAGTCGCCGCCATTAGGAGAAAAAAACTGAAAAATAAAGCTCTGGTTGATCGGAGGGCATCCTCCGGACGTCCGTCTGCCTGCTCTTGTTCCGCTGAAAGCATTCGCTATCGCACTGAGACACGTGCAAGTCAAGACGGAAACACAGAGAAGACCTACTTTTCCTAGCGAAGGACATTCCACTTCCTTTACGACAGTGCTGCGCATGCGTTTTAAAGCGTGTGTTGCATAGTCCACTGCGGAACGAATGCTGCTCCCGCGGACTGCCCTTCCCTGCGCGGTTCGAACCCATAATTGGCCCCGAATTTTCCTATCTCGTCCCCCCACTTAGTCTTACCTGGGTGATCATTCTGTTACCCGGATTTGCCGGATTTGCTGCTACTCTGCTTTGCCAAGGGTGTGACTACAGGGGGGGTTAAAGTCTAAAATAAAACGCGTGTTTATTCACATAGCACACTTGTGTTTCTGGCAGGTGGTTTTAATCTCTAGTAGCCACCACAAAGAAGCAATTGTATTCAACGTTTTGGTTTCGCTCGCTATTTGTTGAGTTTGGGTGGTCCTTTCGACTTATATACGCGATTGGGTTCGTTGAAATAGTGGTTACGGACAATTCCACTTTTAACGATTGCAGTCATCCAAGCTTTCACGCTATTTCACCAAATATGCTTCGCATTACATGCCCGGTCACCGTCCATTCATTCTTAATAAAAGCTAGGATGGCTTCCACCAGAGTGTGCTCCCTAAGCCAAGACTCTTCCTTCTATTTTAAACCTTACTCCCTTCATTATTCATTCCATCGCTGCGTAGGCTGACGTAAGGTTTCTTTCGCGGTGTTTCGTAAGTCTCCGAGTTTCCGTCACATAAGTCGTAACGCCACATGCGCCTTCATTTTTAGTGACAGAGGTAGCGTACTGTTTATTATTTGAGAGTACTTGGCGAATACTCTCCAAGAATATGCTAATGCTACGCCTGCTGCCCTTCTCGGCGTTTGCATGATCGCTAACAACTTTCCCAAGAAAGCGGTTTTAAGGCTGCTCCTCTTGTATTGGATCACAACGTAATCCTTGCTTGTCCCGATCAACTCGGGGATGTGCGCCACTTACACATGCTGGAGACATCATCATAGGCAAAGCATGGCTTGGTGAATCCATGCAGCAGGTCTCTTGCGAGAATTTTTTGGCGCTGTCCACGACCCTAAACTTTTCATCCTTTTTTTTAGAGCGAAAGTTTTTCAAGTCGGACCGATGGCGTCTTGTAAAAAAACTAATGGATTTCCCCATAGACCGGTTGGTCAACCGAAAGTCTCTGATAAGATCTCTGAACACACGACGCGTGAAACCGGGGTTCTATTGCGTCAAAACGGCTACTTGAAAAACGCGAAAAAGGAACGTTCCTAGACTGGACAGTAGACGCGTCTGTCTTGAAGAAGGAGTAGAACAGTGTACCTTTATCTCATAAATCACGTATTGGTATACATTTAGAACGTCCGCAGATTATTACAATTAGGCGTACATAACCGTTAAGAGGAATTACTAGAAGCTCACCACACTTCTCAGACAGAGCGCCTAAAGAAAACAACGACGGGGCGTGCAACTCTTCACCGATTAGGTTATACGACTCCACCGGTTAAAAATCAGAAAACCAGAATACCCTAGGAGATTCTAGAGCAGATACGAGTGGCCCCAATACCAATAAATATGCATCCGGAGTACAACAAGACCAGATGAATTGCCCGAGCACGAGCCATGTCCACCAGATATGCAAACGAATTAATACCTGTTATGTGGACGCATCCCCTTATCCGCACCATCCCGCCCACGCATTTTGTGTAGTTAATTGACGGGGACAAGAAATCACATCCTGCGCAGTCAATGCCACGGCGATTGATACGGCCGAATAAGCCACGATAGCCCATGCCATCATCACTGCCCAATACCCAATCACCATACCCACCGACTCTCAGGCAGCTTGCGGAAATTACTTACAAGGTCGAATTTCGAAAACGGCGCTTAGTTTTCTTTTAACAAGACCGAGCATTCCCGAAGTTTGTATAGTTTGGGCGCCAGGACATGAATCCCTTGAGAGGAATGAGGCGGCTCACGCCGCTGCCCGCGCTTACATACACCGGGCCGTTTCTCTCACGGGGCAGTCACCACCTCTTCCACCTAACCCGCAACCTCTCTTGCGCTACACAGATGTGGCGCAAGAGGCGGACTTTGTAGTGGACTACCGACACAAACGACAAATTTTCCCATTCCACACCACTAACTCACAAGGGATGAAGCAACAACGTTCAGGCGATTTCAAACTAACACGCATCCCCGCCGTACCCTTCTTCATGCCATTTATCCAACAGATTATCAAGCCGCCTGCAACTACTGCCCAGCGCCCGGTACCCTATACCATCAGGTGTGCGAGTGTCAACAAACACCGGACCTACAACCAATCCCCAACCCCTACATACAACAGTGGACGGCGCGGTTGACCAGCAAGGACCCTACGTTCCAGCTTGACCTCTTGCAAAAGGCCCGAGCAGCCAGCCGCAGCCAGGGGATCCCGGACTAGGGATCCCCTCCACCGGGCGGGCGCCCTAACAACTGCACCTGTTGTTTACAATAAAGATTTCATTCATTTATCATTCGTTTACTTAGTGCGCGAAAAATCGCCACCGGGTTCGTCCTTCCTTGGTGATTTGGGTCTTTTAAGGTTTGACCATCGATTGGAGCCACTTTCAGCACAGGCTGGACGCACTTTTAGCGAAGGTTTTGAGGCACATTTGACACATTTTTGATTGGAAAAAAACTTCAGTGTTTTTCTCAACTTTCTTTATGGAGGGATAGCCAAATTTTTTGAGTGCCCGTTGCCAAACAAATTTCTGCCATAACAAAGGTTGAACACGAAGTACATACTGACAAAACCTTTCGAATTTACAAAAACGTGTGGCACTGCTTGTGCGTGCTAAAAATGTTCAGCGCGAAGTTAAACCATTGTGGTAAAACATAAGCAGGGAACCAGGAGTATCAGTGTTTTTCTAAGTAAAAATACACTCTGGACTCGTTTCCAAGAAAACAAAGGAAGATAACTGATCTGAAACGGTGTAGAAACGAGGTGAGATAAAAGCAAGAATATCATAAAGAAGATTCCAGCTCGAGCTGCGCCAAACATGGCCCAGCAACGCAGCCCACGCCGTTGCTGCTTCAGAGTTCGGCAGTTTGAGAGGCTGTTCGACCTTATCTCCCGTGGGTTTTCATTCCCTTGGACCAAGGAAGCCTCGACGGGGGTTGAAGCTCGTGAAAGTAAATTCACACTAGTCATACCTCACAGATCGTTTTATCAAACGTGACCAACGATTCCTCACGGCGAATTTTTTTAACTGATTGTAATCTTAGCATCCGCTGGGCAAACATCACAGAGATCTCTTCTTTCTTTCTTTCTTTCTTGGAGCCTATGGTGAAGAAAATTAGGCTGTGTGTTTTCAAACGTGTGTCAAAACCGTAGACCACAGGTATGTAAATCCGAAGAAAAGAGAGAGAGAAAACCCTATTTTTCTTAATTACTAAACAGAGAGCGTATCTTTGCTCCCCCGGGCAAATTTAGAAGCAGCTGAAGCCCATGGTTAGCACGAAGTTATAGTTTAACCTTAGTGTCGAAAAGACTGATGTTTTATGACTCGCTGCAGTGGCCAATGGCTACGACATTGTGTTGGTGAGCCCACGGATATGGATCCAGTCCCAGCCACACCAGCCTCGACGGATTGAAGGCGAAAAACAAAAACTCCACTGTGGCGAGATTTGGGAGCGCGTTAAATATACCCAGGTTGAAGAAATTAACCTGAAGCCCTGCACTACGGCGCACTGTGTTGCTCAGATGCAGTTTCGGTGCGTTAAACCCCCTTCCCAAACTTCTGTTCAATTGTCCCATCTCAGGAGACATACGCATGATAAATATTGCTGTCGTAGCAATGGCGTTTTACCTGTTTTTTTTTTTTTTTTTTTTTTCTAAAGGCGGAATGTAATTTTATCAGGACGCATGGCTTGCTCTCGTTGTCCCCGAGTGGACGTCCGTGACTAATGCTCCGTTGCACGCCAACTTTAAGGACTCGTCTTGCCCTTCACCAGGCGAGAGCAGGCCAGACGTCGCAGATGTACTGGAGTGCCGCAGGGACTCTCAAGCTTCCAGAACGCGCCTGCCTGTGACGAAGCGTGTGTACCTAGATTGCCCCTTTACCCATTCCCTGCTTGATTGTGCCACTCTTTTGAGGACCCATGTTGCTGTTCTGGATGGTCGTGGTGGCCTCTCTCGTGGTTGTGGAGGAAGCAAAACGTAAGTTAAGATGAACGCTTGTATTATGGTAAAACCTTGACAACGAGCGAGCAATTCTAGTGGCGAAAGTCTGTTCAGTTTTTTTTTCACCATGAAGCACTTAGGTCTTAAAGAAGAATATAGTAACGCGTGGCCGGAAAAAGTTGAGCTCGAGTGTCAGAGAACAGAGCTGACATTTTAAAGCAAAATTTCCGTGTCTCACTGATGGCGCCCGTGCGAACCCCAAAACGCACTGCAGGAAAGCCAACTTTCTCTGACGCTGATGATGACCGTGGGTGAACTAAAGGAAAAAAACGCTTACCGTGGTCGGAATCGATCCTGGGTCCTTCAGTTATGAAGCCTGCTTCTATCCGATTGTGCCATTCCGACGCAATCGAAGCAGCTTGATTTGAAGTGGAGCGCATGGACGTGCAAAATTATACACGGTATTCATGCTCCCGTCCGTCTAACGCCGTGACGACGATGGTTGAAGGCGAAGCTTTTAGGGACGAAGCTCCTAAAGCCATGGGTCTGTCCATCCCTTGTGTCTCGTGGTACGTGACCGCCGCATGCTTTCTGAGATGTCGCAAAGTGGGCCGCGTTGCACGCGCAAGAACCGGCTGCAACCGGCAGCGCAAACTCGGCACCGGGAGCGCGAGCTTGTCTGTGTTCGCCAACGGAGGCGCGAGCGCACGTGCACTGCGAGGGGGAGATCACGCAAGAGATCACACCACGAACGCAGGCAGTCGTTCTCGGAGATCGAACGAGACGCAAGGACCTTTGCTCGTTTCCTCTCGTCTTGTTCGGGCACAAGTTCGCCCTAAATAAAAGTTCTTTCTTTACCGTTGTGTCCCATCCTACGTGACAAATTGTGGTGGAGGTGCGGGGTAGTCCCCGATGGCGCGGGGTCTTTCACCAGGTCTGGGCCTGGGAGCATTGACTCCGAAAATAAACGTTGATTTGTACAATGTACGCACACAGTCTTACGTCTTTCTTAATGATGTAATCGGCGAACTTTCACGGGAGAGTTACGGTTACCGATGATCTCCCCCTCTCGAGCTTCGCCCCACTTATCATCATTCATTCCGTGGATATGGCGTGATTTTTTTCTTCGTGCGAAATCAAATGGCGAAGGGTCAAAGTCAAAGCCGCTTCGATCAAAAGTCCAAACATCGTGCGAGTCAAATTCGAAGCTCAACGAGTCGAAGTCCACATCGTGTGCGCGTCAATGTCCATACTCAGACGACAACGAAAGAATCACTCCCGAGAGGGCTTCGCGTTCAACCACCGTCGTCGTTAGACAGAGGGGTGTATGATTTTTGTTTGGCTTACGAAGAAAGACTGTCTGGAGCTTCTGGATGCGTTTTTGTGGTTGAAAAATCGGGAAATAAACGTGGAACACCCCAGATGACCAAACAGAAAATTGGACAAACTTCGTCCATTAAGCGAACCAGGTATTTGGTTGAATGCAAAGGTTTATGGATAAGGCGAAGGTCGATGACCACCGCCTCATAAGAGGCAGAGTGAGTACGCATTAAGGGGAGCGAAAATGGTCTCAGGGAAAGAAAACGAAAATACTGTCAGTAAAAGACAAAAAAAAACGCAACAAGAGAGTCATGCTGGAAACTAGATTTGTAGTTTAATAACCAAGGAGGCCAGATGCGCATAAATGTGTTATCAAAGAAAATGTGATTATTAGCAGCAAGCATACAAGAATACATTGAATAATTAGCAGCAGGCATGCAAGAATACAACTGAGTTATGAAAATAAGGGCGTTTAGAAACGCAGAACCAGCCTAGAAACAAAAAAAATCCTACAAGGGATAGTTTTGAACTCTTAAGGTAACATAGAGTTGCTAAAGAAATGAAGATAACTTACAGCTGTCAAACTCAAAATGGCAAAGCAAATGTCATCATTCGTTTGCAGCTTGAAGGCATCTAAACCAAGCATGCCTTCGCATGGTCTGTCGTGTTTGCTCAGACTACGGCGGATTTGAATCCTAAAAGTGAAAACGACTGCGGTGTACCTTTACTTTTTTGTTTATTTCCTGCGAAATGCGCTTCCACATGAATTCACTGCTCAACCCAGTGCGCCTAAAGCTAGTACAGCAGTCCTCGAACCGAACTAGAGCCCACACTACTTTTAGACAGTAGGATAACATCACGAATGCGCTTAACGGAAGCTATTATCGCGCTTGAGTGGCATAAAGAATGCGGTCTTGTTTCCTTCCACATGTACTTTTTTTTCTTGCAGCCACCGGTAAGCAGAGAGCGCCGAAACTCTGCCTCCTTCCTGCCAGTTCCGGAGAGTGCTTCGGCCACTTCGTGCTCTACTTTTACGACGCACCGCTCGGAAGATGCAGAAAATTTGTTTACGGAGGATGCGGCGGGAATTCGAACCGATTTCGGGAACTGCGCGAGTGCGAACGAGTCTGCGGCGAATGACCACTTCCACCACCGCTTCAACGTTCCATCTCATGGTCGTCTCTCTAGTGATGACCCACAACAACGAGGAATTGTAGTTCGACTCTCTGTTGCTGAGCGCTCGCCTCATCGAGAATAGGGTCAGCGTTGGGCATTGGCCTGTGTGCTATTGAAAGTGTCTCCTCTACATGCCGTCAGATTGAGAGCCTGGTTGACATGCTTTGCAAAAATATACATTTGTTAATTTTTATGTAATGCTGCCCGGGAGTGTTTACGCAATCCTCCCATGGTTCCTGTGTCCATCCAAGGAACCTGAGCCCCAACAGGCATGCGAAATCATGGACTGGCAGCAAAAATACCGTCGAATTAAGAACCTCAGCCGGCAACGGCTTGCCGACGCCTCACCACCTGGTTTTCTTGCTTCTCTGCAGTCCCTGCCAAGAACAGGAGAAATTTTCGCTAATAAAGTCTACGCTGACTCGGCCTACACTCCGGACGTCATCTCCAAATGGACAACGCATAGGCACCTTGCTAGTCCTCGGTGCTCCTACTGTGGCAGCAACAATACACCGAATCTTTTCCACCTCATCTGGGCTTGTTCAGCTTACTCGACTGACCGCGACCAGTTCCTTACGACGCACGTACGCCCGACGACTTCTGAAGAACATGTCCAACACGTCAGAAACAACCCCCAACTTTTACAGAAGATTACAGAATTCGGTCTCAAAACAGGTCTCTATAAAGTAGTATGATGGCGGATCGTTCACCCTCTCTCTAGATGTACCCCCAAACACACCCCTTGTGGCTCCTGAACGGCTCCTTTTGGATACCCCAATCATGGTCGTAGTAGAGTGCCCTCGTCACAACTTCACCTGTGCATATCGTGCTAAGTGAACGCTCACAGTGCAGTGCAGACTTTATATGAACAATCTCCCCCTCCCCTTTTCCCCGTGCCCCACACCAGGGCCTATTGGCCTCCTCCTGTGATAAAGTCATCCATTCCATTCCATGTGTGTGTGCGTGTGTGTACGTGTGGCATTTGTCTCGGACTTGGAGTCTGCAGCTGGCAGGGTGGGTCATGCACGCTTTCTCTGATTCAATCACGTATACGCAGATACAAGTCTGTCATAGAGGTAAACTGCGCTAAGGAAGACGCCACACAAGTTCTTATAAATGACAAGTCTTTGTTCGTAATACAATAAATCCACGAATGGTAGAAACGACGCCGACCGGTTAACGGTTGATTTAAGCATATATACATGCTTAAACTGTAATGTAATAGGAAAATGTAATTGCAGGGCAGTGTAATAAGGAACTGTAATAGGAAACTGCAATGGAAGGGCAGTGTAATAGGAAACTGTAATAGAAAACTGTAATGGCAGTGCAATGGTTTAATTACTTTTTGCGGTAGTGAGGGGTGTAATGAATAAATTTTTAGATGCGACGTATCTCTTGCTCTGAGGCATGTCCCTCCTGCGTCGGCGTCGGCGTCGGCGGCGTCCGCACGCCACCTGCGCATGCGCGACTCTCCTCCGCTCTTCTCTCCGACAGCTGTGCGCAACACTCTCACTCCGTCTCATTATCATAAACAACAGTTGCGTGCGCGCGCTTCGCTCGCTTCGCTCCGCTCTTGTCGCGCAAGTGCGCGCATGCGCGACTCTCCTCCGCAGTCTCCTCTCCTTCAGGCGCTGTGAATATAAAGCGGGTAGCGCGCTGCGGCGGTTCAGTCAGCGCTCGCTCTCGTTCGACTTCGCGTCACTTTGCTTGACGACTGCGTGCTTGACTTGATTCTTCCGATGAAGACGTGATGGAAGCGACAGTCCCTTCAGCGAGTGGACTGACGCAATCCAATACCAGCGTCAGTCCAAACGCTCCCCCCTGATGCGTCGCATCACATCAGGGTTCCCTCGCGGGAAGATGGGCGTAATTTTGGTCATGCGATTTATTAATGTAATGAGTTTCTTATCACTGCAGTTTTAGAGAGCAGTAATTCATTACTTTCGAATTTACTTTTCCCAGAACGCAGTAGAGCTATTCCACCAGAAAGCGAATGGTTGTACACAAGCGCTAATACGTTTTCATACTGCCCAGTTGGCCTTCCTTGAGGATGAATGGGGGTGGAAGAGCAAGGTGGAAGGCCGCGGCATGGGCAGACGTGTGCATTGGTGTGGTTGTGTGTGTGGGGGGGGGCGGGGAGGGGGGAGAGGGGGAGGAGTGGGTGCATTACTCGGGAAAGCTTCACGTTAGGAGAAGGAGGAGCAAAACTTTATTAACAGTGAAGTCGAGCGGGATCATGGTCGGGGTCCTCAGTCCTGGACTCCGTTGGTAGGGCCTGCCGTCTTCGCCCTTTCACCGAGCCAATGCTGCTTACTCAGGTCTGAGCTGGCAAGCTCACTCTGTAGGATTGGGAATTGGTGCAAGGTCTGGGTTTGACGCACTTGCTCAAACCATACCTGGTAGAGCGTAGCTGGGCTGCCGCAGTGTTTGCACAGAGGTTAGTGTAATGTGGGGTGGATGGTGTGTAGCCGCGTGGGGTGTGGAAATGTGTTAGTTTGAAGCCGTCGAAGGGTGACTTGTTCTTTTGTTAGCTCGTCGGCCGGCGGTGGTAAGGTGCGTCGTGTGAGCATGTAGTGTTGGGTGATGTCGCTGTATGAGATGAGTGAGTGACTAGTCCTCACATCATCCTTTTGCGGGGCCCGGCGAGCAAGTTCTCGGTGAGCAAGTTCTCGGCCCTGCTTGCTGTCAGCTTCAATGACACATGTACAATGGAGCGATTGAGACCTCTCACTGTTATCGTCATAATGCCTTTTGTCATTTTCTCCTCTGTGTTAGTGTGACTGTGCAACGCTTGAGAAGCGCGTCCACACAGGGATTCGTCGCATTTTGTAACCAAGTTTTCTACTCAGGCTTTCAAACAAATTTTATCGAATCACGAAACAACAACCACTGAAATACACACCACTGCTGAGGCACCCCCGCTTATACATGACACGTCAACAGCATGTACTGACGAAGTACGACCAATGAGACTACCTGCTGCAGCGCCTTCTGCCCTGCGGGTCAGCACCCACTACCCAAACCCACATAACTGTTCTCGTTCGTACGCGCCCGCTTTAGGACATATATGAAAAAGTTTGCCGCGTATCTGCTTGTTTCACTGCAAATGTCGCCGAAAAAATGCCTCGTAACTCCTTCTCCGCTCTCCACTCTCCCCTCTCAAACTTTTCCCCTTACCTTTCGCTCCTCTCATGATAGAGCTTTGTTCAATGTAATTCAGTTTTTCCGCATTTGTACAGTCCGCACTACACCTGTTGAGACCCCGACCTGCTCCATAGATAGCGAGTGCCCATGCTGGCCGACTGCACGTGATAAATTTGTTATTGCTTGTTTTTTTTAGTTCTTTCCGACACCACTGCACCGGCTGGCGCTGCATTCAATCCCCGTCTCTCCGCTGTATGCGCATTTGTTTGGCCTGCCATCGTTATCATTTCGCCTGTCTCTCAGTCCGTTGTGATGAGTCCGCTCCGATTCCCACTGGGGGAAGTGCACACCTTCTGTGGTCTCGACGGTATGCTCAAATAAGTGTTTTTTTATGCGAAATTGTTACTTGGATAGGCTGTCGAAATCACGCCCTCGGCCGGCGTCCCCCGAACGCGCACCCACCCGGATATCGTCAGCAAACAACTGTCCGCAGTTGATAACCTTTCGATAACGAGTTCCATGGCGTTCCACGCGTTCGATAACGCCCGTGTGTCCGAAATAAGAACCCCCCCCCCCCCCCCCATTCAAAAAAAAAAAATATTCAGTGCTTTTCAACAGAAATAATTCATCAGACAAAATGAACAGGAAGAAACTATTTGGGCGCACTGCTTTAAATTGTGCATCAAAAGAAAAAGAAGAAAGAGGAGGAAACACTCGGCGCGTGGTGTATTCACATTGGCTTACGACGGATAGCTCGAGTATAACAACAACAATAAAAAAGAACGTGTGCCAGAAATTTCCCGCGCAGTCTTGGTTGGCCCTCATCTGTTATGGAGGCAGTGTAGCAGTAGCACGATTAGGGATTCTTGAAGAAAAGTAGCTGCAGTGAGTCTGACGCGGAGGCTGTAGCATATAGTCTACTTAGGCAGGAAATTCGGCAACAAACTCAGCCAAAAGAAACGCTTTCGCGAAAGAATATACTGAAGGATCCTGCAATACTTTTACATTGTTCTTTCAGTGAAAATGTATTACGCGATGGTATTTGTTGCGTACAGCTGAGCAAGCCCAGCAGGAGCCAGACTAAGGCGCTTTGTTTTCACCAGGCTGCGATAACTTCGGTACGAGGGCAGTGGCCCAGAAAGATACCTCGAAGGTGATTCCCCGGGCAAGCATTTACTGGGGCGGCTACCATACCAAAGTTTGCCATTTGTTGGGCATGTAAGCCACCCCGACGATGCTCCTACAAACGTGGCGCTCCGTTATGGGGAAAACGCCGCAGCCGCTGCAAAGGTTGCCGTCGATTAGTGCTCCCTTCACTGGAGAAACATTGTTTTCCCGCAAGAATGACGGCGCTTCTACGCATAGAAAGGCCCTGTTGGGGTTTTGATACAGACTCGAGCAGTCCCTGTGAACTTTTGCACGTGCATAGACGAGCTTCACGTGAAAATAAAGTTCGTCTATGTAAAGCGAAAGTCGACAAAATTCACGCCTGTTTAAATGAACGAACATAAAAGATGCCAGTTGAGCAGGTGGATATGGTAGCTGTGTGGTTTACTTGTGTACGTTGACGCTTGCATAGCTAAAAACACGGTTCTAGTCTTAATCGTGGATTCTCGTTTCTTGGCGGTATTATAGGTAGTGATCGGCACAATCGCCATTGATTGGTATGACAGGTCATTTTTATGCGAACAGTGGCAGGCCGCACTGCGAGCGAAGCGAAGCTGGTGAGTTTGGGTATTAAACTTAGCTCCATCTGACGGGGCGCGCCGTCCATACGCGGCAATTTTTTGGCACGCTCACTCCCATTAGCGCCGGCGCTGCGATAAGCTGGTCGCTATCTATGAAGCCGGTCGTGGCTGAGATCCCCGTTATCTTTTTTTTTACCTCATGTTGCTTGTTATGACTGAAACAGCAGAAGCTGAAGCTCTGTATTTTTCTTTACATGTATCTCGTCTTTCTGATATTTCCTCTAATAAAAGCCAACCCACGTGTACTTTAATTAAAAGAACGCGGATACTTTCGGCTATGTATTTATTTTGTCTATGTTTTATACCTGATGTTTTCTTTGCGCTATATAATGCGGACATTTATGAGCCATGCAAGCAGTTTTAGTGTTTTACATATATGTACTTTCTGAACAATTATTCTCTCACTTGGGCTGGAGGCTTAATCGATAACAGACAGACAGACCGAAATTGCCACCTTTAGGTTCCCCAAAAAAGACTATCGTCTTTAATAAAGTAGAACCGTCAATATCACATAACGGTGTTTTGGCAACCGTCGCTGTACCCCAGGCAGTACAGAGAGTCTGTTCTTTGACCGGCCATCCTATAGCTGTTATCCGGGCTGTTGGGCCTGAGTGCCAACAAATTCCCTTGCGTTGATGATAAAAACAGCGGCGCGAATCCGGCCACCGTCCTATCTCCCCTCAGCCATTGCAATGTTCACACGTTTTCGCCCAGTGACAGCATAGCATGGGATGATAATGCGCGAAATGTTATTAGATGCGAACGCATCTCGTTCACTCGTCTTGTCCCTGCATCCATCCGGCGTTGTCGGCGTCCACCCCTCCCCCATTCTCCTCGCCGCGCCAGCTGCGCTCTCCGCCGCTCACCCCCTCTCCTCTCCGATAGCGAACACTCTCTCGCGAGGGGCATTGGATTGTATTCGATTGGATTGGCTTGGGTTCGCTTGGCTTGACTTGGCTTGGGTTGGATTGGATTTGGATTGGATTAAAGTGGATTGTGTTGGATTGTGTTGCGTCATAGCCGCGGCAGACGCACTGGCGCCGGCGAGTCCCCTCACCGTTATGCGCGCTATAAAACGCGGTGCCTGCGCCGCTCCGCTCCATCGTTCCAGCACCGTTCCTCCGCTGTCCAACGCTGCAACGTGAACCCCCTATGCGTCATATCCACACAGGGGTTCCCGCGAGGGGAGGTGGTAGTTTTTTCTTCACAAAAGGTTTTAATTGTTCAAATAATTGCTTAACATTGAAACATAAAGCTCCTCCGAAGCCGTCAATATAGCTAGGGACTTCGAGACTGTCAAGCAACTTTAGAAAACATGCTGCTTCGATGTTGCGTGATATCAACGCACAGATTTCTTTCGTCGTGACAGCATGGCACGGAATGCCAAGACATGGACTGTCGTGGAGCCGGCCTTCTTGACTCCTGCGCTGTTACGTCGCTGTGTTGTTTTGGCATGCGGTGTTTACTTACCGTCTTGTTCTTTCACAAAACTGGCGTTTCAAAATATTTTATTTTACCGTATTTGAGGTAAACGTAAACGGCGACAGCGTCGGGCCCGCGAAAGATAATGAAAGGGGTGGTGGTCCGCTTGTCCACCACGAAAATACGTGAGGTTTGAAAACAATGCACACAACAGGGACTGCAGGTCCGTAACAGTCCACAAGGAGCTTCACTCGCGTCAGGACACCGGCCGGTGAGCGCACGGAAGTGGCGGCACCGACAGTCAGGACCGGAAGTCAAGCCTTCCTGTGATAAAGTTGCCCAGCGCGCACTCGTCTTCGGAGTTGAGGTACTCTTCGGCCAGCTCGCAGAAGTAGTCGTAGTCCAGTTTCTTCGTGTCGTTCTAACACCACATAAAAAGAACGGGAAGAAAAAATTGTTTTATAATCTTTTGTAAGAGCTTAAACGTCCTAAAAAAAAATTCCCCGCATATCCCCGGGGGGAAGAATGTGAAAGTGCGAATGCACGAGTTGAATTTGCGCGGTTCGGTAATGTTCGCGAAAGAGAGATCACACACACACACACAACTACAAAGAAAGAAAGATGCATTTATTCACAGACACATATTTGTGTTGTCGTTGTACTTGATTGCTAGAGCGGATCTCAGCTTTGAAATTTCGTGTCAGTACTCCTTTAAGCGGGTGCATTAGCCCTTCTCACGCCCGATTCCTGGCCAATCCCCCACGTGGGTATGTGCCATGTCAGCGGCCAGGCAGCGCGCGCCCATCTCCCCCCGTTGCCAAGGAAGACGAGGAGATTCCTGGCCAATCCCCCACGTGGGTATGTGCCATGTCAGCGGCCAGGCAGCGCGCGCCCATCTCCCCCCGTTGCCAAGGAAGACGAGGAGATTCCTGGCCAATCCCCCACGTGGGTATGTGCCATGTCAGCGGCCAGGCAGCGCGCGCCCATCTCCCCCCGTTGCCAAGGAAGACGAGGAGCGCGCGCACCCGCAGCTGTTGCTATGCGGACGGCGGCGGACGCTTCAGGCTCGCTTAAGAAGTGCATTCGCACTTAAAAGAATAAACCAGGGGCTTTACGCGCCAGAACTACGCCAGTGTTAGGAGGCCTACGGTACTGGAGGACTACAGGTCAGTTCATACCTGTCCGGGATCTTCAATACGCCACAGTAGTCTGGTGCACAGGGTCGTTTTTCTTAAGGAAGCGCTCTATGAACCCTTCCCTCGGGCAATCATGCGCCCGTCTTTAACGCAACAGGTTGCGATGTTTAGAGATACCTTTACGTCAAGGCATCAGACTTTTTGTGGCATGTATTGCACCTAGAAGAATTTCCTTCCAGCAATGCATTAGTGCATAAATATGAAGCAATAGTGCATGACAATGAAAACACTAAAAAGCTGGATATACAACAGTTAAACCCACTGTAGTGTTTCTTGAACTTTGTAAAGTTGTCTTTTTCACAGTGCTTTTGAGTACTGCAATGCAGCCTACTTATAAAAAAATTATTGCCTGGAGAGGGTAAATAAAAGCAGGATCAGAACAAAAGATAAAGAACAAGCCTCATGTAAAATCACTCGGAAGTAAATGCGGTACTTCAGAAAGCCCAGGAAGACTCCGCGAAAGCGGCACGGATGCGGCCGAAATGCTTACGACTATTAGAAGATTTCTCATAGATTTTCCTTAAATTTATTTTTCCGTTTTTCACCTCTATTATAAGAGAGCTGAGCGCTGGGTATCCAACGCAGGACATGGTGTTTGGTAGTGCAGCAGCTTATCCATTGAGTCATCACGGCGTACAATAATTCTGACTCGGGAAGTTTATGCAGGTAAGATTCTTCCCCTTCCATTCGCATTGTCAAGTTTTTAGTGCGGAACTAAAATTACTGCATAAAATGTTCGTATCGAACTGTTATAATTCTCAGTAGATTTTTTAAACCTCTGTAACTACGAAGACAAGTTTTCTGCATTGAGTCCTTCCTGCTAGTTTCACACAATGTTGTTTACGCAATGTCTTTATATTGAAATGTTTTGGCCGAAACTTAGTAACCAGTACATAATATTAACGACACGAAATTACCTGTAACGCCCCCCTGAACTAGAGATGCTTTTGTGAAAGAATCACTCAAATGAAAGCAACCTCTAACGCGTGGGGCGTGTGCTAGCAATTATTGTCATTAAAATGCGAATTTTCGAGCAATTTCAGTGGAAAAGATAAAGGGATCGAATATAGAAACGCTCAAGAAAAAAATGCGGGGAATATACGACTGTAAACAAATGACTTAAGGCTTTCTCTGAATTGTTTCACTGGAACATCTGTCACCTTCTCGCTTCTAAAATCCATTGGCCAAGCAACACTGTAGGTACTCGATACCAACCTCTGTCATAATCAGGTAACACTGCCTCGATTGCCGTGGAGGTATCCCGAAGTGTTCCAGCACGTAGCAGAATTCGTCGCAGTCCACGACGCCATCCCCTGCAATGAGTAACAAGTTTCCAGTGCCTCAAAGTAATTCTGGCACACATGGTTACAGTGGGATTAAATCGACTACAGCGCCAAGCAGCTTATGTGAGATGGCGTGTTGTGCGGCGCGACACCACTGAAACCCCTTAGGAGGCGTACACTTTCCACGACGACCGATAATGCCACTATTCCACTGCGTACGCGCACTGCATATCGAAAATATGTGTTTTATTTTGTGCGGTCTCAAAATGATCTCATTGGGTGCGAGGCTGTTCTTTGGCTCCTCGCAGTATCTACGTGCCTTGCTTTAAGTTGGCCCTATTTATGAAAATAAACCGTCACACATAGATTTAAAACGGTGAGTTCGAGTGCAGCAAACGGCATTTAAGCGATACATATGCGATTTCTCAATTGCGTCGTAAGAAAGTTGACTATCGAAGAAGTAATCGTTATATAATTAATTTTCAATATTGATCATTTAAGCCTACTCTCTTCTAACTAGCACTCATTATATTGCCTGCTATATTCAAACATGGCTGAGCGGATGCCCAGTTTTGGCACATGCGTTCCATCTAAATTAATCATTGTTTCAAGCCGATGTGCATTACTGTTTTATGGGGCAGTGATTCTTCTGCAGTTGTTAGGGCATTTTTAAACCCATCATTCTAGCACACTTGGGCTTTGCAGGGAGCTGGTGCAAGGGCCGGTGCTAACTGCCCTTCCCCTCTGAAGGAGACGTTCACTAACATCTTTTTTTTAAGCTTTAAGGCCACTTCGAGTGTAGTAACAGGAAGAATTTTACCGGGAAAGAAGTGTAAAATACTGAATAGTCATGCAGTATGAAGCTTGGTATCTCGAGTACACCAAAAATAGCTGTATTAGAGTTATGAGCGCTGACCTGTGCGATCGTACATATTAAAACGGAACCACATGTACGTGGCCAGCCATTTTGGTGCGTCCTCCTCCTGCTCCCGACTCTCCAGTTCCAGACGGCGCTCCCAAAGGCTAATCTGGAGACGGGCAGAACAAGACAAGATAAGATAAGATAAGATAAGATAAGATAAGATAAGATAAGATAGATAGATAGATAGATAGATAGATAGATAGATAGATAGATAGATAGATAGATAGATAGATAGATAGATAGATAGATAGATAGATAGATAGATAGATAGATAGATAGATAGATAGATAGATAGATAGATAGACAGACAGACAGACAGACAGACAGACAGACAGACAGACAGACAGACAGACAGACAGACAGATAGATAGATAGATAGATAGATAGATAGATAGATAGATAGATAGATAGATAGATAGATAGATAGATAGATAGATAGATAGATAGATCGGGGAGCGATAAGGGGAGACAGACATAGTTTAATGCGAGGTAGTGTTCTAAATAGCAAGTGAGGTTCTAGTTACCCATAATACTGAAAGCATTCTTAACATTTTTTCAACCATCATTATTGCGACGTAATGACTTGTATAAAAAATTGTCTTATTTAAAAAGTGTAATCGAATATATGTATCCGATGAATCGGATATATGCAACACATGTAGCAGATTTTCTAAAACGACTAGCAGGTGTTTGCCACAAGACAACTTGAACTAAGTCTGCGATTGCCACAGTTCGCAATTCGCGTGCGAGTGCAGTTATCAACGGCACTTCCACTCCATCATTGAAAATCACAAAAGATACATTGAAAACAGAAATAACAAAAAAATTACTACCCCTTCCTAAAGAAAGTTGAGAGAAGCGCGAAAGCGAAAAGTGCGTGCAAACTTTCCTGAAAGTGCATCCAACCGATCGTCACACCTTGAAAGACCCGGATCTCGAACGGAAGAACGAACCCATGCGACGATTTGTCGTGCACTAAGTACACGCGTCTACGAACAAAGAACGATCTAAATGAATACCAATACGTGGTTCATGAGACAAAGGTATACTATTGTACTTCTCCTTCACGATCGATTCGCGCATTGCCTTACTAAGAACCGTCCCTTTTTCGTGATTTACAAGCAACCGTTTTGACGCAATCGCGGTGTGTCCAGAGACTTTATCAGAGCTTTTCGGTCGACCGACCGGTCTAAGGGGAAATACACTAGGTTTTTGACGGAAAGACATCGATCCCACCCAGAAAGCTTTCGCCTTAAAATGCTGAGCACGAGGTCGCGGGTTCGATTTTCGGCCGCGGCGGCTGCTTTTCTGATGGAGGCGGAAAGCAAAAACGCCCGTGTGTACAAGATTTCGGCGCACGTTAAATATCCCCAGGTGGTCAAAATTAATCCGGAGCCCTCCACTACGGCGCGCCTCATCGTCTGCGTTGCGTCGGCGCCTTAAACCCCACAATCAATCAATCAATCAATCAATCAATCAATCAATCAATCAATCAATCAATCAATCAATCAATCAATCAATCAATCAATCAATCAATCAATCAATCAATCAATCAATTCGCCTTAAAATAACATAATGAGAGCGCTGGTCCCGTGTCCTGTCTGTGTGACTACAGGGGGTTCTATAGCCCCTGTAATCACTGAGACTGTCCGCTGTTCCGGGAGCGGGATGGTAGCATTATTGCAGGAACGTCGCACGTGCCGTCGGCCTCGGTGGTGCAGCGCGCACAGTGCACGTAGTTTTGTTAACATAACGACGGCTCTGGTTCCCAACTACGGCTGTGTGTACAGCTACAACATCATAACAGTACTACATTGATTCTCTGGACAAGCTGAATTGTGATTGCGGAAGTGGATCGGATGGGAGTCTGAATAAACGCTCGCCACACGTTACTTCTCACCATACGTGAAAATAGTCGTACGGCCCCGCGAGCCAACGACTGCTTTAGAAGACATGATGCCCATTCACTGATTTGCTATTTACGTTAAAGAATCTGGTCATGGAATTGTTTTTTTATTTATGTCAGAATATTTAGTAAGCATGTATCTTCTCAGTTTCCTTTTATGGCGAGCCCCATACCATTGAAAAGAAAGATCCATTTGTACCTGTTTATCGACGCAAATGAACCAAATGCGGCTTTCCTGAGCATTTAGAACAAATCGTCAGGAGACCGTCCGATGTATTTTTAAAATTTTTTGACCTGATGATCCACAGGGAATGTTCGTGGCGCATATGGGGCTCATACTTAGTTTTAGCGTCCCAGGCGCCACCTCTTATGGGTCCGGTAAGGAAAGAACCCTTCAATAAAAATAAAAGCACGCGACGTTTCTTTTTTCAGCTGTTCTCACACTATCTATGTAGCAATTCAGTTGGAGACAAACATCCAACTGACACCGCGTTCAGCTGCCAGCCTGCTCAATGTTTTTGGGCGACAGCCCTTGCTATGGGTTCATAGGTCATCACCGCCATACTGCAGCACGTGTTCTGCGGTCCAGTCTTCGGAAAAAACCCCTTTACCACCCGAAACTTCGCCCTGTGGCCTAAGGACAACCTAGCTTAAAAGTATGCGTGATATGAGCACGCTCAAGCGCTGCGTTGAGAACGGTACTGTTTGACGTTCGGACTATCCACATAGTTTTGGGCCATTCTTTCGAGATTGCGCACAGCTACTCACTTTGTAATCGGAAATGTTATTTAAGTAGCTACGTAACGAGTATTCGAAGTGCCACTGGAGGTGTTGCTTTGACTTACCCATTCTTCGGAGGTGATCTTTTCATCCGAGTTGTAATCGGCGTCCGCTCTGAGCAGCGTCCATATTTCGTCGAAGAGTTCTTTCGTCTTCTCGTACTTTGCGGTGCCAGCCTGCCAGCCATTCAGTTTGCAAATGTGCTTTTGCAAAGAAAAGAAGTGCATACCATCTGCAGATGCCCCTGGTATTCTCAGCTCATTCGTATAAAATGTCAGTAAATTTAGCAACATGCAATTGAACGCGTGGCAGATGTCAGAACTCGTGTGGTGCTCAAGCGTTCTGTTTATAATTGTGGCCTATAATATCGCAATTGGTTTATCCGCCGTTACAGTGTCTCCTTCCGTAAAAATCTTCATAAAATACCTACTGGCTTAAAGATCATAACCATGAAAAACATTGAGACGTGAAGAGCCAACAACAACAAACTCAGCCACCTAATGGTAGCTTGGCTTTTGGACAGCACACACAAAGGGGAGAGCACACAGCAGAGATCCAACATTTACGAAGTGGAATCGAAGGTATACTTTCGTTTTTCTTTTCTTGTTTTGTGGGTGGGGTCTCTCATTTATAAGCTTTAGTCGTAAAAACGCGTTTTTTACCACAAAATCGCTATTCTCTCCACAAACGCTGACCCGTGCCACACCTTTTTTTTAAATACTTGCCTTCTGTTTCCTGCGCCAACTTTACTTTACCAGGTGACCCAGACTCAAAAGTCTATAACTGCCCCTTCGTAACTTTTTAAAAATTAATCTGTTAAAAAATTAAGAGACCGTACGAACTCCGGTTAAGCAACTGGGTTGCAGAGTAAAGCTTCATAATGTTATGTTAAACAAATTTTTGGTGGCATTAGAACGACAAGAACGAAGAGAGGCCTGTGTGACTCAGCTTTTAATTAGCCTCTGACTAAGCGCGTGGGTAAGCTTTGGTGCACTTCCTATGATGCGTCTCTTTGTGTATTACCCAAACGCTGCTGCGTTTTAAACTTTATTAGCCTCCTGACTGCCACGGATCAACGCATTTTATTCTCCAAGTGGCGACAGAAGAAGCAAGAACGTCAGCACTACCCCTTTCCTCTTAATTTCTGCTCCAATCTCGCTGCTTCTCTTTTATAAAGCGACCCACCATCTCACCTAGGTCTTCTACTATGCCCTAATCCACCTTGGAGTATTTTAAGCCCAAATAAAAATTTAGATTCAGGGCATGCCGTTAGAGATAAACGTGTAATGTTTAGGTTTTTACTCGCAAACGACATTGGAAGTGGATTAAGGACATCGAGTCTATAATTGAGTGAGTACGTGAAGTCACGTTAGTGCCACAATATTAACAGCCTTTAACGCCGACTCTCCTGACGAGGCATTTCATACGCTACGTTTTTCGAACTTACTCCATGCGTGCAGCTGTTGGTCGCTAAAAAAAGATGACACGCTTGAGAGATGGGTCAAATCAAACAATGCTTTTATCTTCTACAGGCTGGGAGGTCAGAAAAGTCAATCATAAAGAGTAATAGCTTCTTTGTGACATCAACCTAAAAAAGTCGCGGTACATCTCAACTCATGTCAAGCTTGCCTTCATGTTTTTCCGGGTTCAGGAATAAAGCCAAGCTCGAAAGCGTTCCCCCGCTGGCAGCTGCCTAGATACGCTGGACTGGAATTTGGAGCACGCGCTGAAGTTCCTTTTTTTGCTCGGGAATGAAACATGTCCCACATGCTATTTTCTTTATTCTTTTTTCGCTACAGTTTGTTATTTCTGCCACACTTGATCCCAACCTACTTTGATCACAACGCAATGCGAATGGTAAGTTTCTTTTTAACTACATCAATATACAAGACAAAAAAAAAACAATGGCCGACGCCCGCCGGGAAGCTTTTCGATTAGTTATGATCCTGCAAATCACATTCAGCCGCTCATACGCGTGAAATGCTCGCCATTTTTTGTCTACACGGCGCTAGCTATGCGCTCCCGGCATGCTAAAAAGACAATTCGCGGCGCTGTTTGTGATGTTGCGATCTGAGTATTTGTGGTAAGCTTATTAGCAACAGGGGGGCACCTAGCAGCTAATGCAGTAACTCAAATGACTTTGTGGGACACGCTCGGAGCGAAGCGAAAACTGCCTTTCCGGAGAAATAAAATTCAGTGCTACGCTTTGCTTGGGAGCAGAAACGTCGATACCACAAGGAGCGTGAACCCATGTCATACGACCCGGATTGCGGGACAGACCCCCAAAGACCCAGAAAATAATTTTGATTGCTAATCTTGCAGTGTCCGTAGATTTTTCCACCTCACTGAACATGAACTAATACGATAATCGAGGTTAAGGAGCCAGTTTTCGTTATACTCGGATGGTTTAGGTTTACCAAGAGCATAAAAATTTAAATTCATGATTTTCGTCGTTTAAATTCCACTTTGTTTCTAAGGAGCGCAGTACTGGCGCGGCTCGATCTAATTTAGACCCCGTGAAAATCGTTTTAGACCTAACGTGATAAGAAATATACGGGAAGTATAACTCATTTGGCTCCCATCAGAAAAACGACCATCACAAACGGAATCTAACCTGTGACCACACGCGGAATCGCAGATCGCATTAGCTATTAGTAGCGTGTTCGTCTGCTGTATAGGTTCGCTAACATTTCGACCATCTTATGGCCCCGACCATGGCTATTGTTGAGCATAACTATTGTATGCAAAATAGGAAGACGAAGTAAACTGTATACAGCGAAACGCTCTCGCTCGGCAGCTGTGCGTTGCTATTTTTGTCTCATACAAAGAATCAAGCCAGATTGAGCCGTGTAAAAAATTGACTTACACTGGATGATAATGAAAGAAGTAAATTATCTATGCATGAGTTCGCATGACCTGTGATGTTATCTCTTATCTCGCGAATAGGAAACGTGATAGGGCAGGGAAAGCCATGCCAGGTTGGGTTTGTGGCACCCGTAGATTTAATGCAAGTAAAAGGAAATGGCATTCGGTATGATTAGCGACGTCTTACTGATTTGAATATAGCGTTCAACAGTAATCTTCTGCAGAAAAGAAAGAGTCATGTGCGAAGCAACTAAGTGAAAATACATTGAATCATGACAGATCCTAGAAGCCTGTTACAACTCTAGTGCTAACATTTAGGACGTGAGTGCTGATCCGAATTGACGCGTCGTACTGCAAGGGACACTGGGGTATTATCTTGCGTGATTTTATACTGCTTTAATATTTAACGTCATGAAATTGCAGCCCGAGGAAACTCTTGTTACAGCCGACAAACACGAGAAAGAGGCAAGCAGTACTGTGCCGAATATCAGGCGTTATAAGCTCATCTCACACTCATTTTGGAAATAAATAAATAAATAAATAAATAAATAAATAAATAAATAAATAAATAAATAAATAAATAAATAAATAAATAAATAAATAAATAAATAAATAAATAAATAAATAAATAAATAAATAAATAAATAAATAAATAAATAAATAAATAAATAAATAAATAAATAAATAAATAAATAAATAAATAAATAAATAAATAAATAAATAAATCATAGCGTGCATTCCAAAGCGTGGTATGACTACACGAGAGTCAAAACTCGCGCTGGCTGGTACAAGACAGTGTCAAAGAGATAAATGCGCAAGAAAAAGACTAAGCTGCGGTACGGTGCTAAGCACAGACTCGTCGTCTGCAATAATTATTCTATTAATTTGTTTGGTTTGGTCCAGTATTTATGAACGCAAGTGGACCAATACGAGATTCTTTGTGGGGTATCTCAGCGCATTGTATCTATCTTTCCTCAGTTTACAGTTTATTTTTTATGTAAAGTAACGTAAAGCTGAAAAGAAAAACTGCAACTTGGAGGAAACGTAGTTCGCTGGCAAAAGTGCAAAAAGTAATTTCGACCGATCAGCCACAATGGGCCCCGTGCTCTCGATTTTCCGAAACAATTCATAAATGTAAAGTTGACGTCTGCCTAACGAAGTCCTAGTGACCGGAAAACGCGACGCTTAATGTAAACAATTATACTTTCGTTTCCAGTCACCGAATACATATATAGTTGACTTCCATGCGAAAACACAAATTGTTTTTAGATATTTATGTATTCACTCACATTTAACAAAGGTCTGACAAGACAGATTAGGACTTACCAGCCTGGCTTCATTGAAATCGTCTGCGGTTATGACGCCGTCTTTGTTAATATCTAGAAGTAAACAAACAGAGCAGTGCATTGTTGTAAATCATTCACACACACATAAAAAGTACCGAAACGCTTCATGCTTGAACACAAAAATGAGAAGGCTGCAACGCGCGAAAGGAAAAAAAAAAACCGGCAGAAGGTGTCGGTAGCTGGCTGAAAAGAACTTGGTGCGCTCTCAAGAACCGGTGCACGCACTGTGAAGCCTGATTGATTGATTGTGGGATTAGACGCGCCGACGCTCCACAGGCGTTGAGGCGCCCCGTTGTAGAGGGCTCCGGATTAACTTTGACCACCTGGGGATATTTAAAGCGCCCCGAAATCTCGAACACACGGGCGTTTTTGCTTTTAAACTCCACCAGAAATGCGGCCGCCGCGGCTGGGAATCGAACCCGCATTCTCGTGCTCAGCAGCCCAACGACTTAGCCACTGAGCTGCACTCTGAAGCCTGTTGCATGCGTTATATATGTGTTACATATTCACAGGGTAACACATACCCGCAGTTGAGTATTCGGAAACGTTTTATAAGTAGCAATTGATGCTTTGTTAGTTGTAAACACGTTGGAAGAGAACAAGATCCATTTACACCCGTTTACTGACGCAAATCAACCAAATGAGGCTTGTCTGCGCACACAGACCCTCCCATAACATTTTTTTACGTTGTGACCTGTTTAATTAGAAGTGGTGGAATTAAGCTTCCACCGACTGAACTATTATTTATTAAATGGATGTATTTCTAGCTTCGCTACATAGATTGACTCGCTGTTCGCACTGCGCGTATACTGGCAAAATACATCCAGCCAAAAGTGAGACATTTAGCACTAATCGTAGAAAATAATAGTACATGTACGACAAATTCGTGTTGTAGTTGTTTTTTTATCCCCATGCTCGTCACAAAAAGAAAAGGTTCGGATCCTGTGATCTCAAACTTTTATACCGTTGTGCGTGTACTTAATCTTTGCGACAGAGCTGCCAAAGGCGCCGTTTAGTTTTGCTAGCACCTACGTAACCTAAGAAAACTAATCAGGAAAGGGGCTTTTAAACCGCGGATTCGGGGTGGCTATGAACAGACAGAGCGTCCTGTGTTCCGGTTCCCCGTATTGCACCTGCTGGCTAAAAAATGCTCTAGGGAATCTACGCGCCTAAGGCATAGAGAAAGAAATACTGGTTTTTATTTCTCTATGCCTAAGGTGCGGGCGGGCTATGAGGCGCGCCGTAGTGGAGGGCGTGGTGACATGAAATGCGCACTGACATCTCTACATACGGGCACTTTCGTTTTCTTTTTCCACAAAAAAGAACCGCCCCGGCGAACGAGATCAAACCCGAGCCTCTGGTCTCAGCAGCACACCGCGTTAGCTACTCAGCCACCGCGGCGGGTATTTCTCGGGCGAAGCGCCAAGTCAGCGACTTATGTGAACCAATCAAAAACGATTGTGGCTAAGTTGGGGGCAAAGCATTCGTTAAAAATGCTCCCAGGACCGTCGACACTACATCACATGTCGACAACGCCTATAAAAGCTTGCTGTTTGATAAGCATAGTGAGAAATAAAAAAAAAAGAAAGGTAAAAATTGAAGCCTTACCACGCCACGAAGGACAGTCTATCGCACACGAGCATGCCGTTTATTTCTGGGCTGACAAATGACTATGAATAAAATAAGAGAAACAAACCTAGACGAGGCAACGTTGGTTGAAATGGGTTTCAATTTATAAGTGTCGCAGCATAGAAACAGTTTCTATTTAAAACTATAATGGACTAAGACGAACTTGTGTATCACGGCCGCACGACGTCTTTCTGTTCGCGACGAATCTATGACTAATCAAGATGGCAAGTTGGGCGAGTTGGTACGGGTACATAATGAAAAAAAAAAAAAAACCAGTGCAAGAAAAACGAGACGAGGACGAGGCTACAAACACAGCACTGCGTTTGTTGCCTTCCTCGTCCTCGTCTTTCTCGCACTTGTTGTTTTTCTTTCATTATGAATCTATGGCTAAGCCCAGGTAAGGTGGAATAGATATGTCCAAACAAACAAACAAACAAGCAAGCAAGCAAGCAACCAACCAACCAACCAACCAACCAACCAACCAACCAACCAACCAACCAACCAACCAACTAACCAACCAAACAAACAAACAAAACGAACAAACAAACAAACAAAACGAACGAACAAACAAAAAAAACGAACTAACAAAGGAAAGAAAGAGCAAACAAACCAAAAATAGTTATAGAAACTGAAAATTATAATTATAAATTGCCTTCGCAGAAACCTATCCCTTTGCGGGTTTCCCCAAAACTGGTCGATTCAAAATTATAATGCGCAACACAGAGTGAGCATAAAGTCCACGGGAACTCAAAAAAGATCCCAGACTCCCCTTGCGCTGTGTGGTGTCTTCTTTCTGTCCGTACCGCCCTTTTCGCGGTTTTGTTCCATCATGTAAAAAAAAAAAACTAGCACTTCAGTTCGCTTTGATGAACTATCCAGGCATCCGCACGTGAGTCGCAATCCTCCAACTTTAGTTCAATCGTTTGGATCACGCCCATCTAGAACTACAAGTAGACGCCAATCACGAAGTCTGCAAACCAGTGTTCTGTATCGATCGTGCATTCTACATCATCGAGCAACTTTATTTGGACATAACAGCGTGAAATTTGTCAGCTCCAAGCGCGGTACGGGTTTTCGCAGGAATTGTGGCTGTCGTCCCCAAGGTATTACCTCGGAATATGGCAGAGCAGGGAACATTTTACGGTCGATTTAAGAGGTGGCCACTGGCAGAATTTTTAAAGACAAATGCCCGAAAGCTGTTTCTTTCAAGGCTACTTTGTTACACCCACAGAAATAGCTGTTACGAGTTACCGGATACGCTTACAGATTGCTCAACAAGCGTTCGAAAGTGCAACTCTCCTCCATCTTGTGGCAAGCCATGCATTGTGTGCGTATGTGCGGGCACGAGACTTTCGACACAGTTTTCACGATACATTGGCTCAGATCAAGAGGTGCCTATAACTGAGCATCCCAGTTTGTCCCAGGGACGAAAGCCGAGGCTGTATTCCGCCTCTCCCTTGCTCGCTGACAAATACACTGCATTTGTCTTGCAGTTTACCTAATGGTGCGACCACGGGCGACTTGCGTAAGTGATGAAACCCAAAGATGTACACACTTGTGCAAAATTTTCTTATACAAGTTTCCCTGTATCGGGCATAACCATTTTTTGCCGTTTCTGGCTGGGGGTGGCATTGACGAATGCTTACTCCTCCTTGATCGTAGTGGCAGTATGTGAGGCGAGTGAAATTTCCGTCACGTCGGAGACCAAAATGCACCTTTTATGCATGTGCCTGCGTTTTTCATTTGATAGAAAGAAGCTCTCGTCAACTTTGTCAACCTTGACTATCGGCGACTGTTGTCTAAGGAGGGGATCTTACGTCACTGGTCTTCATTATCAGTTCACAAGGCAACCGAGAGGCGCACACTTGTTAGAACATGTGTACTATAGCACGAAAGACTCCACTTACTATCACAGAACTCGACGGTGTAGCGCCCTAATCCTGGTACTACGTCTGTTCCTCCCTTTCGCCTTCTTTTTCAGCTCATTTCTGCCCGTTCCCCCTTTCTTAACGTGCAGGATAAAAAACTGGGCTGCAGCCTGGTTAACATTTTTTCCCCCATTTTACTTCCTTCCTTTTTTCTCAGCTCCTGCATTCATGACATATGCAAACACTTGTCACGCGCAGGAACAGTCGGTCTGGCTGTGTAAGCTTTACTGTGAAGCTGCCTATTCGAGTCACTGCCGAAAAGCCATTAGATAGAGCAAACTGTGAATGCTAGCTTGGTCTTCCTTTAGGAGATTTCTTTTTGAAGCCGAGCAATGCCTTCCGCCAGAAACGGCGTTCTAATAACCTTTAGGAGTATCTGGTCGGCAGAGTGACAGCAGCTAAATACAGCCCGAATTCGCGATAATGCTTGTGCATGTAAGGGCAATGCGCTTCCGGTGTTACAAAGCTCCAGAACCTCCGTCGTCTCGCGCGTGGTGTCTAAACATTCAGTACGAGCAAACAATGTCGTGCTCACCGTAAAAAGTGTTGAACTCGCAGAGGAGCTTCTTGCGTCGGAACAGCGACACCTTGGGCTGCTTGCAGCCATGGATCTTCTGGAGGGCTTGGCCCATGACGTCTTCGAGAATGCCGGGCTCTCCGCGCCAAGCCTCGGTCCGGAGCGCAAGGAAGGAGCGAGTCAGGGCGCCGCCGCACTTGTCATGCCACTCGAATGCGGGTCGTGTAACGGCCCCAGCTGGCCGGCGACAGCGGCGGGCCCCGTGGAAACAAGCTGGGCGCTGAACGCAGCTCTGCTCGCGCTTCGCCGAACGCCCGCAAGCCGCGCTCACGACGCGCAGCTTTTCATGGCGGCCCTGAAAGGAGCGACAGCAGAGAACGCTGACAAAGGGACGCCCAAACGGCCGCATGTGTCGGCAATTTCAACGTAACTTCTTTACGGTGTAGGTTACGGTGAGCGAAAATAGACACGCGACACATTGCAACGCGACGTGTTCTTGGAACTACTCTCCACTACAAACAAGAAATAAAGCTTCACTACAAGGACATTAGAGAAACTCTTCGTGCACTTCCTGTTCCAGACAAATCTCTAACCACCACGCGACTACGCATTCTTCGACGCATACAGGTAAATAACCTCCTTATGCCTGCTGGTTCCTTTCTCTACCGTCTCCGAAACTCCCCAGGATGTCCCAATTGTCCCGAACCATACGTTAATTTAGAGCACTGCATTTTCTACTGCCCCATTACAATTCAATCCCCACATTTTCCACACCCTCCTCTTTCAACGTGGCGGACTTGGCTAGCCTCGGACCAGCTCACAGACCAGTTGGCGTTGGTGAACCTGGCCCGGGACATTCTCAACGCTTAATGTTGCGTTTGAAAAAAGTTTTTTCCTCCTCCTCATTTATGCTGGACTTAATTGCAGCACGAAGACAAATCAGCATTTGGACACAAGTGAACGCGGCGAGAGTTCGTTCCTTTACGGGTGTGATTGGATTTTTTGTGGCTCGTGATCAGCGGCCCTTTCCCTCTTGTACTGTGCTTATTGCTTTGACGCACACTGATAACGCGGAAAATGTCCAGTTGCCCAGTATAAGTAACCAGTAACTGGTAGTAACTCAATGTTCTGATGAAATATCGGAGGTGTATCCACTTGCTTCTCATTAAAAGAAACGTCGGTCCCTTGTTAAACCGCATAAAGAAATGCAATGTTCATGTTAAACATCGCAGCTAACCAAAGTTGAAATAAAACAGCGGAAATTAGCCCGTTCTACGGAACGCCCTCATCCGGCGTGGCTTAACGAAGCGGTAGTAGAAAAGGAAACGCACATCCTCTATGCCATGCTAACTAAATGAGCGAATGGATTGTTAAAGGAAGTGTAACTCAATGAGAGCCGGGGAGGAAAACGCGCTCACGGGCCACAGGCAGGAAACGGCGTCCCTCTAGTGCCGTCGCGCGCCTTCGGAAGCGATGCCAGAGCGACGAGGTGAACCATCGGTCACAGCGGAATGCAGCAGAAAGCGAGTGGTCCTCCCGGGCATCCACGCGTATGCAGCCGCCTGTCGGTGCGCCACGACAATTGTGACGGGGCGGGGAGCTGTGGCGTGGGCGATTTCGAGCTGCGAGCCTTGTCAAAGCGCGCTGACAAACGCGACGCCGCGCCCGTGCCGACGAGCGGTCCTCGTGCGGAAACGTCAGAGGAGTGAGAAGAGCGCGAAGCTGGCGAGCGGAAACAGCTCCCCTTTGTTGCCTCTTTTTGTTTTGCTCTATTTTCCCCGCTGCTGCTGCTGCTGCTGCTGCGTCACACATCTCGAGTGTCGTTGGAAACGCTCGAGGCGGCATTCTTGGCACTCATAATGCTACGCCGAGGATCTTGGCGAGTGTGGCTAGAATCAACCGGTGGGAGCAGCAAGACCTTAAACCATTCAAATAAATGCCGTGAGAGAGAGAGAGAGAGAGAGAGAGGGGGAGGAGAAAGAGGGGGAGAGAGGTGAAAGGAGGGAGGTCGAGATATAGAGATAGAGACATAGAGAGAGGGGGAAGGAGAGAGAGGGGTAGAGAGGGGAAAGGAGGGAGGTCGAGATATAGAGATAGAGACATAGAGAGAGGGGGAAGGAAAGAGACGGGGAAGGAGGGAAAGGAGGGAGGTATAGATATAGAGATAGAGACATAGAGAGAGAGAGATAGAGAGAGAGAGAGAGAGAGTGAAGGAGAGAGAGGGGGAGGGAGGGAGATAGAGACATAGAGAGAGAGGAAAGGAGAGATAGGGGTACACTTTATTGAGCTAAATTTGTGGGTGGCTTTCTCATCCGAAAGTCCATGGGTGGCCCTGGCGCCGACTACCCGTTCGACCGAGATAGTTTGGTCGGCGAGGCATGGGCAGGAAACACACGCTCTGCCACTGCTCGCGGGATTCACGCGTACGCTTGCTGCGTTCGAACAATGCTTTGTTTTAACCTGCACCAGGCGAGGAAAGAACACCTACGTGCTTATCGCCCAACAACCTAAATTCGACAACACGTATTCCTACGGGTGCGCGGTTTGAAATTTATTCCGGTTGGTGGGGGAATATTGTTGCAATTAAGAGTTGGACAGAAGCCCGTTTGGCCTGCGAAACGCATGACATGAAGTCATGAAGTATTCCTCATGGTTACGCTTTTGGCATTGGGCATTCAAGTTACTCAGGCGCTATCAGCCAAGAGTCAAGAGGCGCTATCCCCACCTCCAAAACTCTACACCAACCAATCGTCTTTGACAAAATATGCGACACATGATACGAGGTAGACCGGTATCTATAGAAGTGTATTTACAGCACTTATTACAAGTGGCCGGTTGCAGAAAGCACGGTAGAAGAGAGCGCTGCCGAAGCGAGGGACCGAACTACATGCGCGTCTCCAGCAGCGTCTTCTTCATCTCCCCACCTTGATGATGATCCAAGTCACAGCGCATCTAGTGTACTCTTTACGGGGAACGTACCAAATGTCTCGTACCAATATGCGTGCAATTTGTTTGAGGTATAGACGAAAAAAAAACCCCTTAAACAGCGGCTGTCTTCGCTTTAGTAAAACTCATGGATCACAAAATGCAAGCGTTTCAGAGCACTGCAAAAGATAGTCCCCGCTTAACCCACATCGGACTGATATGTTCCTTTCCGGCATAGGTAGTGAAAATTGTTATTTAATTTTTAATGCAATTTAATGTATTGCATTAGGACACCTTGCATTGGGACACCTTGCATTGGGACACCTTGGGCATTAAAGTTCAGCGAGTGTCTCTAGAACGTTCAGTGTTTTGTGGTACAGTCCTTTGTACAGGTCCGTCGTTTTTAGGAAGCACAGGGGTGCTTTTGTCGCCTTGTGCGTACAGACGGTTATAAAAAAAGCCGGTCCGTTTTTTTCATATGGATTTAGTTTCACGGTGAACTATCAAAGAAGGTGGATTTCTTTTTCTAGGATTATGGTCATTATTTATAACGACAGCATAAACTGGCAATGATCCGAAGAAAAGTTCAGACTCGTTTCTTTGCCTGTTACTTTATGCCCTTTTCCGCGTTATTTAGCGCCGTAACTTGATCGCTTCAATCAGGAGTGGATATAGGGAACGTGGATAGGGCAAATAGGCCGGACAGCTGACGGTGAACTTAACCTTCTGAATCACGTTCAGGCATCACTCCTTAAATGCCACGAGTTGCGTTTTCCATAGATCTTTATGCTTTCTTTTACAGCCAGTGATTTGTTACGACATTACTCTAACCATTCAAGGGCTTCAACGCTGTGCTGGCCTTAGCTCGTGGCAGCCTGGGAGCTTTCTGTCTGTATGGGAGCTTTCTGTCTGGGAGCTTCTGGTAAGTGCTTGTCTTTATAGAAAAATAACTCAAGTAGCGCGCTTTAAAGCTCTAGGTAACACGTGGTTCTTTTCATTCGCTACGCAATTTAACATCCGGGTGTTCAGTTGTGTCAGGCACTACAAACTTGTGATGCCTGATGCTCCGCTGAAGACATTTCCTAATCTGTGTGTTTGTGTTCGAGTCACATTTTCACCCATACCGGGAGTATCCAGCCAGGCGGACATATCCAGTAGATTAATGATTCCAATCGATTTCTCTCTCTCTGTGTGTCCCAGTCTGCCTGTCTGTCTTGCCATTCTCTTCTGTAACATTGCCAGCGGCTTTGGTATTGCCTCAAGGGCGAAAAAAGAGAGAGAGAGAGAGAGAGAGAGAGAGAGAGAGAGAGAGAGAGAGAGAGAGAGAGAGAGAGAGAGAGAGAGAGAGAGAGAGAGTAAACGTGTTTATTGCGAAAAGCAATGGGGAGGAGTCCGCGGTTTCGTTGCCCGGGACGGCAGAGTGGGCGGGTGCCAATGTGATCATGATAGATCTGTCTGGTGGACGCTGGCAGATGATTTGGCGAAAAAGAAAAGACCCATTTCGCTTCGCTATGCGTATCCCGAGGAGATTTCCTGGCCTGTCACAGCTACCTCCCGGGAATGCAAAGACTCGTGGAAATCCTTAAGAACACTTGAAAACATGAAGCGAAATAGGAACAGGAATAGCTTCTTGAAGTCTAGTGGCACGCAGCGCTAATTTCATCTCGTTACGGCGAAAGTTGCCCAGAGTAATGCCCCCTCCTGGCTCAATTTCTTTGTTTTGTACTTGAGAATATCTGATACGTACAATTAATTTTAGATGCGAAGCATCTCTTGCTCGGGGGATGTCCCGCGTCCGTGCCCCGTCTGCAGCGTCTCTGATGATGATTGTGGCAGGATGCCCCTAGTGATTGGCCAATTAAAGAATCCACCACGAGATAGCTTCACGTTCAACCACCGTCGTCATCTTCCCGTAGGGGAACCGCTGAAGAAGAAGAAGGAGAAGAAGACAAAGCTGCGAAGAGGAGGGCGTGTACGTTGCTCTCGCCCCGTCCGCAACGCTTCTGATGATGATTTTGGCAGGATTCCCCTAGGGATTGGCCAACCAAAGAATCCATCACGAAATAGCTTCGCGTTCAACCACCGTCGTCATCTTCCCGTAGGGGAACCGCTGAAGAAGAAGAAGGGGAAAAAGACAAAGCTGCGAAGAGGAGGGCATGTACGTCACAGCTCCCATTCAATTCGGAATTCCTAATCTGGCTCTATTTGCATCTGCGAGACTAAGACGATATTGGCATTTAGACGCCACCCGTTCCGATTCACTCTTATCATTTGAAGAGTTCCAACACTTAAAGTACGGGTGGAATGTTCATTTTTGTGGCTCTCGGCAATGCGAGGTGACCTTCACCGAGCTGCGCTGCAGGGTACCGAGGCTTAATTTCTATCTGTTCAGATCAGAACTTTCACCTACAGAACTATGTGTGCGGTGCCAGGTCCCCGAAACAATCGACCATTTTTTCCTCGACTGTCGCCGTTTCTCAACAGCTAGAAAACTGTTTTTGAAGGAGCCGATTGAGAGGTTGGGGTTGACGTTATCGATAACACTTATATTATCTATTGGCGCATCAAAGCTGGGGTTTGCAAGAAGGGATATATATAATTGCATTCAAAATTTTCTTTCTGCCTCAGGTCGTTTGAATTGCTAAGCGGTGCTGATTAATGGTAATTCGGGTTTCATTAACAACTAAGTTTCCTTTTACAGCCTCTTTCCGGAAATAAGTATATTGAAGTCCCCGCGTTTTTAACCGATTTAGCCCTGGCCAATCCCCCCTTGTGGGTACGTGCCAAAAAATTTGAGGACATCATCATCATCAGCAGCAGCAGCATGTACGTTGCTCTCAGCCGGTACACCAACGTCAACAACCTTTACCTCACCAACGCTGACGCCGACTCTACGCAGAGACGACAACGTCGACAAGAACATGATGGACGAGTTTCGGCGCCTCGAGAACCACCGCCTACTCACCGTAACACAACAGTACTTGCGCGACTTTGCCACCGGTGTGGACCCGGACGCGGAATTCCCTCTGGCGATACTAAACACCAGATCACTCAACATAACGGCAACACAATGGAACCACACGGAACCCCCATGGTGCTTCGCATCCTCATCAGGGTTCCCCACGGGAAGGCGCGCCGTAGTGGAGGGCTCCGGATTAATCTTGACCACCTGGGGATCTTTGACGTGCCCCGAAATCGCGTACACGCGGGCGTTTTTGCTTTTCGCCTCTATCAGAAAAGCGGTCACCACGGCCGGGAATCGAACCCGCGTCCTCGTGCTCAGCAGCGCAACGCCTTAGCCACTGAGCCACCGCGGCGGGTAATTTGAGCATGCTAGTTACAGAAGGAGCAATTTTGCGAGTAGCAAGGTACGTTTCACTGGATGTCCCCGTTGCTTGGCGATGCGAACGTGGGTTTGTTCAGAGTAATGGTAACTAGAAAAGAAGAAAAAAGATAATGATTATAATCAAAGGACAGGTTTGGCAATAGGGCAGTGATGCTTTCGGGATCACTGCATCTTAGGGGATGCTTAAGCGTCCTCGTAATGTTTTGCGGTTACTTTTCTCTGATGAAGAATTCCTGTTGTTTAGAAGGCAGTCGCAAGGACAGCAATCACGCTGAAAATAAATACATCAACCTTAAGCTGTCGTTTTTTGTACAAGAAAAAAAATTACTATTCGTGTTGGCACCAGCTGTCGTCTACAGCATCGTCGCTTTCTCATTTTCAGCACGAGACCTGAGAATACTTTCACTCTTGATGGAAAGCATGCCAACCCTATGGCATAAAAAGATAACGGCATGTTGTTTACACGAAAGAAACCGGCGAGGCCGTAAATACTTTCACGTCGTTCTTGAATCCGCAAGTGGCCAACTCAGTTCCTTTGTGTGGCTTGTTCGCAAATGCCATGGCACCTTGTAGTCCAACAAAATTAATTTTTCCTTACAAAGAGGTCCACAAGGAGTGTTTAGTTATTTCGGAAGAGGTGCACACTTGTTGAGTCACCATTGTTACTAACGGTACCCGCAGTGAGAGCTAGGCTTGGATCGCTCAGGTCAACAGCAAAAGAATGGCCATCGTGGCGAAAACCGAGCTCATTGTTTCAAGAGAAAAATAAAAAAAAGGCAAGCTTCGCGAGTTATCATACGTCATAGTCTTGCTTACTGTCCGCATGCCACCCTCCTTCTTAAGCTTGCTAACAGCAAAAGTGTATTTCTCCTGATTATGTACTGCCGGTGTGATAGTTTAAATAAGTGCGAGTTACCATTAAACGCTAATCATTAAGGAGGCAGATAGACAATACATGACACAAGAAAACACGTTTCTAAAGCTTCCAGAACAGCTCATAATTTACAAAGCTAGCATTTCACATGACTACGCAACATTTTCGAACTCTTCTATTGGTTCATGCTTTACTGAGCATGGTAATATTTCTGCGCGTTTAGATTTGATAGTCTCCATTGGGACAAGGGAAACATTTACTGTTAGCGCCGCAGCGTAAAATAAAACCGAGTTTTTTTTTCTGCATCTATTTCGTCTCAAACAATATACCCAGCTTGCACGGACGACTCACCCGGGTTTTACTACAAATTGTTTCCTTCAAAAAAAAAAAAAAAAAAGAAAAACAAACAGCTGCGGCCGCGGCAAGAGGTAGGACGGAGGCAACGACAGCGGAACCAACGGATTCAACGATGCCGTTTCGTCCACGTATGCAACCTCCCCAACTTGCTAAACAACAACGAAAGTCCGCATAGGCGCCGCAGGCATGCGCCCGCAAATGAAAGTACTCACCCAGCAGAGAACTGCAAAAGTGGAACGCAACACAACTGCGTCGCGCGGCGAAGGCGAACTCCTGAGCCGATCGGCGGCCTCTCGCTTGCCGGCTGATACGCCGCCGCCGCCGCCGTGTGGGGAAGGATGTGTCGTAGCAGGGAGGCCAGGTGCGGAGCAGGTGGCCTCCGTTTCCAGTTGGCCGCCGCTGCCGACGCGCGGCTGATTTACGAAGACGTTGCATTCGCGGGGACGACGCCGAACCTCCTCGCTGGACTCCGCGCCCTGTAGCGCTAGCTGCTGCCCCGGTGAGCGCTGTTGGCAGACAAAGGAGCAGCCAACACTGCGCCATGCAAGCCAGGGCGATGCTGCTGCTGCTGCTCCTATCAGGCCTGATTATCAATAAGGAAACGGGGAGAAGTTCGTGATCTATTCAACGTGTCGAAAAGGAGGAGGAGGAGGAGGAACAACTTCATTTGCTCAAAAATCGCTTAGTTGTTAGATTATTGATGAGCTTCTTCTTGACTCCGTGAGGTGGCCAGAAGACCTTGCTTCATGACGACTTCCAAAGCCCAGTCCACGGCCTGAATTCGGGTCTCAGGCTCGGAGCTGGTCACCGCAGTCTCCCATTCTATTTGGTTAGAGAGATGTCGTTGGGCTTTAGGTTGGAGCTCAGGGCATTCGTATGGAATGTGGGCTAGGTCGGCCTTTTCGGCCTCACACATTCTGCATTTTGGGGTGTACAGACCACGGTACATCAGGGCCAATTTACACGGGTGTAAGAAGGCATGGGATTGGAGTTGCCTCCATGTCGTTTGCTGAATTGTCGTTAGGGAATGATGGGGGGCAGGGTAAACTAGCCTTTCATTTCTGTAGTGAGATGTGTCGAAAAAGTTTCAGAATCAAGTGTGAGTGTTCGTTTTTCCCCCCGAAGCGGTGTGCTGGCGACGTGTGCTAATTGTTTGGAGTCTACAAGTAGCTTTACATTGCTTTGAATTATATCAGTAATTGAAGGGGATGGCTTTATGTATGTTGGGGGCCGTATCTTTAGTCAATTTCTTTGTCGCCCGGTGTATTAAGGACAGTGGCGTTGTTGGCTAAACTTGCACCCAGGTCTCAGAAAATTGGTCACCCCACGTCTTACACACACGAGAAAGAAATATCGTTGTTGAGCAAGAAAAAACACGTTTCTGTTTTTAGATACATGCCCATGTACAAAAAGCCTATTCACAGTTACTAAAAGCGAGGGCTTCGAAATGTCAGTACGAGCACACATAATATACAACTGATGTGTAGGTTATTTATGAACAATATACTTGAAGAGGAAGTAACAAAGTAACAAGCCATGTATTCATTATTTAAACTAAATCATAATATATACAGCTGCATGAACCTGATTTAGAGCACCCCAGAAGCCGAATATGCATATCCACGATATCATGAACACCGGCTTTTTCTGTGAATAATATTAATTGAAATTTGTGTTTTTATCAAGGTGTGCATTTTGACTCAATAGCGTGTAACGTGGCAGCCCAAACCAGACTTTCTGAGCTATATATTTGAAGCTCTGTGTCATTGTGTCATTCTATATATGTTTACGCATCATGTTTCACTTTGCATTGACGAGAAATGAGAGATGCCAGCACCCATTTAAGTAGACACTGCTCTGAAATAAAGAGTAGATCTGTCTGTATCGACTACAGAGCCAAATAAAAAATATACGAGTATACGTTGGTTGTAGCAGCTTTTTAATTGCTGTTTGGTGTTATTGACTAAAGGGAGACGTCGCCTGCCGGTACCACAAGATTGCTGCCAATAACTGTTTGGCAGCAAATAATATTGGAATGTTTCTAGTTATAACGTTGAACGTGCCAAATCTGCAAATGTAATGGACAAGAAACTTTCCGTGACAGTGACTAAAATAAAAATACAGGAAAACAGAAAAGAGAAAAGGCTACAGTGGTTTCAAAGAAGAAGAAGAAGAAGAAAGCTATTTTTCAGCGGACGGTGTTACAATGCCTGCTGACGGGGCAGGAGCTAGGCATTGAGTGCCTGACGAGGGCTCCTGACCCTCTGGAGTTCACAAAAGAGGAGTTCACAACAGAGGACACGCTTCAATCAAATATACGGTGAGAAAAAAATAAGTAAACAAAGAAACCAAGAAAGCATAGTTTGTGGTACAACGAAAGCCAAAATTGACCTGTTTGTTCTCTGCGTCCTTTTATTTCTAAAAGCTTTTCTGTGACATCAAAATTTATCTTCTGTGACATCAAAATTCCTCTCTATCGACGGTATCCAGATTAGGCAACCTATCGTTGGTTGTCTTTAATCTCACAGAAGTTCTTATTACTTTACTTTAGAGAAGGTACTTTCGCGTGATGTTACCCACGCAAATGCGGTTAAAACAATCGAGAGATAACGTTTATGTTTGCAGACTACCAAAAAAATTCAATTTAGCAAGCTAGGACATAATACAGAAATTTTAGTATTGCCTGCTAATTTTGTTACATTATGATGCATGTCTATGGCTTCGAGTATTCTCCGTAGTCGCAATTCCTCCAGCACAAAATTTTCCCCAGAGCACTCGCTGAGCATGAATCTTGTCCTCTTGGGACACGACAAGCTGGGAAGTGCTGTCTAGCTGCAAATGCGCGTTGCAAAACGGAGAAGAATCCACGCATAAAAACTTCGGAGCATAGTAGAAGTGATGGCGCAACGGAAAGCTAAAACACAAAATGATTTGCATATGCAGCTAATAGACAATAAATTAAAGTTTTTGTTACCCTAAATGACAGACTCCCGGTTAAAAAAAACCCCGAGCCATCTCCAATCACGTGAAACCTGGGTAGGGGCGAAGCATGCCGTGCATCAGTGTATTCGAAGATTGTAAGTCTCTTTCTTGCCCCACGGCGTGCTCTGATTGGGCGCCGTAAAAACATCCATGGAGGAGCAATCGCGCGCTCGCTGAGGCGGTGGCGCCCTCTCTTGCGTTGAACCGGATTAAAGCAATCTGCATGCCCCATCTGCCCCTGTTTGGGGTAGTGGCCGGGGTCAACGCTATAGCGCAGTGCAATGCCCGCCCTGGAGGCTCGTCTTCGAAAATAAAACTTAATAATAACCGATACAAAGACCCGCTGTAGCTAAATACTACTCCGGTCGCCGAAAAATAACAATGGTTCCAAAGACTGAAATCGAAAGCGTACTAAAAAATCTCTCAAGCAGGGAACCATGCGCACTACATGTTGTATCACTTCCCAACTCTATCACAGCACTCACTACATTTCTCCACAGTTCATTGGTACACACACTACTATAACCACTACTATAACCCCGAGAACTCACTGTAGATCACAACACCGAAAGTTCGCGACAAAACATCACCATCAATACAACAACCAGTAGGGTAGAATAGACGCTTCTATTCACTTGTCTACCACACGGATAAACTAAGTGGACCACCGCTCAGCCTCAAGATGATCGAATAGACGAGAGCGCGCCTTTCGTAGCATGGGAAACATGGAATTTTGCGACCGCGCTGTGAGCGCCGCCAAGCCACGCCTTTTCCAGAGGATTAGGGCACCAACGCACAGCAAAAAACATAACAAAGGCGTCGCGCGACTAAGTGCGAACGCCGAGTTTGTGTCCAAACTTCCCTGCTAACAACTTCCAATAGGTCTTCGCAACCCGACAATCGAAGATCGCATGCTGCAGGGTTTCTCGCAGCCCGCACTGTGGGCATGTGTCGGAGGGTGCCCCACCCCATGCTGTGATGCGGTCCGCCGTGGCCAGGACCCCCCGCCACGTCGCCAGCTGAAACCCCTTACGTCGGCCGGTAAAGATGAGGCCGTTAGCTGCTTCTACCGTAGCGCCCTGCTCTTTCGGAGCTGGTCCTCAGTGAGCTGCGTCACTTCCAGGGTGTCTTATATTTTACTCGGCGGTGCGTTAAGGACGCCCACGTCAGGGAGCTGCGTTCTAAAATCTCTGAACGACTTTATGATGTATTTATAAAACCGGGGTGGCTGCTCGTCTGAGGGTCCTACCGGCACATTATCGAAAAACAACGGTCGGTCCATGCCAAAGAAGAATTCACAGAGCTTTCGCCCCGGGCATTACTCATCACGCGCCAGGTTGAACCAGTTCCTTATTGCGAGGAGATTACTCATAGTATCTAGAAGTTGGGGCGCTTTTTAAGTGGACAATGGTGTCTACAGATCGGGTAGGGCTATGGAGGGCGATAGCACCATCTCTAGAAGTGGATTCAAAACTGGCGTCCGTGAAGTAGATTGCCGCCCCAACTTCTACAACCCTCGAAGAATTCTCCATAGCCGCCGCCGTCGAATACGCCGTGAAAGTCGAGCCCCCTGCCACCCCAATTTTCGTGTTTAGTGACTCACAGGAAGCGCTACGAAATATTTCCCGATACACCACACACCCATGTGTACCACCCTGGCACTCAAAAGATTTCAGAACATCAGGCACGCCGACAGCATCTCTGCCCGCTACGCGCAAGCAGGCAGTGTTTCCCGGTCCCCCACCTCGCCCTCGCCCGTGAAGCCGCTTCTGTGGTCCGGAAAACACAGACCTCGTCTCTTATCACTCCATCCTTTATCCACTACATGCATGGCATCCTCTCGCGTCCCACTTGCTCTACACCCGACTGCCCTTCCTACCCATCAGTACGACACCTTTACTGGGAGTGCCATCCGCCAGACCTACCACCACACCTGCGTTCCCGCATCGCTTCCTGGGAGGACTGGTTAAACCCGGGGCCTGGCGTAGATGTCAAATCGACGCAAGAACTTCTGGCGGCCCACTGCCTTCGTGTTAGTGCGAACCTCTGGGAGTGCTACCGACCAGCCGTCTCCTAATGAAGAGACTGGCACGACGGCCCGGACTAAGTCTGTTTAAAGAATAAAGTTATCTCTCTCTCTCTCTCTCTCTCTCTCTCTCTCTCTCTCTCTCTCTCTCTCTCTCTCTCTCTCTCTCTCTCTCTCTCTCTCTCTCTCTCTCTCTCTCTCTCTCTCTCTCTCTCATCTAAACAGGGGGATGAAACCGTGCAGGCTGCTTGGAAGTCGCATACAAGTGCGGGCCACTTTTTTAGTTTTCCCATACCCAAAAAAGGAGCCTAGCATGGTTCCCTGTTTCCTGAGCTAGTGCTATTATGAGCAATATGACAGGGAATACAGGAACGCGTGGTAAACAGCCTCAAAACAGACTCGGAGCGATACGCGGATGGCGCTGTGGAAACGAAAGGGGAAAAGGAGGGCGCTTTTCCACTAACTGTTGGCACTCCCACCGCGCTGGAATTTATACAAAGCAGCAGCCTACGTCATTTCGCCGATAATATGGCATCGTCGGACAGCCGATAAGACACACGGCTGGAATGGACACAGTTGTTAGAACAGCGTCACCCTTACCACTTTGTTTCCGACGGCGGCCGCTGCGTATCACTCATGGCTGAGTCTGAGGGTGTTTTCTACGCGTCCCTGTGTTCCCTTTCATATTGCTTATAATAGTACATGCCGTGGTGGCCGCGCTACCCGCGCTATGTAGAAGTAGGTGGCCGAGTGCCGACACGCAGGCTTTTATCACAAAGCTTTGTTCCTGCAAACAAAGGTCAAACGATGCAGCTACCGCTACCCGCACATCCGCTTCGCCCGACGCGTGCAAGGCCACCCCTAACACTTTCAGTCTACACACTTTGTCAACGTCGCCAGGCAGGTCCGACGCGAACGCGCCAAAGCTGAGCGCCGTGCCTTTTCTCTTGATCAGCTGTGCACCGGACAACTCGCTGTAGTCTGTGAAAATCCGTAAAAACGCTATAACTGTCTTCGTCCCTTAAGAACAGGGAAACGTCGCCCGCGTACGCCGAGACCTTGACCTGACCAAGGCCGGGCAACGGGAAGCCAGGTATCGCTGGGGAGTCAGTTATTCGACGCAAAAGCGGATCAAGGCATAGGGCGAACAGGATGGGAGACAGAGGGCAACCCTGCCTTATTCCATTAGTGACGGAGGAGGGTTCAGTTAGCTGCCCGTTAACAAAAAGCTGCGACGTCACGTCCGCGTATAGAGCCCCCAACCTTGCCATGCATTCCAGAGGAAAACCGGAGCTTTCCAAAACGGCAAGCAAGTACTGGTGCTCGACCCGGTCGAAGGCTTTCGCCTCATCGACCGAGAAGAAACAGTCGGAGATGCCCGTCCGCGTCTCTAGTTAGCGTCAGCGCGGATAATATAGTGCGGCCGGGGACACTACACGCCTGCGCTAAGCTAACAACCTCCGGGAGCGCGATTCCGATGCGTTTACCCAGCACAGACGGTACCAGCTTGTAGTCCACGTTCAGCTGAGTTATCGGCCAGTAGGCATGCGGTTCTGAAGGATTACCATCGGGCTTAGCTATTAGAACTACCTTCCCCGCGCGAAACGAGTCGGGTTTCCTTCCTTAGGCCAAGAACGCGTTAATCATTATTACTAGCTGCCCTTTGAGGACCGGGGAAAACACTTGATGGTGATTGATGATGATTGCTATTGGTTTCCCCTTTGAAGCGGGGTGATGACATATCATCTTACCAAAAAGGACTAATATAACCATGTTTTACACTTTTGGTTTAATACTAGCGCTGCTTAGGGCAGGCACTGAAGTTTATTAGGCCCGAAATACTTTCTTTTTCCTGTTACAGGTGCTAACTGTCCTATGCAATATTCCCCTCTCTGCTTTTCGTCCACCAGCATTCTAATCTTCTTTTCGTCCCCTCGGCACCCTTGAAGTTAACTTCCTCTCTGATACCCTTAAATCCTAGGGCTTCAGGAAGCCCAATATTCCCTTCATGTAGATTTGGATGGATACCCTCACATTCTAACACTATGTGCCGCATAGTTTCTGTTTCTTTTCCGCAGAGCACACATACACCATCATTTTGTGAATACTTCCCCGAAAAACTCTTTTGTAACCCCCCCCCCCCCCCCCGGAATTGTGCCAGAAACGGAGGAGTCGCATGCCTTTTCTTGCTTCGACCGACCACTTGTAGGACGCCAGGTCGTGTTGTCGTCTCCTGCAACACATTTCCTGTGCGTATGCGACCGCATTTTTTTGTTTGTTTTTATTGCGGGCACCGTCTCCCCCCTCATTGTGGATTTGATGCGACTTACCAAAAAAGGTGATATGCAGACCGAATAATCCGGGAAAGCAGTCAACGACTCGCTTGTTCCCGGCTACACCGCTGCGTTTAGGTAGTTGCTACCATCGCGACCTTAGCTCGTACGCAGCCAGCTAACGCCAAGGAAGATGCAACTGATGCCGAGAAAAGTACGCTGTATATTCATTACGAAATACTTGCGACGTGACATGTACGAGACTGCATGCGCGGAAACCCCTTGTAACAGCGACGAAAACGCGTCGCTTACTTGTGATCTCAGCGGGCGTACTGCTCGTATTGCTTGGTAAATGAATGACTACGCGATAACGATGATCGGATTGCTTCGCCGCACATGCTTAAAAGTGCTGCTATGATCTGTAATTTGGCTTAAGCATTGCCTATTTCTCCTGCAATGTTTTTTATAGTCATGGCCGGATTTGATTAACGATATCACTGCCGTAGCCTGTACTGTGCGCGGCTGATATGTTTACTTTTCGCGACAACTTGTCCGCAATGTATGATTTGTATGAAAGCGAGTTTTCAGGGTTTTCGAGCGGATTTGGACATGGCTATACTTCGTTTTTATTAAGACCTCGGCGTAGGAATTTATAACTGCAACGTGGGTTTCTGTCTGTTTACAGTTAGCCTGCCTTTCTCTGGCATCAATTTCGGAACCCATGACTGCTCACAGAAGGCGAGGCTGTGTACGAGGCGAAGCACTTCATTATAGATTTGGGGCAATGGGGAGTTTTCAATAGCAGAACCGAGCGTTGGGGGCCCCCAGGAAGTTAGGGGAACCCAAACGCAACACGCGCGCGCGCGACGATAGGGTCTTCTCCAGCAGCTCGCAGTCGGCTTCGGATGTACGTCATCGAATGTTGGGAACTTTATGTTTAGCGTTGCGGCAGATATTTCATCGCCGCTATCGTTACATTTGCGAAGGACAGTCCCTCACACTACTCCTCACCGCACTACCACTCCCTTTCTCGAATGTGGAATTTTGTATCCGTGGTTATTGCCGTTTAAGCGATCGATGATCAAGATACCTGCCACGGCCTAGGCCGATTCTTGCACGCAGGCATCGCCATCCTTGGGCCACTCGCCACACCACGCGTGAACGGGCCGGCGGTGCCGAGACCGACCCACCGATCTCCGGGTCCGGTCGGCGTATATCGCCTCAGATATTTAAGCATCGCTTTGAAAACCAGTACTTTTCTCCCCACAAAGATCCAGTTTCACCAATGTGGAGCTTCTTTTCCACAACTAGTATGACTTCAAAAAGCGGCAACAAGCTGTCGCGACCTGCGTCGGTTCGAGCCGCTCCGTCGGCCGTGTGGGCGAGCATGGCGGGTGTGTGTGCGAAGCGTTTCTGCGAGCAGTAAACGCTTCATGATTTCCTGCTTTACACATTTCTTACAAACAAGAGAGAGAGAGAGAGAGAGAGAGAGAGAGAGAGAGAGAGAGAGAGAGAGAGAGAGAGAGAGAGAGAGAGAGAGAGAGAGAGAGAGAGAGAGAGAGAGAGAGAAAGCAAGCGGAGAGGCCGAGAGGTTATCCAGGCTTAGAGCCCGGATTGCTACTCGACACTGGGGAAGGGGTGTGCAGGGGATGAAAGAGAAAGCAGGCAAAAAAGAGGGGAAAGCAGAAGGGCCGCGCACACACTTTAGTCCCTTTGCGGGCACTATAGTCTTTCGGCTAAGCCTGTTTCCAAAACGCCAAAGGGCTTTTGTTGCCTTCTGCGAAGTCGATTCTGGGGGTCGGTGTCCTAGAATAGTCTCTAGTGTGAATGGTTGATTGTCCAATCGGTTGAGCTCGGCGGCTAAAACACGTCTTTCTTATGAATACTGCGGGCAACGACAAAGCACATGTTCGATTGTCTCTTCAGCCTCGCAGGCGTCGCACTGGGCACTACTGGCCATGCCGATGAGGATGGAGTAGGCTTTTGTGAAAGCCACTCCCAACCTCAGTCTACAAAGTAAAGTTGACTGTGATCGATACAGCCCACACGGAAGATGGCGTTGGGGTAGAGTGTCCTGGTTATGGAGGTGCGGATGCACAAAGTCCGGTGTATTCCATTGAGTAATGGAGGTCCTCCGCGCTAACTGTGTAAGCAGCCTAGCGGCATCAGTCCTTGCAAGCGGAAGCGAGATGGTCCTTTCACTGTCATGGCCTGTCCGGGCAGCTGCATCAGCCGAAACATTGCCGGTGATTCCACAGTGACCTGGCAGCCACTGAAATACAATATTATGGCCCATTATGACAGCCTGGTGAAATAATTCTCGAATTTATGTCACCAGTTGGTGCAAAGGACCGTAGCACAGGGCTGCTCGGAAGCTTTGAAGGAAGCCTTTGGAGTCTGTAAAAATAGACCATTTTTGGGGAGAAGCTTCCATGATGTATTGAAGAGCTTCACGGATGGCTGCAAGTTCAGTAGCCGTAGAGCTCGTCACATGGGCGACACGGAATTGAATTTTGGTTGATTCTGATGGTATAACCACCGCACCTGCCGAACTCGAGGACTTCACAGAACCATCTGTGTATGCATGCTTCCGGTCATTGTGTTGTTCGTGCAGTAACCGCATAGAAAACTGTCTGAGAGCCAGTGGTGGTAAGTCGGCCTTCTTTCCAATGCCCGGAACATGCAGACGAATCTCGGGGGTCGTCCTCCCCGTTGTGGTACAAACAAGGGAAATCTTGAAACATAGCTCGGTAATCACCGTAGTCTACATTGTTAATCGGGGAAACGAGCCGCAGCTTACGCTTCGGTCGCATACGTCATACAACACCACGCTCAAGTTGTTTGCGGAGAATGTACCACATTTCTTACGGTTATAAAGTCCCCATGAGGTGAAACTGCGCTTGTCTCACTGAGAATTAACTTCAAACTACTGGAATTAACATGAAAATACTTTTAGAACGCGCTTCCTAAGCGAAGTGTCACGCGATGCAAGCCAACTACGCAGCAAGATAGGAACGGTGACCCTACAAGTGCCGTCAGAACTATCGCAGCGTCGGCCTCTCCAGTGGTGGGCCTCGCGGCCAATAGCCAGTCTACAAGCAGCTTCTGCTTGTGCTTGATGATTGCTTAGGTGGGCAGGCAGTGTTACACAAATCTCTAAATCATGTCAGTTTATTTTGAGCCGGTTTTATCCATTATACACTTTTAGGAGGCGTTACATTGCAGCGCGAAGCGTTGAAAACGAGTGTCCCGGTGATTTAGTACCGCGACCACATGAGAATACGACGACATGAGACACCGACTTTCCCAGCCGCTAAGGGGCTTCGCCCCTAAGAGGAAGGGTTCCACAAACATCCTCGAACTAAATGATATTCGCAATACCCGAAATAGAGGCCACTTAGGTGTCCATAAAAATGGCAGCGACTTAGCTTAGCTAGCCCTAAGAATGAAAAGAGAAAACCTGGCTTAGCCTGAATAAGTCTTGATTTCACTTATTTGTTCTTTCACTTACCTGATTACTATACTAGTAGGCAAAGCTTGTCTTTGTCTACCGTTGTGGTCCCGCTTCCGGCTTTTTCCGAGCCGAACGGCTCGTTCTTCCTTAGTCTCCGACGCTAGCCACGCGCTTGGCATTCAAGACCATCTGCAGTGAAGCAGGTCGCCGGGCGACATCGGCGGGGTCGTCAGACTCCGCTGGACGCCGACGGCTCAAAGCCTTCCACTCCCACCCCGCGCTCAGAGAAGACGTCCCGGCCTCGCTCTTCTCATCCAAGGCCCAGCTCGCATGCACGTGGCAAGTCACGTGGTCAGGCGACGACCGAGATGCGGAGCCGGAAGCGGTGGCGGTGGTGGCTTGGAAACGTGGCCGTCCGCGAGTTTCAGCACAGCGAGTCACGTGATGCGTTGCCAAGGATACAGCGCAGCTGAAGGTCAAATGAAGGTCAAATTTCCCGCGACGGCAAAACGGCTCCACGAGGTTAGTAAAGCTCTGCTTTAAAACCTGAACAGTAAAGAGCACCGTTATGTGTCGCTCGTGGAGCGCAAAAAAGCCGTTAGCAGCCGAGCAAGATGATGATGATGATGAAATACGTTTATTTAGTATGAGTCAATGGGTTTTTTTTAAACCCTTGTTAGCAGTCGGCCAGCATCCCTTGGGAACTGGCGGCAGCCTGAGCTTGATTGATGATCTTGGCCAAGAGCTCTTTGCTGCTGAAAATGGTGTAATACGCTAAACAAGATCCGGGTAGGTGAAAATTGATGGCTGTTACGCGGCAGCGAGAGGGGGCCTCATCGTACAGTCGGTACCAAGGGAAGGAATGCCTGCAAGAGCTTCGGAGGTGATAGACGTTAGGGTAGCTTGATGCATTCGGTGAACTTTGAAGACAGCTGTACCGCCAAAGTCGTGCAGGCGTCACGCGGGCTTGGAGGATGGTGGTAAGCAACGACGGGGCTCTTAAAGAGAATACGTGCGAAAGGGATATTGGCTTCATTCACAGGAGGAGTAAAGGAACGCTGGGAGAGAAATAAAAGCTGTGGCAGAAATTCAACACAAATCGGACTGGCTTTAAAGAAAAGGGCTATTTGAAAATATTAAGCAGTTAGACTGCTTTAAAATGCGAGAGAAAATGACCTCCCCATAAACTCGGAAAAGATGCCTGCACAAGCTGGTTTGTCCTTGAAGACAGCATCTGTAGTAACAACCACATGCTGTGAAAATTCCTCTAGACGAGCATTTCAGATGCCGAAAAGCATCCGCTTTACCACGAGCTTTGCGCTTGAAGTAGATACATTTGCGATTCTCGTTAGCTCTTCTTTTGTCATTATCTGACCATCGCGAATAGGAGCAGATAAGAAGATGAGAATTAACGGGGAAAGCGATGGCTGGCCGTGCACAAGTCATCTACGAACAGTGTACGGCTGCTCGTGGGGTCGTTTGTCTGTGCCGATTGATTGATTGATTGATTGATTGATTGATTGATTGATTGATTGATTGATTGCTTGATTGATTGATTGATTGATTGATTGATTGATTGATTGATTGATTGATTGATTGATTGATTGATTGATTGATTGATTGATTGATTGATTGTAGGGTTTAACGTGCCGAAGCAACGAAGCCGATTGGGCGCGCCATAGTGGAGAGCTCCGGATTAATTTTGATCACCTGGGGATCTTTAACGTTCGCCGAAATCTCGTACACACCGCGTTTTTGCTTTTCGCCTCCATCAGAAAAGCGGACGCCGCGGCCAGGAATCGAACCCGCGTCCTCGGGCTCAGCAGCACAACTACTTAGCCACTGAGCCTCCGCGGCGGGTCTGCTCCGACGTCGTCGTTTTCTTCCGGAACTTAAATATTTGCATTCCATAACTCATTTGAAGCTAAGTTTACATTGGGGTCATGGAAAAATTAAGGCAGTATAAAATGTGATGTTCGGCTTTACCAGTGGAGAGGCTGGGGATTGGGTTGTCGAGGTCGGGGGCAGCGCCGTCAGCAGCGCCAGCCAATGGAGCAAATCCGGAGTGCAGGAGGTTCCCAAGCACTTCAAGTAAAAACGAGTGGCATATCAAGATCAACGTGATGTTTTAATCAAGCGTTTTCTCCTCCATCACTTAAAAAAACTCCTTCAATCCGTACGACGTACAGGCACAGGTGGTTCGGCCGCATGGGATACGCCCTTTTCCTAAATCTCCATCTTGTGCAAACGCCGTGCACACCGTCGATGGACGCAGCAAATTAAAGCCAATAACCTAAATCAACCATCAATACCCGATTTTAGAACCTGAAGTTCGCGATTAGAAATATTTGGTGAGTTAGTGCAACCGAATGAAACCACGACGGCCCAACTGTCTCACCCATTGGTCGACACCTGAGTGCCCCCCCCCCTCGCCCCCTCACACAGACTTTGTCTGTACAGTTAGCTCAACAGCAATCCTCGTTTCATGTTTTCACACTTATTTTAATCTAATTTAAATTCGTCGTCCCAGCCTTCGTCTCTCTCTCTCTCTCCCTCGCTCTCTCTCCCTCTACCATGTTTTGCTGATTAATTTGGATTCGTTCGCTCCTAACGGTGGCTCAGTGGTCATGGCGAAGGGCTGCTACACGAGGACGCGAGTTTGATTCTGGCCGTGGCGGCTGATTTTCGGATTGAAGCAAAAAAACTAAAACATTTGTGTGCCGAGATTTCGGTGAGAGTTGAATACCTGCACCTGGTCTACTGTAATCCGTAGCCCCCCCTCCCCCCCCCCTCTTCCCCATAATTTTAAAGCGAAGCTTTCTCTGGCTTTTCCCTCCTCCGCCAACTCCTCGACCCTACTTCATCCAAAACCATCACAAGCACTCGACTGCACTCGTTAATAAACAATTACTCAGGCACGTCCGCTGAGCTCCTCGACAAGCTTCGTTCCATGTGCCTTCCTACTTCCTCATCGCGGCACCCTTCCCTTCCCCATTACTCCGGATCTACGAACGTTTCCCTCCACCAGGACGTAACCAGGACGCTGAGGTCAAGCACGATATTTCCCAAATACGTCGATAAGCCACTCCAGGCAACTACAAGGTCACCAATAATCTTGCGACAACTTACCGACCACGCAATAGACTCCCTCACAGCCCTATTCAATCACCATTGGTCTCGAGGCACGCTCCCATCAACGGGGTGGCATGCTGACATCTAATTAATTCCCAAACCCCACAAAGCTACTCAGTTGGAGACCTCCACCAGATATCATTCCCCTCTTGTCTTGGAAAACTGCTTGAGCCCATCATCAACACACGGCTCACCACCTTTCTCGAAACCCATCACTTGCAGCTCCCACACAGTCTCACTGGATTTACCCCAGGGCTGTCCGTACAGGATACGCACCTCCGTCTCTACCATGACATCATAGCTAACCCTTCCAAAGCGGACACCTCGGCCATCTTGGCACTTTACCTCTATAAAGCATTTGACAGCGTCTTTCACGTAGCCATTGTGAACTCTATAAACTCGCTTAGACCTGGGGTAAACATCTACTAATATATCTCCCTTCTTCATGACCGCACTGCCACTCTACAAGTCGGACCCCTCCATACCTCCAAATTAACCTTCCCCGCCATATGCACACCTTAACGTTCGGTAATGTCTCCTTTTTTGTTCCAATCTCGCTGTGATCCCCGTGGCCACCGCGTTGTACTCCATCACAAATTTCCACCCCTCTATCTATGCAGACGATATTACGTTATGGGTCAAATCAGGCAGCGATGCTCTAATCGAACACATTCTCCAGAAAGGCGCAGACATTGTCCAAGCAACTGCTTCTCAGTTAGGCCTTCAGTGCTCCTCACACAAATCTAAGCTAACTCTCTTGCACCCTACTCACAAACAACCTCTCGCGGAACCCCCCATCAGAGTTTACGTAGACAACTACATCGTCCCTCACGTCTACTCCCTCCGCGTGCTGCGCTTCACCGTTAAGGCCAACCGCGGGGACGTGACCACCTTAACTAAGCTCCGATCGCACGTATTTCAGACTCTCAACCTTCTAAGAGGAATCCCTACACGGCGTCACGGCATTTCTGAATCTGAACGCTTTAACTCCCGTACTGCAAACTCACTGCCACCCACAAAACAAAAATACACTACCTACTACGACTCTTCTACCGCGTTGTGCTCCTAATACCTCCTAAAGCCCCCACCGGCCATCTGTTAGCCCTGGGAATTCACAATAACGTCGATGAAATCATCGAATTCCACCGCGCAAGCCAGATAGCCAGGCTATCACGCACGCAGCTTGGCCGCACCCTTCTTGCAGTGGCCCACCTGATCTCCCCCTTCCCCTTACCTATGGCCTCCCTTATTCCAAATCCGTTACGCCAGCTCTTATATGAACGCCACTGCCACGCAATATGCATCCCCACCACCACGCCGACCGCCGATTGGCGAGGCCAAGACATCTGCAGCCCACATTCCCTCCCTCCCAGCATCATTTATATGTCGATGCGGCTAGCTACCACGATAAGCCGCCTTTCGTCACAGCCGTCTTTTCGTCGCTCGACAGCCCCCCTCCCCCCCTCCCGCCTAGGACACACTCACAGTACATACATCAGCAACCGCTGCGGAGGCGGCGGCCATATCGCCCTCGCCCGAGTACAGTCTCCCACGGCACCCCCAGCTTCCGAGATGCTCTAGTCTAGTACCGGGAGATTACGCAACACTTCCGCCACCTCCGCAGGATTTATCCTCCGTCACACCCTTCCCTCACCAACGAGGCCCCTCGCCACTGGCGCCTACTTCAAACCCACACAGCCCTCTGCCGAACTATCCTTCACCGCAGCAACCCCATTCTCTATCCTTCGCTTCTTTGTCCTCAGGGTCTCGACGGGATACCCGCTATTATTCTCTCTGCGAGTGTCCCCACAACCCATTTCCCCATTTTCCCTCCCCCTTAGACTGGGATCGGGCCCTGGAAAGCCTCGACCCATAAGCGCAGTTGGCACTAACCAACCGGACCACCTAGGTCGCCAAGAGCTTGGCATCCTCCGCCACCCCTCTCCCCTAGACCCCTCCTCCTCCCGTTGGTTTTGAGGGGGCTGCTGGTACTACTGCTGCTGTTGCTGCATTCTGGCCTTTTGCGCCGCTGCGTTTTATCTTACGCCAGCTAACGCAGCTGGCTTCTCGGTATAGCGCCCGTGGCGACCTTAAAGCGGTTCGCTGTGGCGCCTGGCGAAGTGACGCGAGTTTTCTCGGACCGCGCCCGATGAGCCAGGCGGCGAAATGGCTAGTTGGGAGCACCTGGGGAAACCGGAGTTCCTGCGCGTATCATGTCCTCAGCCAACACTTGGAGCCGGTGGATTCTTCTTGAGGGGGATAAAACGTTGAAGGTTTCCCTTGCAAGTCTGGTAATTATTGACACACTCGCCACAGCTCACCGTTCGCCACGGCGCACGTCAGTTCCTTTCGACCGAGGTATGCCACGATGCTCGCGTTACTTCTATTCCCACCTCTGCGTTGGGTCCGACAATTTTCTTAAGATTCTTTCGCTGATCGTTCTATTCTGTCGATGTTTGGCAGATTCAATCGTCCGTGAAAATAGAAGAGAACAATCGACAAGTTGGTCACCACCGCAACAGTGTTGATCGCGGGCGTCTCAAACTTGCCCTTCCACACTCACGCTAAGTCTCCAAAGCTTGGCTGCCCCACAATGGTTTAAAATTCCAGTAAGTCAGACAAAGTGTGCAAATCCTGCGAATTGCGAGACCTAGTGTATGATTTCAGTGAAAGAAATGGCCGCGTATCTGTTTCTTTGGTTGCAAATGTCGACAAAAGACGATTGTCGACTGGTGCTTTTGCCTTGTAAAAGCTTCCCTTCTCTTTCCCGCTCACCTGTCATGCTGTTCCTCTCTCGTCGCGCTCCACCCAAGGTTTGCGCTAGAGGTTTGCTCAAGTTAATTTAAATTTACCGCGCTCCACTGCTCCAGGCCGGGTGCCTCAATGCCAGCGCTGCCGTACGGCGGAGACGCGCATGAATCGAGTCGCCGTACTTCAGCGCTTTTTTTTTTTTATTGCGCCATTTTGCCCCAGGGCATCAGAGGAATTGAAAGAAAATATTTATAGAACCACGTTGCCCTAGTCCACGTGCGTTCGAAGCAGAACGTGGAACCTATCTAGTGAAACCTTTCGTCACTGTTGCCGCTTAATTTCTTAAAATGCCGCCAGAAGCTATAGTGGCGCGGGCGACAGCAGGCGACGGAGTGAATTCTTTTTCTGCAGTGGATGTAGTATTTTATTTCGCAAAAATCAAGCATCTATGATTTTTTTATAAAGGAACACTGTGAACATCCCTTATGTATTAATTTTCTGTAATTAATTTTTGTAATGTCTTGTTCTTCTTCAACAATGTTGACAAGTATGAACATTAAACTGTACTTAGACGTTTACATTTCGTTGTGAGTATATAAGACTATTGCGCAGTTGATTTTGTTTCACTTTGGCCGGCTGACTGGAGGGCTGCACGTGGTCTTGGCGTTCGCCCAACCTCTGCGTTCCAGGCCCGCGTGATGTTTCAAGGCGCTTGTTTGAGCTCCCTTATTTTTTATTTTCTTGAAAATTTTTATGGCTAGTGCAGTACATGCTAGTGTTTTATTTATTGTAATTATGCTACAGATATTAACCCTAAATGTACAAGGGTTTAAGAACAGTGACAAACAAAGAGCGGTGATTCCCTTTGCCAGTGAAAATTTTGTAGATCTGGTCTTCCTCCAAGAAGTGAACTTTTTTTCAGTTGAAGACGTCAGAACCTTTCAGCAGAACTTTAATATCCCGTCTTATTTTTCTTTGGCGTCTAACCACTGCTGTGGAATGGGCGTCCTAATCTTCAACCACACCATCCGTTGCTCCAGTTCTAACTCGACAGATAGTGAAGGAAGATTGCTAGTCTTGAAATTCTCTCTTTCTGGTGCCCGCTTTAAAATCGTCAACGTGTACGCTCCTGCACGCATCACAAGTACAAACAAAAACTTCTTTCGTTGCCTATAGGGGCGTATGTTTTGGAGTGCGTGCCCACAATTCGTTGCGGAGATTTCAACTGCGTCCTTGATAGTAAGTATGCGTGATGTACGCGGGCAGGGTCAGGGTCGACCAACGGGGAACGCACGCGAACTCGGGTTCCTAGTGCAAGACGTCCACCTGGAGGATGTATGGCTGCTCTATTGCGGAAATAATTTCTCTCCCACGTGGAAGCGCGGTTCCTCAATGTCCCGACTAGACACGTTTTATATGACTCCAGACCTAATCAACACGGTGTCAAACATAAAAGTAAATCAATTGCCTAGTATGGCCGGTTACATTTCCGACCATTACCCAGTGCTCCTGTCCCTATTTAAAGGTCACCGTAGACTTGATGGCACCCAACACTGGAAGCTTGATACTAGAATACTGCAAGATGACGTTGCATTAATTGTCATTGAAAACGGATATTTTTTCTTCCCTACCGGTCGAGGTTAGCAAACAGCAGTGGGACAGTTTAAAATCCATATGCAGGCAACAAGCTCAAACAGCTGGCCAAAAAAAAAAAAAAAGGTTCGTGACACAGCTGAGCTTAACAACACGCTCAAGCGTATCCGGGTAGTTAGATATGATGGAGAACTAACGCCTTTAATGAGTGAATATTTTGGCATCCTTAGGGAGTGGTACAAAGGCCAACTGAATGAAATAATGCACCCATCCGCTGCCTACAATATTCATTGTCCTTGCAACGGTAGTTTAGAAATTTAGAGATTTTCGGCGATGCGTGAAACTCCAAACATTGTAGAGTGGGTGCGCTGTCCGAATAACACCATCTCCACAGACCCATCAGCTATAAAATCAGTGTTTCTTTCTTTTTTTACTGAGGTGTTTTCAGGAGATTCGCTCGAGGTAGGTGAAAGACACATGGTAGCACAACTATGTTCTTCTTCAAACTCCCTACCTCAGGTTCCAGAAAGCATACACTCCCAAATACTGAAGGACGTAACCTGTACCGAGCTATACGACATTTTAAGAAAAATGAAAACCGGATCAGCGACTGGTCCGGACAGTTTTCCTACGGAATTCTACAAGCGCTGCTGGGCAGAATTAGGCTCTTCCTTAGTGCAACTTATAAATTCAATCCTAGCAGATCAGCGGCTTCCAAACTCGTTTAAGAGAGGCCGTCTAATCTTACTTTTGAAAGAAGCAAAAGACCCCTCTCTCCCGAGTTCCTACAGACCAATAACTGGTTTGAATGCGGACAACAAGATTTTAACTTCCATTTTGGTGTCCAGAATTAAAGCTCTGTGGCCGGAACTCCTCTAACTATAATATTTTTTCGGCACTTAGCCTAACTCGAGACATATTAGCCTATACGCACCAAACTGGCATAGCCGTCCTGTGTGTCTCTTTAGACCAAAAACAGGCATTTGATAGGGTCAATCATTCATACTTGCTTGCCATATTTCAGGCATATGGGTTTCCTCCTGAATTTGTTCAGCTTCTCCGAAAATTGTCTAAAAATTTATCCAGTGACCTGGTCATTAATGGTGTGGTACAGGGTGAAATTGTAATTCATAGGGGCGTCAGACAAGGATGCCCCTTGTCGCCGCTTGTTTTTGTCTTATGTCTAGACCCCTTCATCAGAAAAATCGTTGATAACCCCAAAATTAGGGGCTCCCCTTGCCCGGAGAAGGCTCGGTTAAAGTGTCTGCGTACGCAGACGACGTCACTATTTTTATCCAGGACACTGATAGCCTCGTGGCTGTTTTAGGGGACTTCGAGTCTTATGCTCGACTTTCAGGTGCCGAGTTAAATGTCACAAAAAGCGCTGTTCTCCCTCTGGAAAACGCTACACTCGCCCCCTATCATAACTTAAAAATAGTTCGAGACCTGAAAATTCTCGGCGTCAACTTTACCGAAGAAGGTGTTTCTCAGACATGTGGCCCGAGCTAGTTGATGATATTCAAAATAATGTTGCGCGGGCTAGGTCTTTCAACTTCTCTTTTTCGGAGAAATCGTATCTGATTAAATGCATTTTTCTTGCTAAATTCTTTTTTGTCTCCAGGATTATGCTGCATCCCAATCCTGTTACGCACAAAGTGTCCCGCGACATTTTTTTTTTCTTTTGGGATGTGAGCACGGAGCGTTTAGCGAGAGATGCTGTGCGCCTCCTACGCCGCCCTGTGGGTTATGGTCTTCCTTGCATCGACCTCATGAGCCAGTTGATGGCTTTTAGAGTCGCCTCTTCACTTCTCAGTGACGTAGAAGCTCAGCGCAGACCTTTGAACCTCTACTTTCGCGGTCCTTCTAGACGGGTTCTTTGTCCAACCATGTCCAGAAACCTACACTCCAGTGCAGCTATTCCGTCAAGACTGTTCAAGGCCGTCATTACTTTAGCTAAAGAAATTCGCGCAATGGATGCTGATCTCGATTTTGTGAATGAATAACCTGCCAGGCTGTGTAAAAAAATAGTTACTGCAAGGTCGGGAAGGCGTGGATCTACCAGATTTTCCCTGGTTACGGATGGCTTCAGGTAGGCTGCCCGAGGACGCCAAAAACATCCGGTGGCAAAAAGCGTGGCGAATTCTTCCCACAAAAGACAGATTATTTTGTTATGTAGTAACACAGAACTGTTCCTGTCCCAACTGCGTTCAACCAGAATCCACGGCACACACTTTCTCAAGCTGCACTGTTGCGCGTTGCTTTTGGCGCATCATACACCGTGCCGCTCCAAGTTTGGGCCTTGCACGGCATCAACTGACAGAACAGTGCCCTGGCACTCCCCTAGGCAAATTGTAGTAATTGGCGATGATGTACTATGGCGTGATCACTGCAGGGCCCTTGCACAGAATCGCAGGCTACGTATGCAGTGGCCCCTGCTTTCCTTTTTCAGGCAACACCTCGTGACCTTTCTATAAAGCGAGTTGGCCCTGTTGGGTGAGGAAGAGTTTCTGCGACAGTGGTCTACCAGGTTTATTGAGGTTTCGAACGAAAGGGTTATTATTCATGCCAGCTTTCCAGACCTGTGTAGTTAGGTATTTTCGTTGTAACAATTGATTTTGGTGTTAGAATTGGGTGTTAGTGTGCTGCAGTACTCGTGACATTAACACCAACCTTGTTTTGCATATTGCTGCATTCTTGAAGCGAATGTTTTTGTATCCTTGTTTCCCTCGCATGTTAATATTTTGGTCGAAGCGACTCTAAATTATTAGTATGTCAATCTTTTGTCTGCAATCAACTTGAAGCTGTTTGTGTGTTTCTGTAAGTGTCTGTAACTGGCAGCCTTCGGGTTCTGTTAGTTTTGTAGCAACAGGCGCTGCATTTGTTTAATTGTTTCTGTTTGTTACGTTGCATCATTGATACCAGGATTTTTTATAATAAATTTATCCTTTCAAGACAGACAGACAGACAGACAGAAAGACAGACAGACAGACAGACAGACAGACAGACAGACAGACAGACAGACAGACAGACAGACAGACAGACAGACAGACAGACAGACAGACAGACAGACAGACAGACAGACAGACCAAAATTTCTGGGTGTAAGTATCCCAAGAAAGCTTATTGTCTTTAAAATTACCGTTCCATCCCTGAACATTGGTAATGGTTTAACAAAGTTGTTGTCGTTGTTGATCCTTGGGGGATTGGCCACGAAACGGGAACTTTGACGGGATTATGTGCCCGCCTCAGAAAACTACGAACTGAAAACCTAAAAGTTCCCCCCATACTCCGTGCCGAGTGACACATAAGTGCACGCAAGCCACGCAGAGCTCTGACTCTAGCGAAGATGCGGCGTTTGCGCGCGTGTTTCCAAACGCTTCGCTGTGCAGCGTTCCACGTGAAATCTGTGATGTCACTGCGCGTGTTATAATATTGAGCTACTGCTAAAACGATACCGCCGTTCGGGCTCTGGGGCCTCGAGGTAGAGTTCGGGTACTTGCCCTGACGGCCTCGGAACTAATCCTAGAATGTTTATGTTAGTTTTTATTGCATTTCTCTCGTCTAAACTCAATTGTTTGATTGCGGAAGAACTCAATTCTTCGTGTTGTATTTTGCTATAAATGGTGATTTAGTATGTTTTAGGTCGCTTTAGGTTCGGGGCCTATGTCCACGTTTAATTAATGTTCAGTATCGAGCGAAGGCACCTGTCACGTGGGGCGCTGTGCAGCGAAGCGTTTGGAAATACACGTGCCAGTCTGCTCGCTGAAATAATTCGCGTCAAAAGACGAGGAAAAAAACGACGGCAAAAACAGCAACACAATGATATGATGCAGTAAGCACAATGTAGCAGCTAAGTGATTGGTAAGTATAGGATTCGCCTTCAAAGCAAGTAAGCAGACTTAAGTCCCCGAGAAAGTTTTTTCGGCGTTGTACTTAGGTATCTGCATAAATTTTTTCGAGCCTTCCTTGCCTGCCGCTTGTCTATCGCCTTAGGCTCCTGAGTTCACCTATGGTTGGTGGATGAGGTGACTTATCGGGGTGGTTACGCACATGCCCACTTGCCAACATTCAGACCTCACGCACCTACCGGTAAACGCCCAAATACTATCGCATTTAAAACATAAGCACGCATTCCTGTAGTTCACAGACTCTGTGTGTGTGTTTGAAAACAGGGCTCACCTCCAACCCCCGGTTTTATACTTCAGAAAGAAAATTTAAATAAAAAAGGTTCAAGGTAATCTTGAAAACCTTCGTGAAAGTTCGCTCAGCAAGGTTATCATTCTTCGAACAAGGACATGATATACACTGCGATTAAGCAGTTAGTTCCAAAGCAAGAAAGAAAAAAAGGATGTTATGCACCAGCAGTTTCTATTAACATATTCACAGCACTACCTTTGATCCATTTACATCTGGAAAAAAAAAACAGGAGGAAACAGCCGGCCATGAAAGTTCGTTTTTCGAGCCACGAGTGGTCCAGCGGCGATCGGACCGCGTTGGAGACTAGTGGACCCACTTCGCGGTCCCGCCGTCACCTAACGAATGCACCCACGATGCCTCACATCTTTCATCCTCATTCGGAACGTGTCTTGTTTTTCATGTTCAAGGAGTGTGTAGTCCTATCACGAGCTCTGAGGCGCGAAGAAGCACTTGTTGAACGTGTTCTGAGTGGTCGAGACGTTCCCCTTGCAGGCGAAAGCGTCCTCGAACTCTCTCATGCCCATAACGGCTGGATCGATCAGGTCGGTCTCCATGACAGGCTTCCGCAAAAGCACCATCTGAGCAAAGTGCTGCTCCCTGACGTTTGTGCAGAGCGTACGCACTGCTGAGATGAAAAAGAGCTGGTCCGGTGTCATGTGTGCGACACCCTGCAGCGTGTCGTCTTCGCTGCCGTCCAGATAGATCTGGTAAGCCTCGTACGCCACTCGGACGGAAAAGACGTCTGAGATGATGCTAGTGCAGTCGGGGTTCATGTTCGGATCCAGGCCCTCTTTTATCGCATTCAGCAGGCACTGCGTCTTCTCCTTGAAGGCATTCTTTTTCTTGTCGTCTCGCAGGATTCCTTCGTTCGTGTGGAACATCTCGTTGATGAAATCCCGCGCGATCATGGTTCCCAGCCCACCGAACGTGAGGCCCGCAGGGGAGCGGCCGTCGTAGTACGGTGGTTGCATGGCACCTGACGGCACAATGAGTGCGTTGTCGCGCGCGTCGTAGAAGGTGTTCTCCCGAGGAGGTCCGACGCGACGTTCCAAGTCTACAATGCGCGACGGGAAGATAAACTCGGCCATCCTCCGGTAGTGGTAGGTCATCTGCATCGAGGCCCGCGCGGTGATGTTCGGCATCGTGAGGTACCGTTGGTAGCGATTCCGTGATGCGCTGAGGTACCGGTGAAAATAGTCCCCATGCCCTTGGACATGGTCGTAGTAGTCGTCCAGCCGTTGGTAGTTCTTGATCCACTCGGGGTAGCTGACGATGTAGTTCATCCTGGCGAACATGGACTGCACGTCCAAAGAGGCCCATCGGAACTGTTTCAACACGACTTGGAATCCATCGAGGATGGCGGCGACTATTTTCACTGCTTTGTCGAAGTCGTCCCGAGATAGCACGTTATCCGCGAAGACGCGTCCGACAGCGTACGGCATGACATCGTTGACGTCCCGAAGGCAACTCCTGTCGTAAGGAAGCTTCTCCTCTTTGATTCTAGCCGCGAAGAAAGACTCCGTCATGTTTCGGAAGTGCACACCAGCATGCCGCATGAAGTGGTGAACCACTCTCCAACCAATGTAATTCATGACCCGTAGCCGAGTCTCGTCCTGTTCAAACAGCGTGGAGATGATCCGGAGATAGCGCTCCGACCTAACTAGGATAGGCATGTCGTCGGTGACTTTGTGAGCGTTGTCCCCAGACACAGTTTTCAAAAACTCCAGCCAGTACTCGCTAGTACGCTTCCCCTTCGACTCAGCGTCTAGTTGCTTCAGGTTCGTCCTCTTGTACCTCTTCTTACGACAGCCCTTGTTGCAACGAGCTGCCAGGTTAATTTCGAAGGCCATGATTGTATTGGCCAAGCTGTCGATGTCTTTCTTCCCCGGGCTCAACGCCGAGATGACATCTTTGATGTACATCTTGTAACCGAGCAGCGTGTAGTCCTTGTGCTCAGCGAAGGACAGCAGGGTGCCCATGGGCACGACAAAAGTCGAGCAGTCGATGCCGTACACTCTAGTCTCGAAATTCTCAGGGTCAGGGAGCGCCTTGACGGCCACAATGGCTCCCGCCCCGGTGTCGGCAATGAATTTTCCTAAACTCACGTACGGATGCGAGTTTTGGAGAAAGGTTCCCTGCGAAAAAGGCCAATTAGACAATTCATATTTCTGCAAAACACTTTCAATCAATTTAGTGTCCTTCGGGTTTCTCACAGGCTCTTCTAGACACATCCTGTAAAGGTCTGTAGCCTTTCTAACAGCAGCCGATTCACTGGGTCTCGTCTGATAGGCAAGTAGAGCGTCCTTCATTTCAATGTACTTGCTGTCCACAAAGATTCGCTCAGCACCAAGCACGATTTTGCGATAGGCACTCGGTCCTTCATGAATCCAGCCTTTGCAAACGTAGTTGTAAATGCTGTGGCACGGATTTGCACTGTTGTTCAGCACATAGAAGAGATGCGTGCCAGCCGAGCTGCACTGCACATCGCGACAGACGTGGTCGTCGGCTATGACCTCGGGGGGTGGGGCCACAGTCTTTCGCTTGGCTATTCTATCGAGCTGGTGAATAACAAGGCCGTAGGAAATTAGAACAAGAATAAGCGTGATCACGATGTTCGCTACGAGGAGGCAGCAGGGTACTCGTCTACTTTTGGTCTCGGCGTCTCGGTGAATTTCGTTGTTCATCCCAGCGTACACGGAAGGGTCATTTCCGCCCTTTCCGCTTCCTGACGACGGCGCCGGTGGTGGAGGCGCCTTCGCTGGTTCTTTGGCTGGCGGGGGAGGGCGGTGGGCCCTTAGACCACCAGGTGGCACGGGCGGACGTTTAGGAAGCTCCACTCGTGGTTTCTCGGTACCTGATGTTGGACGCGCAGTCACGCCAGGCTTGCCTTGACCAGCTGGCGGCTTCGTCTCCAATTTTTTGTCTTCAACTGTCTGCGGCATTGTGTCCCCCGTTTTCTGAGCCTGTGTCACTGCCCCCGGAAGCGGTTTAGCTAGAAGCGGTTCCTTCTCAGCGTCCGGGGCAGCACCCGGTTCCGTCGCTGACTCGCCGGACTCGCTGCTAGACTCACTGTCCGAGCTCGAACCAGACGACGATCCGGAAGAGGACGAGCCCGACGATTCTGAAGGCCCTTTTTCCGGGGGCACAGCTTGACCAGTGGTGGGCGCTTTCACAGCCGCAGGAGGAACCGGGGCTGCAGGAGCGGCACTAACACCAGGCACGGCTTTTGCCTTTTCAGGTGCCTCTGCATTGGCCGTTGCCGTTGACGTTTTCGTCTGACTGTCACCCGTACTTCCGGTACTGCTGCTGCCACTCGTGCTGCCGGTGGTTTTGCTGGCGGTACCGCTGGTGCTACCACTGCTGCTGCCGCTGCTACCCGTACTGCTCGAGCCGCTCGTCGATGTCTCACTCTCAGAGCCCTCCGACGAGGATCCAGAGCCAGACGCTGTCTTCGAACTGCTCTCATTTTTGCCGCCGGCCACCTGTGGCTGTGCTGCGACAGGCGGAGGAGCAGGCGGCGGTGGCAGCGACACGGGCGCCGCTGGGACCGGCTGCACGCCTCCCTCTTTCTCTTCCACGTCTCCCTGTTTCAGCGGTGCCAACGAGGTCGCCCCTACCGGCGCAATATCGACGCCCTTGGGCAACTCTTCAACGCTCCAGATGCCGTCGAGCGGCTCCTTGGCGGGCTCGACGTTGTCTCCCGATAGGTGAGGCAGGACCGGAAGATTGTCCGACTTCTCTGGTCCCGGGTCTCCGTAATCGACGCTTCCGATGCTTTTGCGTGGGTGCTCGCCGGCCGGAGGCTGACTACCGAGCTCGCCCTCGTTGACGCTGATGGAGGGTCTCCGAATGTCTCCATACTCAACCAAGGGCTGCTCTGGTGGTTCGCGGCTTTTCTGTTCGGTCTGGCTGCTCAGAGCGCTCGCCGACCCGTATGGAACCGGAGGGCCTTCGAGGCGAGGCTCACTTTGGCTTTTCTCGTCCAGCGTGGCCAGAGGATGCGTGCCAGGTTGCTTACGTCGAAGCTTTTCCGAAGAACTCATGGCGCGGGGCGCGGACGAGACCCTCCCACTGTGGCGGCGAAATGCTCAGCTGGGCCGTTTGCCGGGCCGCCAGTCGAGGCGCCTCCTTGGAGAACGCATGGGCCAACACGCGTGCATGAACCGCGCTGTTGTGCACAGAAGTCGATGCCTTGCGTCCCCACTTCAGGGGTGTGTCGGGCCGAATTTACGTTTTCGGCGCAGGTCCATCGCGAAAACGGGAAAGAAAGGCTTGCCTGGGGCGAGCTCTCGAGCTCGGCGGAGCGGCAGGGGCAGTGGTGATGATGATAATGATGTTCCGGGGTGCATTTTTTTCACTACGAAGACCATCCACAGTATAATTGCTTTTTTTTTAACATTATTGAACATTCAAAATTTAAAAGTAACCCACTTCTCGACTAAAAAGAACTATATTTTAAATTATGTACATCTACATGTAACTAGAACCTCATTCGACGTTCACGATGCCTAAAAACAAGGAAAATGCACCATAATGATGACGATGACGATTGGTATTGGCTAATTACAGTTTGACATCATGGACAGCGGCCTGTGGGTCGAGTATGGACTCTTCCATCCTCCTTTTCCCCCCACCCCGCCTTTCCAAGTACTGGAGAGCTATTATGGTCATTGGGTACCCTCAAAACTCACCGCCAAGCGCAATGTGCGGTCAAATGCGGAATTTTTTATTACACAGAGCGCAAAAAAAAAATTCCCCGCATTTCCCCGAGGGGAAGAATGTGAAAGTGCGAATGCACGAGTTGAATTTGCGCGGTTCGGTAATGTTCGCGAAAGAGAGATCACACACACACACACACAACTACAAAGAAAGAAAGATACATTTATTCACAGACACCTATTTGTGTTGTCGTTGTACTTGATTGCTAGAGCGGATCTCAGCTTTGAAATTTCGTGTCAGTACTCCTTTAAGCGGGTGCATTAGCCCGTCTCACGCCCGATTCCTGGCCAATCCCCCACGTGGGTATGTGCCATGTCAGCGGCCAGGCAGCGCGCGCCCATCTCCCCCCGTTGCTAGGGAAGACGAGGAGCGCGCGCACCCGCAGCTGTTGCTATGCGGACTACGGCGGCGGACGATTCAGGCTCGCTTAAGAAGTGCATTCGCACTTAAAATGCTAATTTGGCGAAGTAGGATGACTAATTGTTATCCTCGAGAGGTTATTATCGATATACAGACATGCCCCTACTGAACTTCTGCAGTGCTCAAGCTTCGCACTCTGCAGACACAATTAGAATGAAGTAGCACTAAACGGCGCATGTACAGGCTGCGCCACAAGACACCAAAATTTATACTAATCCAGGAATATGTCTAGGATGTTGTTCTTGTTTTTAATTTACCGATGTCTATTTCTTATCAGCGAGGTGTGGGAAATATGCATTAATGTACGAGATATTAAGGCCCGTATCTCAGATTGCCCCCAAAATTTGTCTGTCAAGTTTACTTCCCCCACGTCTCACGACTCGCGTGTTGCAAAAGCAAGCTTCACAAGACATGGTTACTTGTAGCTTAATAACACAATTCCTACCTCTGTAACTTCATACAAGAGATTAGCCCTACAGGAACCTGATGAAACTCCGTGGAAAGCACGAAATTTTGATTACCGGGGTTTCTGCATGAAAACCGTGTGTCAGAACACTGCTGAAATTTCTTCAGCTTGACATGCGGTAGTGTTGCGCCTGATGGCGCTGCTCTTTCGCGTACAAGGGGCAGGATTTAAAGGTGATGCTGCACACAAATCGGAGGCTGAGCTTCAACGTTAAACCAACTAGAAAAGAGTGCACGATGCTTGGTAGCTCTAGAATTATCAACCAGAAAAAATGCGATGGATGGAAGGCTGACAGAGACTATCAATAACAGAGTTTACTGGGGAACTCGAATGACGTTGACCCGCCGCGGTGGATCAGTGGCTACGGCGTTGTGCTGCGTAGCACGAGGACGCGGGTTCGATTCCCGGCCGCGGCGGCCGCTTTTCTGATGGAGGTGAAAAGCAAAAACGCCCGTGTGTACGAGATTTAGGCGCACGTTAAAGATCCCAAGGTGATCAAAATCGATCCGGAGCCCTCCACTACGGCGCGCCTCATCACCTCCGTTGCGTACGCGCGTTAAACCCTACAATCAATCAATCAATCAATCGAATGAAGTTGCATGCACTCTCTTTTTCAGTGCGTTCTTTCTAAAAATGTGATAACCAGAAGCCCCTAAAAGTATACCTTTATTCTGTAGAACATAGCTATACTTTTTGAAGCTTCTGGTTATTAGATGTGAACGGTAAAGCTACAAATCCTACTATTGAGGGAAATATCAGGTAGAGGGAGCCAAAAAATGGGCATGCGAGGGTATTTATTTATTTATTTATTTATTTAATGGTACAGCAGGTCAAAACTTTGATTTACGCAGGAGGGGCTATACACAACAGAAATGAGATACATATGAAAGAGAACATAGGCAATAAATATATCAGAAACAATTCATGGTACCCTGCATCTCATGCACATGTTTTGAGCAACACGACAGAACAAAGTAACTTAAAAAAAGATGACACTGTAACGCTTCTGCAAAACCCTTTGCTAAGAAATATCTTTTGCAAAAGGAATATAAGAAAGCGGTAAGAAAAAAGAAAGAAGGAGAATAAGAATTATGCGCGGCGTTTTGGGAATCCACGGCACGCGTGCTCTTGTTTCAATTCTATAATCCTGCATATAGTGTCGCGTCAGTTTCACAGTTGAGGACTACGCCTCCCAACATTCACTCGGTTTATCGTCCCTGCGACAGCCACAGCGGCGAGCAGGGTGGACTTCTGCGTGTGCGTTTACATGGCCTGACTCGTCTCCGCATTTTAACTGCAGCGTCCCTTTCGGCAGTAACTGGCAGGCGATGCTCAACCACACGCTTCTTGAGGCCATACATAGTCTCGTTCCAGTACTGACCGCGCAACGTATGTAGCTGCTGTGCTTGGGTTCAACAAAACAAAAGCCGTAAAGATAGCAAAAAAAAAATTTCCTTCCGGGCAACCTTCCTTTCACTTCCTTGCTTCCTGCTTCGAAATTTCGGGGAAGCAACGCTAGATTTCACTTCCAACTTCTTTAAGCGCACATTGGGAGACTTACTCACGCCATCCCGTATAGAGGCTCTCCTGACGTCAAAGATCTCTCCGAGACTCCCGATCCTCCCAGCCAGGAATCGCTCCCTCGCTCTCAATCGTGATGTCTACTTGGGGGCGAAAAAAGCATCAATCTGGATTAACCGGAGCGTCCTGTAGACCGACCAGGGCTACGGGGAATCACCATTACGTGAGCGCACGTCCGTATCCATCTCTGCTGGAAAAAACAACAAAAAAAGAACGAAGAATAAAAGTGGAGAAAAAGCGGTAGGTTCCATTCCGAATAGGGCCCTAATCCACTAAGCAGAGTTTCAAACTTATCTCGAGCGATGCACTATATCCTGGGTCGTTGCAGCCATTCCTTGCTACGCTAGGTATTGAGGACTATGATGACGTCGGACGACCACGCTGAGTGAACAACCAAGCCGCCAGCTGTACCTCCTGTTTATTCTTCTACTTTTAAGACCAGCGTAAACTTTAAGCGAGTTCAGCGTGACCCGCACCGCGTGTGCTCCAAGTTAAGCTGTCTTTAGTGGCCCCCCAGAGCTTCTGTTTCCGCTAGATTTTAGTTGGCCAGTGGGAATGCCTGTGGGTTAGAACATACAATTCTAATATTTTACCTTTCTAACCAACATATTCTTCAAATATTCTGCTACTCCTTTTACTCTGATCGGGAATGACAACTCGATAGGTTCATGCAATGCAGAATTGATTTTTTTCCTTTTTTTTTTTTTGCTGTGAAAGCTGCTAACGCAAGGACCTCATTTGAGATCTTTCGCGAGTAAGCAACCAAACAAAAAGACCCATGAAGCGCTTTGGCGTAAAATGAAGAAAATACCTTTGACTAGTCTGCGAGTGCTGGTGAGCGAACGTAGGGCCCAGTGCCTTTTCAGCGGTAATCGGGAACCACTCCGCCGCGATTCTATCGCATAGAAAGTTTCCCCGTTATGTCCGTATTTGTAGCTCTTGTAGAAGTGACATCCAGAATTCTGAGCACCGCAAGAAGCAAGCTTCGCTTACTGCATAGAGCGGCGCACACTCCCCGAACCCGCTTGCATCTTGCGTATAAATAGGAGACTGAAATGTGAGATGCCGGCACGCCGTAGACCACAATTGCACGGTCTGGCAGATTTGCGAAGTGTTGTCCCACCACCAGCAGCCGCTGCAGTTCTCCTGCAATTTGTCTGAGCTGCAAGCCGCTGCAATTTACTTGCGCCGAGTATTGCATTAAAAAAGAACTAAAGAAGAAAAGTTGGTGAGTCCGCTTTTGTTTCTAACCAAGTTGTTTCTAGATTTGTTTCTAGCTTTGTCGGAATCTGTTTCTTCGCAAATAGTGCGATTTACGTACTAAAAGAGAATTCAACTCATTTACAACTTCAGAACCAGCAGCCAGCTGAATACACTGTAGGTATACGGTGTGTAGGCCTGCTGCTGTATCAACTTCCTCAAGAAATAAGCCACAAAACTCATTCCACTAAATCAAGGATCTTCTCAAATGGAATGGAATGGACGACTTTATTATAGGAGGAGGCCAATAGGCCCTGTTGGAGGACATGAGAAAAATGGTATGGGAAGATGGTTCATATAAAGTCTTCACTGCACTGTGAGGGTTCACTTAGCACGGTATGCACATTGGGAGTTGTGCCGAGGACACGCTAATACGACCATGATCTGGGTGTGCAATTGGAGCAGTTCAGGAGCCACAAAGCGTGTTTTGGGGGCCATCTAGAGAGTTGGTGTACGATCCGCCATCATACTACTTTATAGAGACCTGTTTTGAGACCGAATTCTGTAATTTTCTGTAAAATGTGGGGGTCGTTTTTCACGTGTTGGACATGTTCTTCAGAAGTCGTCGGGTGTGCTTGCGTTGTAAGGAACTGGTCGCGGTCAGTCGAGTAAGCTGAACAAGCCCAGATGAGGTGGACAAGGTTCGGTGTATTGTTGCTGCCACAGTAGGGGCACCGAGGACTAGCAAGGTGCCTATGCGTTGTCCATTTGGAGATGACGTCCGGAGTGTAGGCCGAGTCAGCGTAGACTTTATTAGCGAAAATTTCTTCTGTTCTTGGCAGGGACTGCAGATGAGCAAGAAAACCAGGTGGTGAGGCGTCGGCAAGCCGTTGCCGGCTGAGGTTCTTATTTCTACGGTATTTTTGCTGTCAGTCCAATTCGCATGCCTGTTGGGGCTCAGGTTTTTCTTGGATGGACGCGGAAACCATGGGAGTATTGCGTAAACACTCCCGGGCAGCATTATGCGCCGAATGGTTTCCGTCCGCTCCATATGTTTGAGCAGGAGTCCAGACCAGGCGTATCTTGAACCCTTCGTGAGTGAGGTCGCGAATTTTGTTAAGAATGTTGGTGACCGTAGAATTGGGCGAGAAGGACCTGTTCAGTTCCAGTAGAGCGACATGGGAGTCAGTGATGACACGGAACTTGTTGGTGGTGATAAATGAGGTCGCACTTTGTATGGTCTGAATGGCGCCGAGGATTCCGAAAAGTTCGGCTTCATCATTGAGACCGTATGTGTTTGTTATATAGCGAGAGCCATTAAGCTGGGGGATGTCAGGGCAGGTCCAGGCCACCGCTGCTGTTGTTCTGTTCATAGATGCGTCGGTAAAAATGTCTATTTCATCGGGAGCTTTGTCGTTGGCGAGAGTTCGGACATATTGTTCTTGTACGGCGCGGTTACGGCGAGAAATGGGTCGGCGCCTGAGGTGGCCCAGGGCGGGTCGCTCCCAGGGTGGAATAGGAAGGAAGGAAGGAAGGAAGACTTTGTTGAGTGCCTGCAACAGACACAGTGTGTACACTGCGCCCGGACGTAGCCACCCGTCGATCCCGACGTCACCCCTACTCGGACCACACCTTCGCTACTCCCTACGGTGTTGGACGCCGCTGCCCCATAAGGGAGGGCGTCGCGCCGCAGCTTTCGCTCCGGTGCTGCTTTTCGAGGGCCGCCAGGACCTGCTGGACGGCTGATAGTTGGATGTCCTTGTCACAACTGCGCACTGCTTCTTGGATCCACGGCGGTAGGTCTGTCCTGGTTGCCGCCTCGTTAGGTCGCACTTCACAGTCCCAGAGTAAGTGGGCGGTTGAGGCCCTAGCATTGCTACATAACACGCACGTGTCGTCCGTATAGAGTTCTGGCTGTATGTGCTTCATGACGACCGGGGTCATCAGTGAATTCGTCTGCAGCTGTCTGAACGTGGACGCTTCCTCCCTGGTTAGGTCGGGGTGAGGCGGTGCCAGCACCCTCCTACAATTTCTATAATATTTGGTGATACCCTGAAAGGTATCGTACCAGGGTGGAATAGCAGGTGGAAAAGTGCCAGCATCAAAAGTACTGTGTAATGTGTCCCACTTCAAAATAGATTGTCCTTGAGGCACGTGTTCAAAGTGCTACTGTCTTCTCAAATAAAGTTTTTTTTTTTTGCTTTTCAGGCGAAGAAAAGCAAAAAACTTTCGCCGACCAATACAAAGATCTGTAATGACAATTTTTTGTGCAAAATTAGATTACCTTCTCTCAACTGGAACGATAAATGACGCATAAAAAACGCTACCCACTTAGTGCGCCTGCCCATGCGGGAGGTTGGCCAAAGAATCAACAAAGCCAATTGAGTTCGATTGGCTTCGTTTCGATTTTGATTTCAAGTTCAGTTCGCTTTAGCGGCCTGGGGCCGCTAAAAATCTTGATCCTGGTCTCCCAATGCGAAAAGGAAAACCGCTCCGCATGCACCAACGCATGGCCCATACCTGCGTGCACTGTTGGTCAAGAATCCTGACTACGCAGTGTGGTAATACTGCTTTGGAGAGGGTCTGAGCTGGGCTAGGTGGTTTGAACTGAACATGTAGAAAAACCGAACGAAGACAGGGGACGGTGGAAAATACAAACACAGCGCTCGGGTTGGTATTTTTCCCCATCCCCGCCTGCACACTGTTTTCACAGTATGCGCTATGATACATCTGAGTATCGATATCATCATTATCATCAACAACAACAACATCATCATCGTCGTCGTCTCTAAGACCACTGCAGGACCAAGGCCTCTCCCATAGCTCTTGAACCACTCCTTACCTGCGTTGCCCTAGTCCATTTTTGTCCCCGAATTTCAATGCGAAATCATTAGTCACCCATGTTGGTCGTAAATCCGGCGTCCGCAGAGCACAGAATGGCCGGAACCTCAAAGCATAAAAAGCTGCTCAAATAGTGCTCGGAATGACGTCACATTTCTCAGGAAAGCTCCTATAAACAAAATAATAAACTGAGTTGAAAAAAAAAATAGGTCAATTTTGTTCTGGATGGTTTCTAACCAGTGGCATGCGGAATGCGCGACGAGTACCGAATTCTCGGACCAGCACTACTCGATCTTCCTAGCCGACTAAAAGGGAAGCAGTCATTGGGTTCTAGCGTTCGGCTTAGAAACGTGGGTTAGACACATGTACTCGACGCAACAGGATACATTTGCGCATTGTAATTACACATGTGAGCAGCAAAGCCCGTATGTATGGCTAACAAGGGCTACTGGCCAAGCCTCTCAGTCATAACAGTTGAAAGCAGAAGAAAACGTCGCATAGAAAAAAAGAATAATAATGATTATTATAATGAGAGTAAACATGTGCACCACAGGGCACATGACACCGTATGCACCACGTCGTTACCGTGCATAGAATGAACGCGCTGCCTTCTACGCGACGCTGCTTTTACAAATTTCGTTGGTTCGGTGTATACAGCGATGAACTCTAGACCAACAATGTAAGCGACAGCTGTGAAACATGGCGGCGTACGCAATACCACCATATCCGTTCCAGTTTTCGACACTAAGGCTTTCACATTCACTTAATTAAGCAGTGCTTAGGCGCCCTAGAATTTTAATACGAATGTGTTTTATTCCTGGACACACAATCATTTCAGTGACGTCATATCCGTCACGGAAACGACGCCAGTACAACGAAGCAAGCGGCCTCTAAACGTGCACCCCTGCACACAGGTCCTCTTGCGGGGAAGCAACGTTTAGTACTAGAGAGTACGTTATACTTAGGGTTGTTCGTTTTCGGGTGTTATATTTTAACACGAAAGTGTTTTACACCGGGATGCACCAAGATTTCACTGACGTCATATTTGTCACGGAAATGACGTCAGTACACCTTTGCCGAAGCGACCCGCCAGCAGGACGTCACTCGCCAAGCACACCCACAGGACAGCCGCCGACCTGAAAATCAAGCTTAGCAGCACATTTCGCTGCACATTTCACTTTCGTGTTTTACCGATTCCTATGATAGCGGAATCAACCCCAATTTTTTCTTAATTTGTCTGTGCGTCGCGTTAAAGGTCGTGTTACAGTCTCGTCTCTCGCTAACCACTTTGTCACCCAGGTTGTTTATTGGCTTTCTGGCTATCACGGATGGCGGTGTCGTAACCAAAGCGCACTGCAGGCATTTTAACTAATCAATATGGCCATCGGGAACTGCAGTAGCCTACCGTGATGGCGTATAACAAGTTCATCTGATAACTGCCTGGGTGTTTTGAGTGACGGTTACTGCTGCCGTCAGAGACTCACCGCCGTTTCCCCATACCATTTGTCTGCGGCGTCAACCCGCCTACCCGCAATTCTCACATGCCAACTTTAAAGGGGCCATGAAGACAAAACACCAGTTTGATTCATTCAAAAGATTGTCTCGTTCGAATCATACTGACACCGCTTTTAACACGCACTCCGCTCAGAAAGATATATAATTAGGAAAAAAGGGAATGGTCATGCGACCCACTAGCTCATTTCCCGCAACACAATCTATGATGTCCTACCAGCCAGCTCTGCGATTGGCGGAGGCCGGCAAAAGCAAACGCAATTTAGGCAGAGCTTATAAGCTTGCCGAAGGAGCTATTTGCGCTTAAAGTTAGGGCACATTCTTTTTATATCATTAAGAATGGTGGGACAAACAGTGGAAGTTCTGAAAGCACACGTAAACGTAGAAGTACCGATGTGTACTGCTGTTGGTACTGCGCGCGCTATGCTTGGCTTAGCTGCACAGGACTGCGGGGCTTTGGGGTTGTCTCAGACGGCACTGGCCGATAGACGCAAGCAACGGTGACTTACGTGACCATATTTGTCGAGCGAGCACTATGTTTCACGAAACGATTATTTCCTCCTTGAACAAAAACAAGAAGGTTTAAATACCGTCAAAAACAAACCAAAGGCATAAAACAGCTTGCCGCGGTATGATGGCGCCATCTAGGTTCACTTACGGTAAACACGGCTTCGCAATCGGCTGTAGAGCGGTCGGTTCCTGTGACGTCATTGCAGGCCACGAAAACACACGATTTAGCGATTTAACGGGAAGCAGAAATTGAATTATTTCTCAATGAACAAAACATCGTTTGCATCCGGACAAGCGCTCGGGGCACTATAAAAAACGAAATCGTTCGAATAAAACAAATTTGTATTTTTTCTGCATGGCCCCTTTAAGGGGAGCTAATGACTACGAAAGCTGCCGTCAAAGGCTTTCGGCCGATTCGCTCGGCGCCAACATACCCACTCGAAGGAGCACTCTGAGGCCTTCAGTGTGAGATTATCGCCTTCGAATTCACGACTAAGAAGTGCTGCGGTGTCCTAGCACTTTTTGAATGAGTAATAATTCTCTAAGGTTGTGTTTACAACGTTGATGAGGAATTGCTGCTAAGCTGCGTCCTCATGGTACTGTAGGCGGCCGATGAGGCGGAGCGACCGAGCCCACGTTTATTACGGTTGCGTTGGCTGCGCCATGGACACGACGAGGCGCGTAGAACCAGAGGGCCGTTCCTGAGGTGTGCCGGGTTCCGAGTGTGTTCCGTGCCCGCAGGCCAATCTGCTGATGATGATGGTGGCGCTTCAGAAAATGATGATGGTGGCGCTACAGGGCTCCCCCCCTAGCGTGAAGCGCGGTAAAGTGACAAATGTAAATATCAATGCAGGAAAATACACTATGCACTATGTACAGGTATGTACAATTTGTCCGTAGTCAGGGAGAGTCCGTGGGCAGTCAGTGGTCAAGTGGCAGGGATTGACTAAACGGCACGGTCCTGGTCGTCGGCGAGGTAGCGTCCGGGATGTGGGCAACCTCTGGTGGACGAGGCTGGGAGTGCGGCCGCGGACGCATTGCGGGATGCGAAGCGGCTGCTGCAATTGATGGGGGAGCGAACGGCAGGCGTAACTCGAAGGACATCGGCAAGGTGAAGCGCGGTGCAGCAGAATGACGACCGGAGTTCGAGCTTGACTGTGCTGTGGTGTTTGCTCTAGGGATGCGTCGCTGTCTGTGCAACGTGCGCACGCGCCGTGCGAGACGGAGCAGCGGAGGGCGCCAGCGACAAGCGTCTCTCGAACTACCGGTGTGTCGAGTTCCTGTCGTGCAGTGCACTCGCGCTGGTTTCATCCAGGGTCGGAGAGCAGAGCGCCTGTGACACCGTATACCGAATACGCTCCTGTAGCAGGGAATCGGTCGGGGTGGGGTAACCCTTTTGCGGCGCGTCTGACTGCATGGGGACAAGACATTGTTCTTTCGGCGACATTTGTTGAGACGTTTGTCCCGCAATTGTTTCTCCGGTGTCTCCATCGTAGCCAGGGTGTCAGGACTGTCGGAGGCAGTCTGATCAGTTTCGAGTGTTTGTTGCACCTCCGAGGATCCCGAGCTGCTGTCGACCGCTGGAAGCTGTTCCACCGGCGACGGGGGAGAGGGCTCGCGTGTGCGTGGAGGAGAAGGGTCTGAAAGATCCTTCTCACCAGTGCCGTGCGGCGAAGGCGGCGAAGTGTCCCAGTTGTCAGCGGCAAAGCAGTCAACACACGGGTGGGTTTGTGCAGGAGACGCAACAACGTGTGGGACCGCGCCATGGTGTGGCGTCGAGTTGGCTAGTGAAAGGCCAATTTGGAAGTGCCGCAAGTCGTTGTCGGGGCTCGCGCTTGTTGGTCATGCGAGAGTGGACCTGCCAGCGACGTGTAATCCACGGATGCTGTTGGAAGGCGTGGTGGTGTGGACAAAGGCGTTCCTATACCGGAGTGGTTTAGGACAGCGGCCTTCAAGTCGTCATACGCACCGGGTCCTGGGGTCGGCAGCTGGATCTGCTCAACGAGGTCAGCAGGTAGCCTCTGTAGTGTCGCGAGGTACCTGATTTCAGGGGAGCAGATGTCATTTACATAAAAATGGCTCTCCAAGATGACGAACCATGCAGCGTGGTTTGAGATGGAAGCAAACGGGATCAGCAAGGGAAGGTCTGGGAGGGCGGGGAACGTTCTTCGAGTGCCGTCGTTCACGTTGTGGCTGGGGAAGCAGCGTTGAAAAGCCATGGCGAAGCCGCTTGTCGGGTCACCAAATTGTAGGCGGCCGATGAGGCGGAGCGACCGAGCCCACGTTTATTACGGTTGCGTTGGCTGCGCCATGGACACGACGAGGCGCGTAGAACCAGAGTGCCGTTCCTGAGGTGTGCCGGGTGCCGAGTGTGTTCCGTGCCCGCAGGCCAATCTGCTGATGATGATGGTGGCGCTTCAGAAAATGATGATGGTGGCGCTACAGTACTTCGGCTTTACCAGAACAATTTCGGCACAAGTTTCAATCCCATTTTCTAGGCATAAAATATTGGTTAATGACGAATATTCCATAAGACATCTGTGGTATACCTATTTTTACAAGTGTTTATTTAATTGGTGGGCGGGGGAAGGAGGGGGGCAGGTAAAAGGGAACATCCGGCAGTACCGGATTTTGCTGTAGAACGAAGGACCTTAAAAATATAGCGAACTGAGCCAAACCCACCTTTGCATACGGTCGCGCACGCACGCGCACGCATGCACACGCGCACACGCGCACACGCACGCGCAGACGCACACACACACGCACACTCACACGTGCACACGCGCGCTCTCACACACACGCACGCAAGCACACACACGCACACACACACACGCACGCACACACATACACGCACGCCCGCAGAGAGAGAGAGAGAGAGAGAGAGAGAGAGAGAGAGAGAGAGAGAGAGAGAGAGAGAGAGAGAGAGAGAGAGAATGAGCGTGCACTAGATCAACAAAGCATATATAACCGAAACGCCTCGTGGAAGCAAAATCTACACACTGAAAAAAGTTGTCAACATTTGGCTGTATTACAGTTTTGATAGTGTAGTTATTTTGAAGCGCTAAGTAGACGCAGAAAAAAAAGGAAGCTACAAATGACAGCGCACAGCTATGATATGCCGAACCGCTTTTCCCCCTTAAACCAGCGCGCAGCGAACAAGGAGATTGACAAAATACGTCTTTTCTGGAATTTTTTTGTGTAAGTCAATGGGAAATCTTAGCGCGCTGTCTATCACTCCAAAAAAACACAAAGTTGAGCTCATCTGCTGCTGCACGGGGATGGCGTTAGAACCGTATCCGCGTAGGAGCCTCGAGGGAAATTTTAGGCGTGAGATAAAAAAAAAAGTGCCAGCAGCGTGTTTTTCCAGCCCCGAACTGGTACGTTTGGGGAATCAGCTAGAGGTTTGACAAGAACTCTCACTGCAAAAAATAAAAATAAAAGCAAAGAGTTCTTTCGCCCAGACTTGTGACAGCGAGCCTTTTGGTGTCCGCAATAACTGTGTGCGCTGGACGCAATCGTATGCCAGAATAACGAGATATTCTCCTATTTTCCCGTGCTCTGTAATTTACATCACTATTGTCGAGACTGCAATGCTTCTGCGTTACAAGTAGTTTGCGTGCGGAACGCGGAACAGCAAGGACAGATAATGTTTTCTGCAGCTCTGGTTGTTGTCTGATTGCTTGGAGTAGGGTTACCAGGGCAGAACTGTAGACAGAAACTTGGTTTTTCTACGTGGTTGTATTCACGCAAAAAAAATTGGCCATCTTGTAAGCAAAGATAAGCCTTGAGGCTCCTGAAAAAATTGGCGGGTATGAGCTATAATTGGTAGATTATACCGGGTGTTCAAAGTTAAGTTTTGTGGTTTTCTTAAAATTAGGCGCTGGGAGGCATGCGAAGCCAACCTGTGCAAATAAGGTATGTGGTCAGGGGACACACATTTAGATGATAGTTATCCCTGTCAGCAGCCCAATTAGCTAAAACTCAATAATTAACCTTTTGTTGACTGCAGTAAGTGGGTATGTGTCTATTGAAAAGTTAGAGACAGTCGTGTTTCTACACAGTATCATTTGGAAGAATTCTTCTAGCGTGTCTGTTCTCCGAGACATCCTGCTCCAAATTTTAATTGTTTTCCTCCTCCACCGCCTTCCTCGTAGCCCTTCGGAAGCTTAGTTATCGCCAACACAGAGCGATACTGCATAATTTGCTGCTACTTAATGAAAACGGCCAATAGCAATAGTATGTCTTTTGTGACGTCACTAGAACAAGCAATCAATGCAAAAACTCAGAAGAACACTTAGAAAGAGAGGAAATTTATGACGGAGTTTACAAGTTATCTGATGTACGTCAAGCAGTAATGTGCCGATCATTTATTTCCTGGCCACCTAATCTAAGAATTCGACGCCCTTATTGACCACGTTACAAAATAAGCGTTACAGTTGTCGAAAAAAATTACGGAAAAAGTGCTGCAGGGTCTTTTAAAATTAACACGCTGTGTTGTCTCAGTTTTATGTGAGCTCATTCCAAGTTTATTTAACTTTAAATTCAATCCCACCTCCATTTTTTGTTTTGTTTTGTCGGTTAATATCCGAGCATAGGAATTTGCTTTCATTAGAGTGTGCGCAGAGGGTAACATTCATTCGAAAGCGGTAGAGATATACGCACACGTCAACAGAAAAGAACTGCAGGCGAGTTAAACCCTCTTGCCGTGAACTGTACCGCTACCACACTGCTTGTGTGTTTGTGGTGAAGCTAATTAGGTACCAAGCTGTGACGCCGTCATTAAGACATTTTGAACTGCACAAAAGCTCTTTCGTGGTACCAGTCTAAACGCAATCTGTGGTTCGTCGCAGAAAACGAAGAAAAAGCAGTATCGATACAATATTAAGCATTCTTTGCTAAGTATCAATTTCTTTTGAAAAGAGCCAATTGAATATGAGTATCAGGGAAAGCTCTCATAATCTTGGCCATCCTGCTGTATGCTGACTATGTATGTATACTGAGCTCTCGTAAGAGAAAAAAAAACGCATTAAGTGTTACTACGTGTTCGTAAGTTTATTCTGGTAGCAGCAAAAATGATTCCTAAATAAGGCAATAACACACCGATGTTTATTGTTCCTTTTTCTTTCCATTTTATGACAGATTTATCATTCCGGTAATAGTGGTCACCGAGGTTATTTTTCTAGCCTATTCACGGTGACATACATGCCGCAACGCGGCCGTGTGTTTTGTTAGAGCCCACTTTCTATGCATAAAATTGGACATTATGGTCGTTTCTTACTTTGCGTTCTTTTTGAGCTCAAGCGCAGCCATGGCCAACCTACCGATTCCGGAATGCCGAATAGTTGTGTGTTTTTTGGTGAATGCGTTAGACGTGGCGGTTATTATGTATACAATTACTGTAACCTGGCAAAGAAGAGTAAATTGCAATTAAGGAAGGGTAAACAGCAGACGCATACGAGCGGTTTTTGCTCTTGCTATTTCCGTCGTGCCACCTGTCTACTGCGTTCTCGAGTGTTGACGCGCGTCACAGGAGGGAAAATTGCTGCCGGATGTGCGCGAGTCCCAGCAGCCACTGCTAGCATGAGTTACGCTAATTTCTGGCTTCCAAGAGCGAATGAGTAGCGGCAATAATCGCCGCCCGGCGCAGTTTTCTGCTCGTCGGCTGTCAGGCCCATGTATCTTGTAGTCTGCTGCACGCTTTATATCCGAAGCGAAAAAGCGAAAACTGCATAAATACATGTTTTGGAGGAATGTGTGAACAGAACAAGAGCTACCGCGCATGACCAAGACAACTGAATGTACACACCAGCGATTGTGCTTTCCACGGCAAATTTTCTAATCGCGATAGTCTTCAGATTGCCCCTGAATAACTTCTGTGGCGATACAAGGGCCTATATATTTCACATTTATTTGTGAATATAGTGCGTGTTCACATATTAAAGACAATATGCTCCGTTGGGCTATCTAAACACAAACATTCTACTATGTCCGTCCGCCCAACCGTCCGTCCGTCCATCTGTCTGTCTGTCTGTCTGTCTGTCTGTCTGTCTGTCTGTCCGTCCGTCCATCTGTCCGTCCGTCTGTCTGTCTGTCCGTCTGTCTGTCTGTCTGTCTGTCTGTCTGTCTGTCTGTCTGTCTGTCTGTCTGTCTGTCTGTCTGTCTGTCTGTCTGTCTGTCTGTCTGTCTGTCTGTATGAAAGCAGTTCATGCAAATCGGTTGGGCAAGTTGGTGCATTATGATTCAAAAAAGAGAGCGCGACTTGGACAACGAGAGTAAAGAAGGACGACGGGACAAGCGCTTCTTTAGGACAAACCCGTCGTCCTTCTTTGCTGTCGTTGTCCAAGTCGCGCTCTATTTTTTGAATCAGTATGAAAGCAGCTTCGCTGATTTTCCGCCACCAGAGACTGCAATGGCTCATGACTTCGTCACCCGGCCTGGTGGTTCAGTGGCTAAGGCGTTGTACTTCTGAGCCCAAGGACTCGGGTTCGATCCCTGCCGCGCTGGCTGCTTTTCAGATGGAGGCTAAAAGTGAGAACGCCCGTGTCTTAAGATTGCGGCGCACCTTAAAGATCCCCAGGTGGTGAATATTAATCCGGAGCCCTCCGTTACAGCCCGCCTCATAGCCCGGGTGTAGCTTTGCCACGTAAAATCCTAAAATCCAGTGGTCGGCAACGTTTTTGAGATGGAGGGCGATTTGCGTGAAGCCGTCACCGCGGAGGGGTGTACGGAAAATCGGGGAAGGAGGGAGGTAGGGGGTTCTTTGCACTCAAAGAGAAGAAAATTCAGCGAATTGGCAACGATATTTGACAATCACTGGCAATAATCTGGCTAAGTGTGAAGAAGAAAGACAATTCCAACTGGAAGTCGTCAGTTATCTGTCCTCGTCTCCCGTATAACCCCACTAGAGGTCAGAACTAAAATGTCAGCTTTCAGATATGAAGTGACAGGGGGAGACGTGGGGGTTCTGACGACGGGCTGGGGGCGCATAATAACTGCCAATGGGGCCACACGCGGGCCTCGGGCCGCAGGTTGCTGACCCTTGCTACAATCAGTCAATCAATCAATAGTGTTTTGCCTTGTCTTGTGGTGTTATATGTACATGCGCATGGACGATTACCTGCCCTCCTAGGAGGTTCAAAGTATGTTTCACAGCGTGCGACTTTGGTGGTGACCGCGTGATAATAGCACGCGCACTAAAGCGTTCGTTTTCCAACACCTAACGCTATAGAACGCTTCGCACTTCAAACGCACGTGTAGCCCCGAAATTATTTGTTCTCAGACATCAAAAATAACGCAGCCCTCGCCATGTATGCTTCGCTTAAGCATCATGAGTCATTTCACTCTGTGAAAGCGGATGAACATCGAAACTGTTTAGCACACGACCCAGGGGCGGCACAGAATTTTCAACAAAAGTACGAACTTATTTATTGTGGACTAATTATGACAAGTAAAGATAACTCATTAAGTAAAGAGAACTTACTTTACTTAATAAGTAAAGAGAACTTAATATTGTCTTAGCCACACCTTTTCATACAATTGTTTGTAGGCACAGTTTCTGTAACACAAAAGTTACAGCCGTGTTAAGGCAATAAACTGTGTATCTTTCAAGCACACTAGTTGTGAGGCACAGAAAAGCGGTGGTACAACAAAGAAAGTTGAAGTTGTGTTCGGACCCAGCGCCAGCTGGGAATCGCGCTCCGGGAATGGGAAACGGAAGTTCGGGATGAGGGTCGGAGAAGGGCTATGAGAAATACAGACGTAGAGGATGATAATGATAATGATGATTAGTGGCTATCCCTTTGATTCGGGGCGTCGGTTGTCAGCAAGCGACTTGCCTGTTTTACTCCATTTACTTGCCATACTCCTAGCTAACCTAATAGATTTGCCTCCCCCCATCTCCCCCTCAACCCTGTTTTAAACTTTCATCGCTCCCACCCCTTTTTTTTTTCTCTCCCCGCTGTTCTAAATTCTCATCTGAACGCGCGTTGGTAAACCGACATCTAACGGGGAAGGCCAGGTGACTTCCTCCCTGTCGTCCCCTTCCTTCTACCAATTTGGGCAGAAATAGAGTTCCTTCTCTCTCTCTTTCTCTCTAAAGCGAAACACCAGTGCCAATGGAGGGTAGGCTGCTACGGCACATGCAATGCGGGCGGGCCACCCTTAGATGTGAAGGCACCGACGAGTACGAACAGGTGGCCGCTGGCTATGGCGAGTGAATGGTACGAGCTTCAGACGGTCAAGTAATGACAGCAGCGGCTGCGGACTCCAGAAGAAACTTCAGAAACTTCGACAGCAGATCAACAGAAGGTCTAACTGCGCTTTTGCATCAACATTCTTAAAAAGTTCTAAGTATCCCCGATTATTTTTTCTATAACCATGCTCCTCCGGTAGATGTCAATATATTGATAGCGGATGAGAATTCATTAATGTTCACAACTTCACTGTGAAATAAGTAGTTATCACAAGTAGATAAAGCTAGGTGTAAGGGGAAAAGTCGTCTTAGCAGCAGATTGCACCGTAATTGTTTTTAGGCAAAACAGGACTTAGAGCCGCTTTCCGCTGAGCATGCACGATAAAGTTGGCTTGCCGCAAGGTGTTTTTCTCGAGCCCTATAAAGTTACCCTTCAAAATGAATAGCTCTAGCTCCAACTTGAACAGTTGGAAGCAGAACAGAAACGGAAGTTATGAGCAAATGGCACGCGAGGCATGCATACGCGTGAAGATGGAATTGAATTCAACAAACCCTCTTTGCGTTAGTCTTTGCGTTGCCCGAGGAGAAGGGAAGAACGTGAGCGGCGGAATGGTAGACAGGAAATGGTAGGCAGAAAACTATCGTCATCCGCCGACTCTGCTCTTTTAAGTGCAAAGCACTTTAGGGGCTCGCCTTGTCGTCGTAGCTCGCTCGCTGGTCCCAAGCACTGCGAAGGCGGGAAATTTGGATTGCATTGGGTGGTAGCAGTGAACGAATAAAGGCGCTACAGCCCATTGTGGCGAATCACTGCTCTGCACTTCCGACAGCTTTCACATTGAGTTTAGCGGCTTTAATTTTGTTCTCTATCTCTTTCAGTAGCGGAATGACAAGGGCGATGACTATGTGGAGGTCTGCTACCACGGTGGGGGTCAGCTAGGTTGGATTACCGAGGCTCAACAGAACGAACGTGTTGTTCCGTGGCTGTTGCCGATACTCAGACAATACACGTTTTTCCGTTGCCCTCGCTACGTGGGTCCTCAAAGTAAGGCGTTTCTTATGGCGTGCTAATCCAGAAAAACTCAATTTTATCAGGTACCTGAGTTCTAGCCGGCTTATATTACCTAAACAAATTATTTGCTGAGGTATAGTGATCGCCTTCTCGTTATCAAAATGAAATGTGGCCAGCACAGTTTTTTTTTTTTGCGACACGAGTTAAAGACGTCGATTTTTTTCTTGAAAAACACGTAAAAACGTTTCACCAGTATTTTTCCTTTAAAAAGACGTAAAAGAGTTCTAACAGGAAACTGTTCTGTTACAAGGACATTTCATTCACAATGTGATGGTAGTTGCATGAACTGTGTCACATACCACAATTTTATGATCTCTAATCCTTATACAGTGGAAGGAAATTCATGCTTCGTGATTTAGGCGGGAGTGACAAATATTTTTCGTTTCATCTTAAAGGGACCCTGCAGCACTTTCGATAAGCAATTTCACTCTATGCTTCGCGTCTGGAACCACTGCGAAAGCTATAGTTATCACCAGCACGGCGCGGCACTGAGTAATTTGCTCGTAGCACCAGATACTCCTTCCGTTTCTGCTTTGTTTTTGTGGCTCTTTTTTTAAGTTTCTATTGAAAAACGTTCATTGCTGCAACTGAAGGAAAACCGGCCAACAGCCGCTACCGGGCCTTAGTGACGTAATTCGAGCCATCGAAGGACGTCAACACTGGGAAAGAGATAAAAATCTTTTGAGCGACTTTACAAGTTATCTGATGGGCATAGAGCAATAATTTTGTGCTGAGGTACTTTGCGACCCCCTAATCTAAGTACTGGGTGAGCTGGGTGACTGCGTTTTGCAAACATTTAAGATTTCAAAAAAAGTTGAAAAAATTGTTGCAAAATCCCTTCAAATACTTTGCTGCCGCCGAAGGCAGCACCCCTTAGCATGTATCAAATCTGCCCCGCGAAGCTCGCCGCCTGAATTGCAAGCGAGAGCCTTTCGCGAGCGTTTACGCGAACGCATGAAATTTGTACAGCAAAGCCCTCGCTACATGGCGCAGCCTATAAGCTTCCCTCTAGCGGAATAAGTAAACCCTTACGGCCAAACAACGGAAAGCTTCTGGCCAGAAACGCTTACGGTCTTTTTAACCGGCCAGGCTGAAATGGAGGGCGTGCCAGAGTCAGGGCCGCGCTGCTGGCGCTGATAAATGACGTCCAGCCTGCACGCAATCCATAGGCGTGCACTGTGTGCAGGATAGTTGCCTGGTTCCTGTCCCGGCTAATTAGGCGAGCCTTAATCATGCAGGCAGCCCTGGACGCTATGGCTCCCGCTTCCCAAAAAGCGGCTGTTGAGACCCGCTCCCGGGTCGACAAATACCTGCGGGCTGTTGTGCGTACGATACCCACAATAAATGCTGCCTGGGTCGGTGATTTACGGGTCAGCGGGATATATGAGAGCTTAAACAAACATAGTTTTGTGCATTTGCATCAGGGCGGGAAGACCAACAACAAATTTATGCCACGCGCGAGGTAATCGAGAAACTCGCTGGATAAAGCGAACCCCTGGGGCGTGGCGTACATAGATCACCTTTATTCGAAAGAAGCTGCGGCCGTCAACTCAGAACCAGAGGACTGTAGAGCGTGAAGGCTCGAGGAGAGTATACGCGAATAATGTGTCCGTGTAATTCAACAAGAAGGTGAGGCCATAGCTTTTAGAAAGGGCGTCATACAAAGGGACATGACCTTCTGAAAGTTTCGAAGTTACTTTTAGGTCGTTTAGAGATAATTGAGGTGAACAAATTAGGTATATTTTAGCAACTTGAGATTTATGAATGATTTCGCACTGTTCGGTTTGCTGCCTTGCCTGCCAAAACAGTCACTTCAGGTTGCCATTAAAAAGAAACCCATATAACCGAATACGTGGTTTTTGTGAGTTCTCATTAGGCTCTTTTAGAGAAAACATGGCAGCTCGCTAACAGCCGCGGCAAGAAATATAGCCGGTTGTTACATTGGTGAAGGCATCCTCGTATCGAGCTCCACCACCTCCGTCATGTAGTGGTAGCGTGGCGGACGGGCGGCGAGCAGGAGAGCTGCCTCGGTGTTGACGACGAAGAGCTAGGGGCAAAAAACTGCTTTACTACAAGGAGAGAGATGAACAGCGAGGATACAAGAACAGCATCCTTGCGGGCGATCTTACAGCATGATTCGGACCGCGGAGCACTTTTTCCGGAAGCCCGAAGCGGACTGACATCGGTCACTGAAAGCGCTGAATTTATACACAGAAGCGTCAACGGCTCCACCGCCTTCCCACTGCTTTGCACACGGCCCTAACAAAGTACAAAAAAAAACACACTATTTCCCGGTTTTTATGATAGCCGGCGCACGTTGGGTCTGATAGAGGGGGAAATAGAGAGCTCTCCGTAGGCGCCGGCGGCGTCCGCTCGCAGAATCACGTCTCAACACGACCCTGCCAGAACCAGTTTGTTCTGGATATTGCAACTGCCGCGGGCGTGAATCGTCCCCAGCAAGGGCCGAGCGGGGGACACGATTCTTCGAGTCGTAGCTTGTCTGACGAAGACGGCTTACCGCAGCACATGAAAACTTACCCGGACTACACCAATCTTGCAGCACGAGCGCACAGGGTAGCGGCGCGCTGAATCTGCGCGTGGGCGCTACTGATCGAACAGCAAACCCGTGGGGATCATACGCCGGTTCAAATTAAGAAACGAAAGTAAAGTTGAGCACGCGGGGTGGCATGAATTTGTTGAATTTGTTTCTGATAAAGATTGATTGATTGATTGATTGATTGATTGATTGATTGATTGATTGATTGATTGATTGATTGATTGATTGATTGATTGATTGATTGATTGATTGATTGATTGATTGATTGATTGATTGAAATCAAACTTTGTCTTCCTTGAGCATACAAGGAGGGGCAGTCACAAAAAGTTGCACTACATGGTAGCTTGACGAGGAAACTGTCCCTACATTCGACAGCAACTAGTGACACGAGTTTGTCGTGCCAAAAAAAAAGACCACTTAGAAGATCGGTGTACAGGTCGGATTGGAAAATACAATAGGAATTGGGAGTGTTAAAGAAAGTGTAGGAAAAAAACGAAATAAACAAAGACACACGTACGGGAAATTATCACAATCGTAAAGTCTGTTTCGTAAATCGTCATAAACGTGTTATCAGGAAACATGACGTGTATATATACATTGTAGGGCAAGCACAATGAAAAACAAGAACAGGTTTTATGTTTTCTGAATCGTGGAAAAAAATATCCAATACAAACAACAACGGCCTAACAGCCTAATAGGAGTTTACAAGAATACAACAATACAAGAGGAAATATGCCCAAATTTAAATCCATCACTCACACACAGTTATCACACGACGTACAGAATACAAATTACGGGGTACACAGATTCCGCAAGCGAGCATAGTTATTCCAAAAAGAATAAAAAACTTGAAAAATAGAATAAAAGAATAAAATAAAAAGAATAAAATGAAAGCAATATTTTTTGCCAGTTTCGCTTGGAGAGGCGTAAAAGGTCTACTTCAGCCACACAGCTTATTTAAAAGGACAGGTAGGTTAAATGTCAATAACTGCAAGCCTCAGTTGTTTTTTGGAGTGGGCGTCTACCAAGAATTTGTGAAACGCGTGTTGTACAGAGCAGCATTTTTGCTTAATCCGGATAACTCAGCATAAAATGGACTGTTGATTTTAACTGCATTTTATATGCTTGTGTTAGACAAAAGTCGTACGAAATATTAGCGTTAATTATTTTATATCTATCGAACCGCTCATTTGTGTGAGCGGCAAATTGCTACGACTCTTAAAACTCTATTTTGCAATAGAAGCCACTTATTTAAATTCGTTTTAGTTGTTGTGCCCTAGACTAACTGGCCATAGGTTAGGTGGGGAAGAAACAGGGAATGGTAAATTAAAAGCTTCATTTTTTCAGATAATATATGACGGGCTCTACTTAGTATTCCAATTATTCTAAACATATTTTTGTGGACTTCGCTAACGTGAACGTCCCAAGTTAGGTTACTACAAAAGTGCCCTCCTAGCACTTTCATAGTCTCAACTATAGCCACCTCTTTTGTGCCAAGCATTAGTTTAGGGAGAGGCGCAATTTTATTTTTGGACCTAACGAGTATGCCTTTCGTTTTGTCAGCATTAATACAAAGGCAATTATTATTTGTCCCCTCTATAAAAATTGGTAATACTTCTTGACAACTGTTTTCAATATCCTTTGTACTTTTTCCTGGAAATGGAAATAAGAAATAAGAAATAAGAAATGGCACGCAATAAAATGCAAGAAAAAAACTTTAAATAAAGTTAAGTAAAAAAAATAGAGCTAATGGTGCCCAGGAAGCGCAGATCGCTCAACAACAAAAAGGAGTCGAAGCGTACTTGACGACGCAAACGCGTACAGATGTAGAGAGAGAGAGAGCACAACTTTATTGAGTTGCCTGCAGAAGTAAGCACTTCCTCCACGCAGGGAGCGAGCCATACGCACAATGGAAGAATTACAAAGTTTTGTCTAGACCAGAATCTCGCAAAAAACGCAGAATATTTTTTTTCCCTAAAGATGAGTCATTGTTGTTGGCCCAGGGTCCAAGAAAGTGACACAACTGAAGGCTTGCTCCCCGTCGTACAAGAGACGGGCAGCTCGCCGCTGTTACTGGTGCGGCAGAAAACCGCGGGCATATACACAACAAGTGCTCGGTAGTCTCGCGCACAGCGCACGTGGGTCACAGTGGTGAATCCTCCCACCCTATTTTGAACTAGAAGCTTCGGGTGTAAGCCACGTTGAGACGCAAACGATGCAGTACACCTTCAGACGCTTTGGTTAGGTCGGGTGGAACACGGAATTTACAGAGAGGGTCAATTCCATGCAGAGGTGGATATCCGCTGCGAGGGTGCTGCCACTTCAACATTTGCTCACTCCAACCAGTTCGATAGATAAGGGCACAACCATACTCTCGAGCGAAAGGAAGCTGTGTCGTGTTACGCATGGAGTGGCCAGCGCTGGCGGCTGCATCAGATATAGTATTTCCTTCTATTCTCGAATGACCAGACAGCCATTAAAGCACGATGTGATGGCCCGCGCGCACTACCGCTGTGTGCATTTCGCTGATTTCACACACAAGCTGACTGCAGTGGTTGGAATGCCTTCTTAGAGCTTGAAAAGCACCCCGTGAGTCTAAGATCACCCATCGCCGAGCATGATGTGCACCAAAGAAATAAAGGGCAGCCCTTACAGCCGCTAGCTCAGTAGCGGTGGATGATGTTTTGTGACTCAGTTTTTTCCTGATTGTGCACTGGACCGACGGAATCCACACGCCAATGGCAGATGATTCTGCGGTCACTGAGCCGTCCGCATAAACGTGCGTGTGGTCTGCGTACGCGGTACATATACTATATTCAAGTGTGAAAAACTTCAGTGCAGGTGCGGGCATGGACGACTTTTTGCTTATTCCGGGAATTTCTGTTATTATATTCTATGGTGCGAGTATCCACGGTGGCAATGCTGGCTTGACAGGTCGCTGAAAGTTGGCTGGGAGCAAGCCTTTTACATGTGATGCAGTGAAGGCTGCCAGATGATGCGCATGGCACCGAGTGGCATGGCGTAGAGACGTTCGAAGGCACTCTTGATGTTGAAGCACTGACGCAGAGAGGCACCGAGCTTCCCGCAATGTTCCAATTGTCGATGTGCATTTGGGAAGACCCAGGCACACGCGTAGATCTCTCGCTAGCACTGAATCTATGACCTTCAAATTTGTAGAAGATAGTTGATGTAGGGCGGGTAGGCTGTAGTGTAAAAGGCTGACAAAGAGTGCTTGATAGAGTCTAAAAGGGGAGGTCACGGAGCATCCCCAAGATTGTCCACTCAGCATGCGCAAAATGCGCACGAAAGACAAAAGCCCTTCTTTCGACTGCTGAATATGAGGAGTCCAAGACATCGAGCGGTCAGAGACGACGCCGAGAAATTTGTGGAGTTTGACATAAGGTATCTGCGTACCCACTGAGCGTATATCGTGAGACGTCACTCCGTGTGAACGCAATCGCTGCACACTTCTGAGGGGAAAAGATCAATCCGCAGCGCCTGAGGTACTTTCGCATCGCCAGGATCGCTCTCTGATGTGTGGCGCGAATTTTTCGGTGGTTTTTGCCGGAGGCCCAGATGCAGATGTCATCTCCGTACAGCGAAATATTGACGCCTTGGGGAAGAACCGTTGGCAGGCGTATAAGGCATATGCTGAAAAGAGTCGGACTCAAGACGCCGCCTTGAGGAACTACATGTGTGACAGGATTCTCGGTCGTTGCGCCATCACTGGTGACCATATAGACGTACCGATGATGTAGGTAATCGCAGAGCCCCTGGAACATACGTCCTCGCAGCCCTACGGACGTCATCTCTCTTCGGATAGCTTCGTGTGCCACGCTGTCAAACGCTGCCTTGACGTCCAAAAAGACAGCTATAGTGATATTTCCAGCTGCTTTTTGTCGCGCGATATCCGCCAGCAAGGAAATTATGTTATCTGTGCTGCTTCGTCCTCTCCTGAATCCAGACATTTGCAATAAATAAAGAGATATTTAGACAACCTACAATATATAACCTTTTCAATCGCCTTCGAAAAAACGGGTAGTATCGAAATCGGCCGATATTTTTTTGAGATATTGCATTCACCGCCTTTAAATACCAGCACAACTTTAGCAAGTTGCATGCGATTGTGAAATACTCCATTTGCCAGGATTAGGTTAAATATATGAGTTAATGGCAGTTTATAATGTCAACGACATACTTCAGAGGTTTAACTTGCATATTTTCTTCATCGCAGCTGTTGGTACCTTTTTAAATTAAGAATTGCAGCAGTGCCTTCGCTTTCATCTGTAGGATTCAAGAATATGGATTTCGAACAGGAGCGTTCTTCTACGACATGCGAATCGTATTGGCAAAACTTGGACCCTGCGAATTGATGCACAAAAAGGTCATTGAATAGATTTGCTAACGGACGCCTCGAGATGGTCTTATCGTCATGATAAACAACTACGACCGGCTTGTTTTCTTGAGAGCGGCCGAGTACAGAATTTATCTTCTTCCACGTCAGCTCAGTTCGGTGGATATCGGTGGCAAACAAGTTATAATAGTATGTTTTTCTGGGTTTTCTGATTCTATTAACTAGTCTATTACGAACTCGCTTGAATTCTAGGAAGTTTATTATCCTTCGTACGAATAAACTTTTCATACAAGCGATCTTTGTAAGTTATTTGGTCCTTTATGTCTTTAATGATCCAGGGTTTACGATAGCGATTTGTTCTCCGCGTGGTTTTTATGGGGAAACTAGCGTTATAAGCCTTAGGTAGTTCAGATAATAATTTTTTTAGGCGTCTTTGGAGTCAGTTTCTTTGTATACGCATTCCCATGTAAGCTTTTCTTTAACTTCTCTGAATTTTATTAAGTTTTGGCTTCAGATATCTTGAAAAACGTGCTCTGTTTTCTTCTCTCTAAGTGTGTTTTTCTCACCATCATGAAAACGGGCTGGTGATCGCTAATGTCAGCATATATTGTATCTGTTGTAATTATCGACAGAGAGTGGTTGCTTAGAAAAAATAAATAAAAGTACCAGATGACATAGTAATTTGGGTAGTCTGGCATGTACGATATTAAAACCACTCTGTGTGACCAAGCATGTTACGTGTGCTTGTCTTGAAATATTACCAAGTAAGTTGGCGTTAAAATCCCTGCCCATGACTATTTCTAGTTTGTTTTCGTTGACATATTTCAAAATGCGTTCCACAAAGACGAGAAACCTTTCAAAATCACCGGTGGGAGGTCTATATCTGCAAACAAACATATGGGCTATGCATGGTTGACAGCTACAGACTCTTAATCATTTGTAATGTTTGTTAACTCATTTTCAATGGTAGATTGAAGGCATTCATGTACGAGCACGGATACGCCACCCCCGCGCTTACTATTGCGCTTGATGGAAAATTCGCAATAACCCCGTGGTGCAAATTTTTCACATTGTTCAGTATACCACGTTTCTGTGAGTATAATAACGCGAAACGCATAGCCAAGCGTGTTAAAAAAGCAATCTAATGCATTAACATTTGATTTAGCAGAGGTTACAAAAGAAAGACAAGATTTGCTTGGCTGTACAACTTGTAAGAAATCTGTTGGTGCAAAGCCCATGTCACATGTTTACAAGATAACATTCATTTTACTAACATGTTCTGTTGTGCTTCTGATTTCACAATTTTTTTGGGGTTCCATGTTCTTTTTTGAGAAGGATCTTCCCGTTTGCGTGCAAAGTGAAACGGAAGTTCTGGACAGCCGCCCATTCTTTCGTTGCGCGCAAGAGCTCACGGTTGTGCTTTGTCATGTTTTCTTGAATGAAAACATCCTTCGCCTTTTCCCGCGGCGCTTTTCGCTTTTGAAACTGATTGATTGATTGATTGTAGGGTTTAACGCGCCGACGCAACGCAGGCGATGAGGCGCGCCGTAGTGGAGGGCTCCGGATTAATTTTGACCACCTAGGGATCTTTAACGTGCGCCGAAATCTCGCACACACGGGCGTTTTTGCTTTTCGCCTCCATCAGAAAAGCGGCCGCCGCGGCCGGGAATCGAACCCGTGACCTCGTGCTCAGCAGCGCAACGCCTTAGCCACTGAGCCACCGCGGCGGGTCGCTTTTGAAACCATTTGTTTCTGACGTCGAGGCGATTATTGGCGGTGAGATGTTTGAGTGGCGCCCTCTGGCTCTGACGTCGGCTTAGGGACTCGCGCCGCTGTCGGCTGCTACACTCCGCTTGTGCGGGGCAGCAGTGCCTGCGCTAGAAATCGCCCGCTTTGATGCTTTAGTGCATTAAATAGCGTATTTCTAGTAATTCAATTATTTTTTCCAGCTTCTCACATATCTGAACAATTTTAAGCTGTATCCCCCACAAGTTTCCAACACATGAGGAGAGAGAGAACAACTTTCTTGAAACCATCGGTCAGAAGATCGTGTGTAACTTGTGCTTTCTAGCTTATTCGCGCGGTTCAGTGCTCAGAGCTCCTCGATAAGTATTCAAAATGCGTAGACTTCCCTAAAGTATTTTTCAGATGCTCTTATCAAGACTCAACAGTGTAATGCTACGTACCAAGCAGCGGGCCCCTACACGCGCATCGCACAGCAGGAAATAAAACGGCTGTCTTCTATTTCTTTCGTTGTTGTGGACTTGTATCAGATGAATGCTTTTTTTTTTTTCTGTGCCCAACGCATTAATTTTTCTGCACCTTGACGAACGTCTTATTAATAGATTTGAAGATGTTTTGGAGGCTCACAATCATCGCGTGGATATTGTGACGTCACCGAAGACGACGAAGAGGATGCGGCTGGATCGAGCGATCATGGCCGCTTGTAAATAGATCGCATCGCTCTGCGGTAACATCTTGTAAATACATCACTTCACCGTCGCCCATGGTTCGCCTCATCATTGACCTTCCGCCACGTAACAATATTTTCTTCAGGCTGTATGGCATACATTCCCTTCTTCACAAATTGGCTTTCGTTATGGCTGCGTGCACGATGGTGCATATCCGCAGTGTTCGTTGTTTATTCAGATGCAAATACAACGAGAACGTTTGTGTTAAGCCACCGCGATGAAGCCCAAGACAACGTTGTCCAGAGTATTCGAAGGCAGCTTTTGTGCTCCACATTTATAACGTAACCATCGTTATCATAACGAACTTACTCTTAACCTGAACAATTACAGTCAAACCTCGATATATCGAACACGGGTATATCGAATTATTGCCTATATCGAACACTTTCTATATCACGCGGAAAATCACATGCATTTTCACTTTTTATTTCGAACTGGGGCGGACATGAAATGGGTATAACGAACTCCGCCTCCCCAGACTGCCCAGACCGCTCGCGCTCTGTTGACAGGCGGCGAGCTATCCCGCAGTACCCTCGAGGATAGCGGTGACTCGATGGGCGTTCCCGACTGCGGCGCATCGGTTACACCGAAGCAGAATTGGACGGTGCAAAAGAAGAATGCGAGCTTGAAGAAACCTGGGGTTAGCTGGAGCGCTTTGTTTGGTGCTGAGCCACGAAACATGTGCATTGATGACTTTGTTGGCGGTGACGACAGCACCGGAACGACGGCGGAGTTGACGGATGTGGAGATCCTAGCGTAGGTTACTACTGAACGCACAAACGAAGACGCTGCCGAGGTTGTACCCGCAAGCGCTGGTAGTGCGCCGCTCCCGACTTCGACCGAGGCTTCAGCGGTTTTGGCCCTACCGCACCGCTACTGCAGCGCTATAGAAGGCACTGGCCTGTCGCTTGTGGAACGTTTAGACTACGTTGAGGAAGTCGTGTATAACACGCCAGGCTACCCTGCTACAGTACTTTAAGCCAAACGAATAAATACTTTGAAGCACCAAGTGAGTATTTACTGCATAATTTGTTTATTTATTGATTTGTACCAGTTCATGACACGTTTTTTAAGTGATTTTATATATCGAAGTCTGGTTATATCGAACTATTTCGCGGGCAGTGCGCTGTTCGATATCGAGGTTTCACTGTATGACATTATCATGGTGTTAAAGGATTGATGTACTCTCCAACCAACGCAATAAATAGTATTACAATAATCGAACCCGATGAATATTTCCAAGCAGCTGTTTATTGTTTTCCAACCCTTCCAGGCGTAAAGAACAAATCCTAATCTACTCGGGATGACGTTCTATGAGTTGAAGAAAATTACTCCTACTCTCTTGTCTTAGACTGAGGACCCAGCCCGCTGATCAGCTCGATTTTACTGTTAAATAAAGTTTTCTCCTCTTGTTTTGCTATGATGCATATCTAAATAGTAGGAAGTTATGGCTGTGGGAAATGTACCGAACTATGCCTCCAAGTCTGAACAAACATAGCGTTACTGTATCTTTACCGTAGACGGGACTCGTTTTGCAGAATAAACCTCCATACTGGGCAGAAGCCTGGTATAAAACCAGCACGCGCCTATACACACAGTGGGTTATTTGGAACTAAACCTACAGTTTTTGCAGTCCATAGTGCATGTCGGCATACTTTCATGCCATAACAACGTAAAGTGACGCGATTCAATACTTTCGATTCTGCTGCGTTGGGCAAGGTTGCAAAAACTGTTTTACCTTCCATATGAGTACCGGGAATTGTAATGCCTTCTGCCAAAGCCAACGGTCTCAAAGGCCTGCAATTTGTTTTGGTGTTGTATTTTTGCTGTTGTCGGTTACTAGCATCTGGCTATTCCCTTTCTTCGAAAGATTGCTTAATACAAAAGCTGACACCTAGCTCTGACTCTTCGCGCTCCGTGACAGGAACGGCTTCGCAAGGAATGGGGCGACGCTGGCAATGTTTCTTCTGTAGCGGTATCCAAAACTATAATTTAAATTACGCCCTGAGCTAGTGTATGCGATTTATATCTATTATTATGATAAAAAGTTGCGCACACGCAAAATCTGGTGCGGACAAGCAGCAGACGTCAACCGAACGCAATAAAACAGCAGGGAGAGCGAGCCCGAATGTCTCGTCCCGCATCTGTCTCGTCGTTCTTCGTTTTTTCTGTCCTGGTTTGTAGCGCTCGTTTTCCTTAACCGAGTGAAGCAGACGACAAATGCGAGAATCCCTAAGCTGACATCCCAGAGGCGCGCTTCCCAGCGCCGCCCGTGGTCGCGCTCACCGCCAATTCCAGGTATTTGTTGAGGTTTTGCAGGAATCCGAAAAATAGCACAAATGTCACTGGACATGAGGTTCGGCAATTTAAGCAAGGGGGAAACTTCGTTGATTTTTTCGAGTGGATTTTCATGCGTGGTGACTGGTATACCATGGAACTCAAGGTTTAACTGTTTACTGCGCCATTGAAGGTCGTGTACCGCCTCTTGCAGCTGCTTTTGTGTGTCTATGAGCCGGCTGCTTTCAATCTTCCCGACACGTTTCTTTAACTATTTGATGCCGGCGTCTTGGCGGTCAAGCCGCTTCATAGCTTCGTCAAACTTGCCTGACACCATTTCCACTACACTAGTCCGTAGTGACAGCAACTTCTACAGATTTTGGTTGAGTAGCACAAATTATTGCACTGTGTTAAAGTTGTTTTTTTTTCGCACGTTTCCTCAGGGAAGTTAACTATCACGCAATCCATGCACTTCCGGTTTTTCCGGAAGGATATGCTCTTTGACCTGATTGACCTTTCAGTGACATCAGAGGAACAGCCAGCGTGAAAGACTACCGCAAGTTGAGCAACCTAACGTTAAGTCCCTTTGCGTACAAGCTTTTCACATGCAAAACACAGTATATCAGTCATGATTCAACACAAAAAGCCTGGCAGCAGCGGCTTGAAAAGCACAATACAAAATTTGAAGCACAATACAAAATTTGATTGATTGATTGATTGATTGATTGATTGATTGATTGATTGATTGATTGATTGATTGATTGATTTTTCCCCGACTACTTAGATATTTAGGCAACAATTTCTTTATTTATCAGAGGCCCCATATCAAGGGGTCTTACAAGGAAGGGTTAGCAAGCCACTGACATGATTTGTTAGATAGCTTTTTTGAAAGGGTGATACAAGAGTTGCGAGCAACGTCTGCAGGACGATAATTCCATTCCGTCGAAGTTTGCGTGAAAAATGAAATGTTGTGGGCAAAAGTAAGCGCAAGGGAAATATCAAGTGTGATGTTGATGCAAACAGCACTTGAGTGGCTTATTCATTATAAAAGGCGATGAGCTAGACCGATAACAAGGCTCAGGTGCAACTCATGATAAAACCTAGAAAGGAGATGAAGTCTTGCAATTTTCTGACGCAATGTTATGTTAGTAATACTTGCCTTAGATTGAGATCAGTGAGCTGTTATGATGGGAGAAATCTGAATAAATATGTCTGGCTTCCCAATTCTGCGTGGGCTCAAGTGTTTTAGTAAAGTGGGTTGACCAGGATGCCAGTGGCACATGGATGTCGCAGCTTCGGGCGGATCGGCGTTAGACAAGTTAAAAGTTTATCAGAAGCCGAGGCAGGATTTAAGTTTGCCCGTAGATAGCCAAAACTACGATTCGCCAAGTTATGTTCATTATGTGAGTGGAACAGGTGAATGAGTATATATATGGAGTATATATAGCTGGCAGGGGGAGAAAATAATTCGGGCTTTCTGTATATTTATATTTATATTTATATTTATATTTGTATTTGTATTTATATTTATATTTATATTTATATTTATATTTATATTTATATTTATATTTATATTTATGTTTATATTTCTTTATGTGTGGTACCAAAAAAGCTTATAAGCTAAGCTATCTTTGGCACCAGGTTTGAACCAATCAGTGTGTTGAGCGATGAATGACGCAGTCATCCTCGAAAAGCTCAACATTAGAAAATATGTTAGTCGTGAGTCATCAGTATCTATAAGGAAAAGTACAAGGCCAAGCTCGGTGCCTTGAGGCATGCCTTAAGTGACGGAAGAAAGGGGGGTGCAAGGCGTAGTAACATAAATGAACCGTTGGCAGTTTGCTAAGAAGTCAGATAGCCATTTAACATCAGAACATCGGGGTTGAGAAGTGAATGCCTCAAAAATACTCTGTTATGAAATATTTTATCCAAAGCTTCTTTCCTGATAAAAAGGTGCTGTCTATTGGTACGCTAATGTAGATGTAGAACTCGATGTAGGACAGTTGCAAGTTGGGCGAGCTAGTAGGTGTTCATAACTAGCGTCACTACATAAAGGCTTTTAGAGTATCGGCACTCTTTTCTCTCATTGTTATGTGCCGCCAGGATTTCCATTGGTCGGTCGGCACCACGTGATATTTGTTTACATTTGGGCGCAGCCATTTTGTTTTTGAGTGCCTCTACTCTCTCTTTCTCTCTCTCTCTGCTGCGCGGACGCTAGAGCGAGGGCCGGTCACACTCTACCCGTCACAACCGGCGGCGGTTTCATTGGGAGAGATGGCAACACTGCAAGCCAGAAACAAAATGGCCCTCAGACGCTTCTGGGTGCACGAAGTGGCGGTACTCTTAAGCGCACCTTATTTAGTGACGCTATTCATAACTAATCACAGAGCGAACGACAGGACAGACAGAAGAATAACCACAGGACAGGCGCTGACTCTGAATTGAATTTATTGAAAATCCACCACAAACATTTATACCGAACGCAAACAATGCTGCACGTGCCAAAGTAGCATAAAAAAAGAAAGAAAAACAGAAAAGAAGCACAAAAGAAGCAGGAAAAGAAAGTAAAAAGAAAAAAAACTCCATGTAGAACTAAAGTCATCGATGAACAGGGCAATTTATATATCACATGAAAGCCATTTTTCAAACCCGTGTTGATTAGGGTGAAAGAAATGTATCAAAAACTTTTTTGCGTCATCAATTATTAGCTTGTCATAGCAAATCTTATATGCTTTGCGCATCACTTTACGAAATTCAATGATGTGTTTATGTGGGCCTTGCTGTTTTGTGCGGCTACATCTCCGCTAATGCTGTAATTTGTACGTTATGGTTTCTTGGCGTTAATTGGATAATACTGGTTCTCGGTCTGGAACGAGACAGAAGCGGATAACGATGGATCTATTTTTGTTGATTTGGAATACCGCCTGGCTACAAATGAGTTGAGTTAAACTTTTTTTTTTATTTTTTTCTCTGCCCTGACATACCTGACGTAAGTTTGGCGCGGATGAGAATCAGACATATAATAATTATTCATCATCCATGATGGGCTGTAGTATAGGTGAAGGCAAACACTTTGTGCTAAAGAACGGCATTAATCTCGACATAACTCCCTTCTTGTAATGCCTACAGCATTGTGCAACTATACTACTCAGCAGTATGGTAGAGCTGTCAACTTTTCAAGTCTCGTCTTTGTTACTAAAGACGCAGTGTTCCACATATTACGGTACCAATCTCGAGGACTTGATACAGGTAAAATAGCAATCACAGAAGGTAATTTCTTGGTGTTTTCTTTTACTATGTTGCTACCTTGGCCACCTAGAATACCACGTACTCCTTTAGACTCGTCTATAAGCCTCAAGTCAAAAATACCACAAAACAAAGCACAAGTTTAATGTACCTCGTACCTAGATGTCACATTTTTCTTGAAAGGTTGAGACAACACATACAAAAAAAAGATTAAGAATATCCCCACATTCAGCAAACGACATATGCGATAGACACCCATTCAACAATTTTGTTTACCGCTTGGGCAGATTACGTTTTTTTTTATTCCATCCCCCTTTTTTTCTGTCTATTTCGTCGCCCTTTGTTTTCAAGTTAGTTTTTGAGATAAATATTATCGTGGTCAGCTTCCACCGTAACGAAGCACGAGATATCGATGCAGTGCCAGACGTAAAAACGGGGCGCACATAACCGAAGCGCAATAAAAGAAATGAAATCGAGCACGCACATCTGGGCGCTGCCTCAGCGAAGCGGAAATTGAGGTACAGACTGGAAAGAAATCCGAACGATTCGGAAGCATCGGGAGGGGAAAGACGGAAGCGGGAGCCCTAAAGCCCCGATTCTTCCGGAAGCGTTTAGGGCGCCCGGCCTTTCTCACTCCAACTCTGACAGCACGCACGGGAGCGGTGCGGGAAAAAGAGTACAGAGAAGGAATCAATGCAAGTGGAAAGGATCACGCAGCTCCGAGATGCTCAAATAAAGACCCGCCCGCGAAAAAAAGAACCAAATGATAGCAGGCATTCCTTTATAGGTGCTATTGTTGGCAAATGAGAGTCGAGACACCCCCAGTTGTAACTGTGACCCTAGCCTGCATGGAGAGGAAGAGGCATAAATGTGAGAAAAAGAGAGGAAGGGGGAGAAAAAAAAGGTCAACAGTAAAGAGGCAGTATAGACAGAGGATGACGAAGAAGCAAAGGGCTGTGGATGGGAGGAGAATGGCCGAGGTTATATGAGGGGTCAGACCTCGCTTGGCGAGATAAGACGCGTCCATTGCGGAGGAAACGCGCCTTATAGAGCGGGTGGCGCCGTTCCTCCCTGCAGATGAGATTCCCCGCAAAGTCAAAGCGGGGCCGGTCTCTCTCCGCTCGTTTCGTCCTCCTTTCGACACCGAAATACTAAGAAGCGGAGAAGCGATTCCACGATAGGTCCACCCGTCTGAACATCACCCAGGAACAAAATAAAAGAATTAAAATCGAAAAAAAAGGGGGGGGGTGCATGGGGGAGAGGAAAACGAAAGCTGAAATGGGGCGGGCTCCCCGAAAGTCTCGCCCCAAGAACAATGAAATGCCGGCATGGGCACCTATTCCGATCCGATTGGGGATCCCCGCACTCGACACCTCTTGCGGAAGCGGCGTGGAAGGCATCTTTCGCCCGGGACGAGCAGGAGCCCGTAAAATCCGGAAGGCACCAGGTGCGCGGGATCACTCGCGGAGACCGATCGGCGAGCACATTTATACGCACGCTCTCCCGAAACGAGATTGTGGAAGAAGACAAGCAGAAACGCGTAATGCCGGGTGGGAGGGCAGTGCTTTACTTTCTTGGGACTCGTCCCAGCAGAACCGCTGCAAAGAAAGTCGACGCCCTGCGTACTCAACTTATTCTTACTTCAATTTACCACGCCGGGCCCTCCAGTTGCGAGCCTGGCTGAGCGGAGACACTTAACCATACGTCTGCTCCTAGAACCCAGAGTTGTTTATGACTTCTCTATTTCCAGCTTACACAGATGTCCAATGCGGTTATTGACGGCTTAGCTTTTTGTGAATTGCTCCACCAAACCGAGCCTGGGAGGCCATGCACGGTGCGCTAGGCTTATCACCCGTCTGTCCCTGGTTTGTTTTCGGAATGAAAACGCGGAGGGAAAGTTGAGGAAAGGTTGTCATTTTATTTATTTATTTATTTATTTATTTATTATTTTTATTTATTTATTTATTTATTTATTTATTTATTTATTTATTTATTTATTTATTTATTTGTCGTAAATGGCCACTGTCCGCCCTTCAGTGGAAACGTTTTCGTGGGTAAAATTATGAGTGGCGTTTGCGCCTTGATATTTCTACATTTCCAAAAACCTTTATTTTAACACAAAAGTGTTTTATGCCGGGATACACCAAGATCTGAGTGACGTAATATCCGTCACGTAAATGACGTAGCCATAAAAACACGGCTGCGCCAGGAGTCGAGCCGGGTGCCCCAAGCCAGCAACGGGAGGCGCCGGGCGCTTTACCGACTCCGCTACGAGCTGAAGCGCCGGCGGCCGTATGAACGCGCCATATATCTTTCCTATAACCACCTCTATATCGATGGTGCTGCCGTCTAAGAGAGGTGAAGCGAAGTAGTGCATCATGACGCTAATGAGCGCCGACAGTTGGCGCCAGCTGAGCTCGTCGCAACGCAACCGTCTGCAGTACACTCCACGGAGCAGGGACGCAGAGGTCTCACATTTGCGAAAGCGGCGCACCAGCAGGTTGTCGCTCGCCAAGCACACCCACAAGGCGGTAACATTACTGGGCTGAATTTCGCACAGATAAGAGTGCCGCTTTTAACGAATTTCTTCTAGGACAATCATCTTGAACACCTGAACGCTCTGACTAATCAACCGTTTTTACAACAGTTGCCTGATCAGTTTAGTTGTATATAAAACCGGCACTCATGACTTGTTTTGGCCCTCCACAAAACATTCCGGAGCCTCCTACATAATTTCCTTCACGCAAAAAGCACGTCCACTTTTTGGCCATGTTTCTTGAAAGTGAAATTTTATACTGGATCACCTTTTCTAATGGTCTTTCACAGGGCAGATTCTATGAAAAATCGAACAAGTAAGTTCATTTTCAATTTGTTTTTGATGTTCTTTTCACGAGTTCCGTGCACACCATTTAGTAGCCCAAAAGAACCCAATTTTTCCCCTAATGTCGTACTTCACTAAAAAAAATTGTAGACGGGTTTCGATTGACGCCCTGCTTCTGGTGGCTACAGTTCTGTTCAAATTTGTGTTCATGCACGAAAATCCACCTGCGTCCGCATTATTTACGTCTTCTGTTATTATCTTTTGGCAGGCACGGTGTATAGGCCGCATTGGCGTGTTTCTCGAGCGCGCTGTACGAAAAACACGCCCTGCCCAGAACGTGGATAACAGTCATGAAGTTACAGCTTCACGGAGCGAATTCGATGCTCCCTTTTTTTCCTGGTGAATTCCGCAAGGCGCATATGAGGACCCCATTGTTTCGTCTTCAAGATCACAAGTCAGACGGAGCAGCGAGTTTTCGTTGCAAAGTCGCAGGAACTTTACCTTCTTTGAGAAAATTTTTGCTAATGTTTACGCCATTAAAAACTTGCACACACTGGTCGGCCACGTAACCATGCAAAATGTTCATGAAAAAAACAATGTTCAGGCCGTGACACGGTAAATCGGTACATTGTAAAAGAAGTGGCGCAGTCAAAATAATTCGCACGTTAGCAACTTGGGCCCTTTATTGCGCAAGCATTCTCTACCGAGTACTGAACAGCCCCAACCATGTAACGGCCTGTATCTGCACAAAAATGCAAAATTGGCGCAGTTAACACATTCAACCTCCATAAAAGCATAATGTACAATGTCGAAGAAAATTAAATCAATACATAAAATAAAATAATAAAAATAACTAAACGTTGACTAACGAAATTAAGAACGCCCACCTGATACAACATCTTAACACAAAGAAAGCAAAAATAAAAAGCCCCGAAAGCCAAAAAGAATCAAAAATAAAAATCGTGAAGAAGCACCAACCGTGTAAAGCCATGTATCCGCGAAAAATGCACAAGTGGCGAAGTGGACACATTTAATCGTTATAACAATGTAAATGCACATTATTTGCCGAAGGAAAGAAACTGAAGATGAAGAGAAGCGGCGTAAAAATATTCATGCATTAATAGAGTGTTTTCAGAATTTCGGTACTTTTGTTCTTTTTTTCTTTCCTAGAATGGGCTCACATATACAAAAAATAGCATAGCGGCAGGAAACACAATATATGCGTTTTCAAGGAGCCTTCCGTTTTTTCCTCCCTTGTTATAAACTAGAAGCTCTCGTTCATGTGCGCGAAAAGTCAAACAGAAGAAAAAATGTGCACAAATATTAAAAAGGTCCTCACGGTACGACCTGTGAATCACTATGCGCAAACTGTGAGGCGCAATACAATTCAACGATGTCTTGTCAATCGTTCTATTGTGACACATTTGAAAAGGTCATGCGGCTGTGAGTCACAAGTTTACGATACAGATCTAAGTACTTCGTCATGTTTGAACATTCCGCAACCTTTATGAGCCTCTTGCGCACAGCTGCATGCCTTGGGGTCAGTATTCGAAGGGGCATAAAAAAAAGCTCGATATCGCATAGAAGTGCACCTCAAGAGACACCGAGAAAAGCACGTCCCAAGCTTTGATGGTCAGCAGCCAAATCTTCACAGTACTAATGCCGTACAGATGTTTAAATCAGAAGCGTAGCGCAGCAGAAATCGTACGTTGTACGCCATAATTAAATGAGGGTGGTACCTGGAGGGATTACCATTTCTGAGGTACCAAATATCAAACGATGCGAGCGGGTAGCAGCAGGCGAAAAAGAAAGGAAGGAATGCGCTCCTCCGTTAGTTGCTCGGATGATCGAACGCCCGCATGCTTGAATGCAGCGGACGATCGGATGTGTATTCTCGGGCATGCGGGCCTGGGCAACACAGCGCTGCTCAAACTCGCATCTCAAAGCTTCTCTTGGCGGTTTTATTGGTTGAATGCGGAAGCGTGGTGGCACTGTCATTGCGGAATCTTCTGCCGAGAAGCGCTAGTGTAATTGTTTTTCATGAAATTTATGCGCTATCAGCTTAATTGTATTGGTCCCGGGGTGGTCCCCGCTTTGGGGGCTCGGTGTTTGAGGCATCTTTTCGCTGTACTCGTGGTTTCGGGCTTTTTTTCTGCTCTTGATAGCTGCGTTTTAGATGAATTTGAAGCCCAAAATACCATAGTGTACAAATATTAGGCGCACATAAACAAGAACAAAAACAGGGTTAATCTTGCTTTTGAATGAATTGACAAGAACAAAGAATATGATAGCTGGGTGCAGTCATGGTGGGGCTGAAGTCATGCACGCGCCAACCCCCGTGAACATTTAGTTTTCCTTACCACGACAGCACAAATCACATTGACACCGCATCACTGTCACACGATGCCGTCTGCGATATTATCATTTATGCCACGAAAAGCGGCCTATAGTACGGACAATATAGCCGTGGTCTAGATGATTTATAAATGATACTTCTTCAGACGACCTCCATAACGGCCTGAATCCCCCTTCCCACAGGTCTTCCTTTTCATTAAAGCTCGCAACAACAACAACAACGACGACGACGACGACAACAAAAATGACAACAACTACTACTGCTATGACAACAACCACAACAGCAACAACAACAATGACAACAACTACTACTACTGGTATGACAACAACCACAACAGCAACAAGAATTATGACAACAACAACGATGACGACAACAACAATGACAACTACTACTATGACAACAACAACAGCAACAACTATGACAACAACCGCAATGGCAACAACAACAACTACTACTACTATGACAACAACAGCAACAACTATGACAACAACCGCAATGGCAACAACAACAACTATGACAACAACAGCAACAACTATGACAACAACTACAACTACGACAGCAAAAGCAACAACAACAAGAAGTATGACAACAACAACTACTACTACTACTATACTACTATGACAACAACAGCAATGACAACAACAACATCAACAACTATGACAGCAACAACAACTATGACAACAACAACAATGACAACAACAACTACTACTACTATGACTGACAACAACTACAGCAACAGCTATGACAGCAACAACAACTATGACAACAACAACAATGACAACAGCAACTACTACTACTATGACTGACAACAACTACAGCAACAACTATGACAGCAACAACAATGACAAAAACAATAACTACTACTACTGCTACTACTATGACAACAACAACAAAAACAATGACAACTACTACTACTACGACAACAACAGCAACAACTATGGCAACAACAACAAAAAAAACAGCATACACGTACGTGCGTGTGTGCGTGTGCCCCTATGTAGACCATACCGCAGGCCTCCTCCTGCATTTTAGGATAGGAACAGGTATCATCCTGATTTCCGATTTCCCTCAAATCTTGAGGCCCGTCCATTCTTGCGACACGAGCTACAGAAGTGGACGATTTCGGCCGATTTCGTCCACGGACGCCGCTCAAGGCGGCTAGAGCAATTGGGCGCTACATATTTTAGTCACTTCCCTCACTCTTACAGCGCAATCGACAGGCTGACGTCGCATGTTTTCAAGACGTCACATCCTTCCAAAGAACCCGGATGTTGTACATCTGGAGGGCTCGCCAACGGGAAGGGAAAGTGCACGCTGCGCACGTCAATTGTATTTGTCTCCAGCGTTCTAGTGCTGCTGCAAACTACTGCACTGTCGTTCTCTACAGAAGTGATGAATAGGTACGCCGAACACAATTTTTCTTTCCATTTAAAAAAAGGACATTTCTTTGTGAATATTGCAGCGACGGTGTAGCGCCGAGTTGTACAGACATTTGTGACGTTTTCGCAAAGATTTGCTTTAAAGCCCCTTCTATGCATTCGTTGGCAGACGCTACTCGGGAGCGCTAGTTCACGCTGACATCGGACGAGCACTGTTCTGAAAATGGCACGCTAGCGAAGTGTCGTGGACTCTCTAAGAATACGCTAAACTCCTCCATGTTGCAACCGAAACTGCTGTGAAGCCTTGTTTTAATTAAGAAACAACGACAAAAGCCCCCCCCTTTGCACGCACGCACGCGCGCGCGCACACACACACACACACACACACACACACACACACACACACACACACACACACACACACACACGCACGCACACGCACACGCACGCACGCACGCACGCACACGCACGCGCACGCGCACGCGCACACGCACACGCACACGCACACGCACACACACCACTGCCACCACCACCACCACCAAAAAGAAAAAAAGAACACGCACATAAAAAGGTTCAATGCCATTCCGCTTCCGGAATGTGGATGACCAGCAGAGCTGTAAAGTCATTCGCTTAATAACGACGCTTCAGTGGCTTTGTTGTGCTACACGGGTTCGATTCCCGGCCACGGCGGCCACTTTTCTGATGCAGGCGATAAGGAAAAAAACCCGCCCGCATCTTCCCACGGGGGGAACTCGAGTAAATGCGTCGCAGAGTGGTGGGGGTATCGCGTGAATGTTGCGTAATTGGGTATGGTTTGGGAATGCTTAATTGTTATTCTTATTTATTGAATGAAGGAGAAGCGAAGGCAAGGAGTGTAAAGTTAAAGTCTGTCTTTATTGCTTGGTGCCGTCAAGCAAAGTGTCAAGTCAAGCGAAAGCCAAGCAAAGACGCCCTTGACTGAATTCTGAACGCGCGCTCCGCCGCTTATATACACACCGCCCGCGTTCGAGGGAGAGGAGTACGGGGGAGAGACGCGAATGCGCACACTTCCGTACACAAGCACGCGAACTTTCCACGCACCCACCACGCCGTTATCACATGTACACGCCCTGCCGCCGTTACTGTTGAGCGCGACGCAGCGCACGGGTAGCTACGACGCATGCGCGCACAGACGCGCTCCCCCCGCACCGCCGCAGCTGTTGTTGAGAGCGACGGAGCGCACAGGGTACACGCGCTCCCCCCGCACCACCGCACCTGTTGTTGAGAGCGAGGAGGGTACGGGGGAGAGACGCGCACCTGCGCCTCGACGCGGCGCGCATGCGCAGTGAGCGTGTGGACGGCGCCGACAACATCGACGAGTGACATCGCGAGCCTAAGAAATGCTCCTCATTTAAAACGCCAGTGTGTACGAGATTTCGGCGCACGTTAAAGATCCCCAGGCGGTCAAAATTAACCCGGAGCCCTCCACCACGGCGCGTCTCATCGCCTGCGTTGCGTCGGCGCGTTAAACACTACAATCAGTCAATCAATTGTTGTCGCTACACTAGTCGTCATGCTCGCAACTGCAGACAGGTTGTTGGGTAATGTCAAATCGATGCACGTACGCCTCTCCACGTACGCCCATAGCCGTTTGCAATCCGTTATCATTAATGCGGTTACAAAACACCGACTTTCTCGACATCAGGTTAACGAAACGTGCTTCGCTTGCGCGCCGCTACCTTCGCACAATTGCTGGACAAGGGGCAAGGTGCAGCAGACGTACCTTCGATAGCCACAAATTCGGAACCGCAATGCTTCGTTCCCAGCTCCCTGGGAGCGCGCTTCGCTTTGTGTGTGTGCGTTCGTGCGTGCGTTCGTGCGTTCGCTCGTGTTTGTGCCTGGATTCCCGTATTGAGTGTTCACGCGTATGCGCACGCATGCTCGGAAGGGGATAAATAAAGCCCTCCCTTATTTATCACCCGTCATGGCAGAGCGCGCAGGGCCCCGGGCCCAGAGCCAATCATCGTTCATCGCTGACAAATTGCGGGTCTTGGCGACGGCCTCCGCTAAGCCTCGCCCGCAGAAGGGATGACGGAGAATACTTCGTCGGCGGAGACGGCCTCTCGGCACGTTCCGGCTGGGATTTGGAAAAGGGGGGGACAGCTAATCGCTCTCATTAGGGAAGGCGCTTTCGAAGTAAATACAGGGAGCGTAACCTTCGAGAGGTATATACTTAAGACGCAACAAAGGGTAAACAACTTCTCCGGTGTCAGGCGGGGAGAATAATACAGAGCGGTTCCCGCTGCAACAAAAGGAAACAGCCCAAGAGAAAAAGTAAGCCTGTTTCCAACAAGGAATCTGTCAGATGAGCACGCGGCCTCCGCGTGATAATCCCTCTGGAGGAAGAGATAATGTGTGTTGTTCCTTCTCATAAGCCCTTGAGACTTCGGAGTCAGAGCTCCGTAATGATGTTTCTGAGAAAAAAAAAAAAAAAACACGCGAGTGGTATTTTTGCTTCCTGAAGCATGTACTAGAAGCCCTGTTCCTAACCTAAGACGCACACAACCTACAAAGGCTGAATGACGAGAAAGTACGCAAGATTAATATTCAACTCGGGAATTTCCCCCTGGGTCTCCAGAAAGTTACATGTACTCGACGCCAGAGACATGATATTAGACGTTGTTAACCCTGAACTATATTAAAGATTTTCTCCCGAGCCTGTTTGTTTTTATGAAAGGACGGCTAACGAAGCACATCTTTTGCTTTTATCGGAAAGAGCAAGCGTCAGCCGAGAAAGTAGATAAATGTAAAAAAATGGGTTCCAACAAAAAATACTGTGCGGGGTTGATTGCAAGTAGAAATTTGTCTTTCCGTACTTTCTTACGTAGGTCATGGAATCCGGTCATTATGATCCGGTCTTAACGATATCTGGAATCATGATTGCGTTTATAAAACACGAGGGCACTTCTATTGCCAGTCCCGGACGCCACAAGCACGGCGACATAGCTTCAAACATGCCCCCAGATGGCGCCATGCGTCGCTTGGCTGTGCTGACTAGGAAACGCCTATACGCGTCCCGGACACCGCGCGGGAGTCGCCATAGGAATGCGCGTGTGAAGTACGAATGTCGGATTTCGTCTCAGACAGTCGGTGGTAAGTCGAGGACTGGTGTCCAAAGAGCGCTAGTGGTAGGACACCTAGACATTTAGTGGTAGGACACCAAGACATTTGACGAGACTAGGGAAAGGACAATGATCAGTTCGAAAAGCTATGTTTTGCCGTGAGAATCTCAGAGTTCCTACAAAGGTAAATGCAGCGATTAGCGTTAACCACCGTTGGTCAGCGAAGGCTGAGTAAGAAAAAAAATCATTCTTAACATCCAAGAACAGTGTTGTCCTCGTACCGGCCAAAAAAATTAACGGTCTTCAATGGTAAGGGGCTTTGGTTTGTTAGGGGAGCTGTTTGCATTCAATAGATCTGCTGAAGCAGAAAAAAGGGATTTACTAAACCCTTTAATGTCCCATACTTTAAACTTATCTTTAACATAGACACTTTATACAACTCCTGCACATTTTATTGTCCTTCTGTAGGCGTTGCTGTGCTTGTTATTACTGGCCTCTTACCGAAATCTAGCATCGATTTTTCCCTCACTTAGGCCGATGGACGTTGGTCAGTAACAACAAAGGTCCCGTTAAGTCTTCCGCACCATCCAAATCAACTTTTTATAAACTGACCCGTGGCAGAAGAATTGTTGACAGCGCTTCACGGGAAAGGTGAAAAGAAAAGGTTACTCTTCATGCTGCCTTCCCAGAATAAAAACACGAGAAAATAGCTTCGAGAAAGAGTGTTCCTATGGTTAGACGGTTGATTTCCCGACGTTGAGCCGACTTTAGCGGGAACCAATTAAAAAAACTTACGCAATAAAAAGTGTTGAGCTGCAGCCACCCCTGTAAGGGAAATAAAATTAAGAGAGATAGGAAAAAAAAAACATTTCTCAAGTTCTAAACAAAATAATGTCACTAAATGCAACTTGGACATTTCCTACAGATCACACACGATGAGGATGTTGATCGCAACCCGTCGGTGTAACGTGAAAACACAAACACAAGCAAATCACACATCCCACCCACAAAAAAGATGGCTTGAAAAAAAAAAAAGCGCAACGCCCGCTGAGTTGTAAGCGTCTTGATGGTACAAGACGGCAATCTGAAGTGGGTGCACCACTTAAAGATTTCCCAGCAAAAAAAAATTGAAGACCAATGGGTGCATCTTTAACTATGCGCGATTAATTCACCTTTCTCCTTCACGAACTTGAGGTTCGGTTCAAAGCCCACGCCTTGCGCCGGCTTCCGAAGTCCGCAACGCAACATTCCTCACACGGCCATGCGCTCTAACCGTCTCAGTGGCCACGTTTTTTCGCTTTAGCAGCAGCATTGGCTGCGTCGTTACAGAGACAGGTGCCGTGCCACACTTCTGCTGACGCCTCCTTGGTAACGTCACGCTCTCCACTCTCGAAGGAAGCTCCCTACACGCGACCTCTCCGCTCTATCGTTCTGTTCTTCCTGTCGGCCACTGTATTACAGGGCGATGCGATCGACGCGAACATTTTGCTGACATGTCCCATCTCTATTGCTCGCGCAATAAAATGTTTCGAAAGACGCTTCTCACGCCCGCCTTAAATCCTCCATAAGCCGAATCCACGATCGGCTCAAAAATACTGGAACCGAAAAAAGCCAGCTGCCCCCGTGGCATCATGCGGCCTCCTCTGCATAACGCTTTGGAGGGAAACGAGGGAACGGACAGAGCTGCGCGTGAGCTTACAAACCACCGAGCACACAGTCCCGACTCCTTCCAGCTCGTTGCAAATAACTGCGGGGCAATGCTCATAAACCAAAGAGATGCTCGAGCCTCTCTCTTACATGGCCTGAAAAAGTCTCAAGGCACCAAAGTCTCAAGCCAACATCCCTAGCAAAACAAGGCCAGCACAGGTGCTTCCACAAAAATACGAACAAGTAATGCAATAAATGTGGAAACCATCCAACTTAATCCCTGCAACCTGGGGCTGCCTTATCATGTGTTCCTCGGCACTCAACACCGCTCTGACCAGCGCCTACACAGGGGTCAAAGGGGACTTGGTTTTTTTTTTGAGCCTGGAGAGAGCGGAAGAGACCGGGCCCGTAGCCAAACATCAACCACTTTTCCCAAAGCACTTCTTCCCCTCCCTCCCTCCCTCCTCTCCTCTCTCTCTCTCTCCTCTCTCTCCTGCTCTCTCTCTCTCTTCTCTCCATCTCCTCTCTCTCTCTCTCTCTCTCATCTCTCTTCTCTCTCTCTCTCTCTCGCTCTCTCTCTCTCTCTCTCTCTCTCTCTCTCTCTCTCTCTCTCTCTCTCTCTCTCTCTCTCTCTCTCTCTCTCTCTCTCTCTCTCTCTCTCTCTCTCTCTCTCTCTCTCTCAACGTGCAGCCACATATGCAACTGTCGCGAACAGTCTCAGTCACGTTCCAGTTTAAAAAAAAAATGTCCTTGTAGCTTCCTGTGCAGCATCGACTCCCTTTCTCATGCGTGCCAGTTTTTCGCAGTTGCACTGCCACGATTATCACACCCTATACATCAATCCCCCCACTGCGTTCGCGGTCTGTTGGCAGCCACCCTGTCATACGTATGGTCCGCCTGTTGTCCCTCGTTCGCATTACGTGACCAGCCCATGCCCATTTCTCGTTGGCCGAGAACTCGTTGGCGAGATGAGCTACGAAAATTTAAGGGGAAAACATGGACTCAGCTGGCACTCGATAGGCGTGGCTGGAAGTCTTTGGAAGAGGCTTTTGTCCTGCAGTGGACACAAACAGCCTGGTGGTGATGATGATGATGATGATTATACATCAATCCCGTTGCGTGCTCGCATGGTTGTTTGTTCCTGTCAGTCAGTCAATCAATCACTCAGTTAATCAATCAATCAGTCGATCTATCAACTAATTAATTAGTCGATCAATCAATCAATCAACCAACCAACCAAACAACCAGGCAAAGGCAGTTAAAAGTACAAAGGCTTACAGAGCCCCGAAATTCGAAGCAGTACCACTATACCGCCTTCGACAGTGCATTCCATTATTATTCCAAGTCTAATAACTCAAAAACATCCTGAACAAGCATGCTTTTAGAATACGAGCGTAACAATTCGCAAGCTTAGTCATGAATGTTTACGAGTGTACGAATCGTTCATGCTTTGAGCTTATCCGTTTTGTCGTAGAGTCATGTCTTAGGTGGATCAATCCTTCACCCACTTATCGCCTCCTTCTGCGTTGGTGTCAGTTGATTTAGCCACAACTGTTGCATTTCTTTCAAGTTTTAGGGGGCACGTGCACTTTCATTTCAACAGTTCCTCGTGAGAATTTTTGAGATATTCCATGCTAAAGTCACATCAGATGTTCCGGCTAAGCCTATGGGTGACAGTACAAAGGTACCTTTAGGCTTCATTTAACCTTCCCTGTCCTCCCCATAAAGTCGAGCTCATTATGGAAAACCAAGTACTAATCACAAGGCAGCAAATACGGGCAAAATATTCCAAGCGCACGCATGAAAGCTACTGTCTTTCTGCCAGCTTAAACGCAGCATATAATAGTGTGACAAAGGCCCAAGAAAGCTTTGCCACGGCGTCTGCCTCGTTACTGCGTGCCTGCCGTTACTACCGCAGCATTCAATACACGCTCGTAGTCTCGGGCTGCGTCCCGTCGGCGTGAGCATTGCCCTATATTTTATGACGTCGAAACATCGTATTCAGGGCTTTTGAGCTAAAATATACGCGAGTGACAATAAATAAATGACTTGTCTCCTCCAACACTTTATTGTACCGTAAACAGAACCGAAAAAAAAAAAACGGCTCGATACAATCTTCGTGTAACGACGATGTGCGGAAAGGAAAAAAAAAACGAGAAAAAAAGGACCTCTCTACACCTCTATTGAACAGGAAACCTGTCGCATTCTCTAGAATATTTCTTCTAAAATCAATTTACACCCCTGGAAAAGGTTTCTAGGGGAGCGAGAGAGACATCGCAAAAAAGGTGCCGCCTGAACGCGGGCGCTGGGCCGGTCGAACAGCGGGAACCGCGCTTCTGAAAATCGGCTTTGCCCCATGAATAAAACCGACATGAGCACACCCGCTTCAGCTGTGTTTTATGTGACGGCCGTGTTTTTGAAATGTCCGCTTGGCTGTGTGTGTTAAAGAAAAAACGAGTAAGTAAAGAACATTGATAGAAGGAAATAAGTGAGTGAAACGGACGCATGGCGAGAGGAGAGAATCGGCACTGGGCTAACAGCATTTCGATGCTGCCGACAACGACAAAACTTTCAATCGCGTGCTTTTTGCGCGCTAAGCGGACTGCCCGCTAAAGGAAAACGCGAGGACGGCCAGCAAACAAGCAAGCAAGCAACTAAACAAGCTCCAAGTAAAGGTGAACTGTGCGTTCCTCGACACTACCTTTCGCGCTGTCACCGTTGTTTTCCTGCCACCGTAATTTTTTTTCTTTCCGTAGCTTCCCTTTACGTCGCGCTGCCTTTCGGAGAGAGCCGAAACAAGAGTCGACGTGTGCGTTTTATCGCGACGAGCCCTGGGCGTGTTCGCGCGCTCTGGCCTCTCAGACGAAGAATTTCTCGGCCGAGCTGTTATTCAATTCGGCCCTTCCGAACACCCGCACACGCACGGGTGACGATGTTCGAGACAAAGAGGCCCGAGAATCGAAGCAACAAAGGTGAAGAACGGCCAACAGAGAACGGAGGAGGATGAGGAGAAATTCGGGGCCGCGAAAAGCAGGCAACGCTAGTCGCGACTCCGAGGCAAATCACGGCGACTCGGCAGCACAGTTGGCTCTTGGCAGCGTCCGTGTTGGCTCTCGAAGGCAGCGGCGATAGAAGCGAGGGGAGGACAATAATGCCGCGTCGTTTCTCCGGGCACGTACGCAAACAGAGCGCGCGCTCCGTTCGCGCGTCCAAGTTCGTCTCAGTCGCTGAAGGAAGAATTGGGAGAGGAGGGGAGGGTGTGGGCGTTGAGAACCTGCGTTGAGTTGCGAGTTCGCTGCTCGCTGATTTAAGATGGCAATTCCTTGCTCACGAATTCGTTGCTGCGTTAAGCTTACGCTTTCATTGCTTTTTGTCGTTGTTGTTGAGCTGAGCGGCCGGCGCACGCTGTACACTGTGGCCCTCGTTCGCTCACATTTAGCACCGAAACTCATTTTCTCTTGATTCAAATGCGCGGGGATTTACCTTTCGGAACGTCTTCGGCAGCGCTTATAGGAGAACGCGCGGGCTCTCCATCGAGTGTGTCTCCGGAGTGAAAAGGTTAGGATTGCGCCGTATTCGGTTCACCGATACCTTTCGCTGTCCGCAGTACCTTACTTTTTTAAAAACGATAGCCTTTCTTGGGCTACTTTAACGCAAAAATTTTCGTCTGTCTGTACGTCTACCTGTCTGTCTCTTACTCGATTCAGTCGCCCAGCCAAAGTGACACAGGAGCTGAGAAATTGTATTATAAACCCACAGCTAAATCTACACGTTTAGGTGCGGTATTTAAGAATTAGGTGCGGTAATTTACCTCCTGGCGGAATTTAAGAAATCAAATGGCAGCGGCAACGAAAGGTTCCTCTAGATAGGTTCCACGTTCCGCTTAGAACACTCGTGGAGTAGGGCAATGTGGTTCTATAAACTTTGTAGTAGGGTGCCTCGATTCACGCGCGTCTCCGCCGTACGGCAGCGCTGGCATCGAGGCACCCGACTTTGGGCAGTGGAACGCGGTAAATTTAAATTGACGTGAGCAAATGTTTAGCGTGTTTACCTTTGGAGGAGCGCGATGCAAGAGGAACAGCGTGAGAGGTGAACGGGAAAGAGAGGGGCGGCATCTACTTGGCAGGGGCACCAGTCTACTATCGTCTTCCGTCGACATTAGCAACGAAACTAACAGATACGCGGCCATTTTTAGTGCATGCCACCTTTAGTGCACACCAAAGTTGACTAATGCATTAAAAATGCATTAGCCAACTTTGCATCCTAAATGTTGGGTAGAGAAGCCGTCGATGCTTCAAAAGCGCCTCCTTTTAATTCGCTTCCTTCCCCGGTGCCGTTTCTTTATTTTGTTTCCTTTTATGTTGTTTTCCGTTTTCTTTCTCGCGGTTCGAACTTCCCAATTTTCTTCGCCGTGGAAAAAGGAATCAACGCCGCACTCCTCTTCTTTTGCATCTTGCGGCCGCGCAGTGTGTGCGCTTATAGCAGCGACGCCGCCCGGCGCCCTCACAGGCCCGGAGGACCTCGTTGCGCGATATCGGACACAGATGCTCCTTCCGTTCCATCCACCATACGAAAACACAACGTTCATTTGAAGGGGAGCGTAAACACGCCCGGCGCAAATGCTTCTCGAGGTGACGCTGTTGCGGAAACTGAGAGGAAAATAAGAAGAAAACGCCGAAGATACACGTTTTCCGGATTGCTGTGTTTGCGCGGCGGTTTACGCTCTTGAAAGCATCGCTGCTCGAGAGGCCGGCGCCGGGCTGGACAGCGAGATGCGAGAAGCTGGAATGGATACGTTGCGCTCCATTGGCGCTTCACGCACTTTGATGAGGCAGGGAGCATTACGCGTTTCTATCCGCTCTTAATGCGGGTGTACAAATATTTGAAAAAAAAAATGAGGTGGGAAAAGGCTACAGCTTGCATGTGCACCGGTGCAGCCTTATAGGAGTTACCAAACTGCGGTAGAGGGAGAGCTGTCTGCCTTTCTCACGTAATCCTCGCTTTCGCAGTCCTGCCCGGATGAAGAGGAGCGAAGCGCCAGAACAAAACGAGCGACCCTCTTGTCTAGCTATGGCTGCTTTGGCCGTCAAATGTGATCACACTTGATGTCCGTAAGCATAGCACACGTAAGTGTATGCTTGAATTTACTTCTCTTTCATGCACCGCTGACACGTCGAGAACAACCCCGCGTCAACACAAATGAAAGAACAATTCGGCTCTCGTATGCTTTATAATAAACGAGCTCCTCGCTAACCAAGTTGGACAGCTTTGAGCGGCTGCCTTACCTTTCTTTACCTGGGAGCGAAACAGCCCCGACGTATAGTGGCAATTGAGTGGACAGCAGTTAGAGTGTCCTTTTCTGGCCAGCGTTAAAAGCTCCGCTTTGGGGGTTTTACTAAAAGAAAAAAAAGAAAAAGACTCAGGTGCAACAGTTGAAATGATATAACATGATTTTCAAACGTGCATCGACGATAAGGAGAACGTACTAACGTGAGATTCGTGGCTTGCGTTCTTGCTAAGCCCGCAAAAATCTGTTTATTTACACAAGCTTTCCTCTGCAGCTGTATCGGCACCCATTTGCGCCAAATACATTTAAACGCGAACGCTATAAGCACGATCGACTAGCCTAGTTCGTATTCCATGATTTGAAGCATTGAGCGCAAAAATGGACAGGGACGCTGAAAAGACAGGACACAAGCTCACTTCTGTCTTGTCTTTTAACTACCCCTGTTGATTTTTGCGGCCAACCCTTCGAATCATGCCGTAAACACACGTACCGCATGTTACCTTTCATAAGACCTTCTGACTTTACGCCTCTGATGGATTTATTGTAGGGTTTAACGCGCCGACGCAGCGCAGGCGATGAGGCGCGCCGTAGTGGAGGGCTCCGGATTAATTTTGACCACCTGGTGATCTTTGACGTGCGCCGAAATCTCGTGCACACGGGCGTTTTTGCTTTTCGCCTCCATCAGTAAAGCGGCCGCCGCGACCGGGAATCGATCCCGCGTCTACGTGCTCAGCAGCACAAAGCGGGGAGTGACTTTACGCCTCTGCGACGTGTTTAGGTGGTTTCCAATAACTGAGCGTTGCCTCCGCGTTGCTGAAGAGCTCTGCTCGAGTAATGTTCAGCGCGTCAGCAGTACAACGGTCCCGCGAACTAAAATCCGCCTGGCGGACAGTGTACTCTAAAAGAGCGGGAAAGGAATGGAGAGGAGGCCGGCGCACGTAAAAGGGAAACAGGCTTCGTCAGCCTTCTCCCATCTTCTGCCCTGCAACTCATGTCTCTTGAATTAGTACCTTGATGTGCCCGCCGCTTTGCAGCGACGAGCTGTAATGCGGAGACCACCCGCGGGGAGAAAGAATCCGGCTCGAAGAGGACCCACGAGACCGGTCTTCCCAACCAGATGCCATGTACCGGTCATCTGGGATGAGTAAGGCGGGAGCACAAGACTCTCAGGAAAAAAAGATACGCTCACCTGAATGGAAATGAGTGGAAACCTCACTGCCAACATCGTTGTTGGTTGTTTGGGGTGCGGGGGTCAAAGTCGTAGAGGGGGGGGGGACTGCCCGAAGAGCCAGCACTGCCCACCGGAGTCCCACCTGCCGAATCGCGGGGACAGGGTGAACCCATCGTCTCCTACTCGAGACACGCAAGAGACAGCGGAGATATGCGGAGACAGCGAAACCCGCGCATATCAATATCTTCTATGAAAAGCCGTGGCCATGCCCTCCCACCTTTTACTTTATGACAGTGCATAGCCGGAGGGTGGTGCAGGTACTGGAAAAATGGGTCAGTCTTCTGAGTTCCAGAGTTTGGCTGGCCAGATTGAGAGAGCCAAGGATGTTTTTTTTTTTAATCAGGCCTTCCCCTTGGGTACATGCCTGACATACACTGTTGTGCCAGAGCGCCCGGCCCAAATTCGTTGCACGGGGTGACGCTCCGACCGCGGGGCCGATTCACGCCTCGACGAAACCAGACCAAACCACCCGCGGCCGACAGGCCCAGACTTGCATCGCCGCAGAGTCGCCTCTTCTTTTCCGTCGTGGCGGCATGGCCGAATCATGCATCGGGTGATCGACCGGCAACCGACATGCTGCTGCTTGCCTGGAGGCGACTTCGCGGAGACGGCGACGGCGTCGCCCTCCCTTTCCCCATCGGGGCGGCTCGGCTGACGCAACCGCTTCGCCTCCATCCGTTGTATTTCAAACTTCGGCCAGCGACAGTCCTGATTGGAGCGATTCAGAGTTCTCGGGGCCGCAACGGACTTCCGGGGGTATAAAAACCCGCCCGGAGGCACTTATCCTCGGCATTCTTCGGCGGAACCTTTCGGAGGCACCGAGTGGCGAGGTGCTGTCGCCTTTGTGCGAGCCATGTAACGCTGTTGTTACCCTTGTACATATTGTATATAAATGTTGCTTCAACTTTTCGTCGGTGCAAGAACTTCATCGCTCCGCTCTGCGCCGCGTCGATAGCGGACGGAGCAAGGCAACGCGGCTACACCTGTGGCTGCGCTCGGTTGTCCAGTCGCAACAGTGGTGGCTGCGGTGAAAGGGCCCAGTCCCAACAGCGGTGACAGCGTCGGGATGGCTGATTCCAATATTGGTGACAAGCTGAATGCAAGTCACAACATTGGTGACTGCGGTGGGATGCCCAGCCCCACAACACGCACGCACGCACGCGCAGGTATGCACACGTGCGCGCACGCACACGCGCGCACAAACACACACGCACGCACACAGAGACACATACACACACACGCACACACACACACACGCACGCACATGCACACGCACACACACACGCACACGCACACGCACGCACGCACGCGCGCGCGCACACACACGCACGCACAGACTCGACGCGGGCTTCTCATTTATGCTTTACAGTGTATCGCCACGCGTAAGCGAACTCAACAGGCCGCTTGTAAAGAGGCGCGCGCATTGAATAATAGCGGCGCATTGAAGCGCACGCATTGGATAAGGGCGACAACGTTATGGTAGAAGCGCGACCTGCTGTCAGCGCTCCTCGCACCAGGTCTGAACGCCTCTCAGCCTCCAGATACAGCATACGCGTGATGTAGCAGTTTATACTGGAATAATTAATTGGACAGACATTTTGTTTGCGCCAGCTGCGTGATAGATGCCGCAAGACAGCACACAAAACAAGGACCAACCGGAAACTGGCCCTGTCACGAAGTTAGACGGATTGGGGGAAATTACGAGAATATCAACACGTAATGCGCCTGCATGGTTAAGTAAATCCCACTGCGCGCGTCGTGAATTCCACACCATCTCGTCAGTAAGGACTAGAGAGAAGAGCACCCACCGTTCAGTCAATAAAGATTACCGCAGCATCGATTCGGTTTTATTTAGCTCGGAAGAAAACAACGCGAGGAAAAGGGCGCAGAAAAGGCATCGAAATCGAGATTAAAATCAAGAGGCATTAATAATTCATTTTCTACCCCTGTCCCCTTTTATAAGAGGAAGGAGTAAAGAAAATTGTGCCCCAGCAATTTCTCCGAGCTCGGGCCTCGGACGACGACGGTCAAGCCGCCCTCACACATCAATGGGTGGGGCTACTCAGAAAGAAAAGAAGGAGGTGCGAAATAAATAGCACAGCTGCTGGCACGGTTGAAGAAAAAAGAAAGTGGAGAGGAAAAGATTACCGGGTGGCTCATAGCGCGAAAAAACACGGGGAGACGGATCTGTCGGACGGAAGGTTCGTGATTAATAGCTGTACGAGGCGCCACGGCTTCCACTCCTCCCGTGGCCGACCCTTCATCCCCCCAGTGATGCCGTCATCATTGACCTGCCCTGTGAACGATTATCGCAGACGGAGCGGGGAAGACAATTTGCTCAACCCCCACCCGCTCTTCCCTGACTTGCTTCGGATTTGCTCGGAACTATTAATCCCTTCTAAGCTTGCATAGGTTTTCTTTTTTGTTCCGCTGTGCGACAGGCAGATTCCTTAACTAGAGACGCACCAAAGATGTGCTTACGTAGATGGTAGACAGCTGGAATGCAGAGTGCACTGCTTAGTGGTGCGTCGAATAAGTTACTAGGTAACCGCGTTTTAACGTTAACACAAGCACGCACGCGCAGACATACAGACACAACCCTCCGGTGTTATATTTCTGGGCTGAGCACTTATACAGATGTTCGAATGAACCCGAAGGGATTTTCAACATTTACAACCTTTCAGGTGCGCATCCTTGTCACTTTTAGTTGCACGCAACATTCCAGTTGATAGTCTAAAATCCGCTTGGATAGGCGATGTCTTTTTGACCTTTAAATATCATGCGAAAATATGTCCGTATACGCACGGTCATACGTAAGTACCCACTTTTTTTGTTGTTGTTCTAGGAGAAATGGCGAGCGACATACCGAACTCTCTAGAGCGGCTTTTTCTGCGTCGTGTATGAAGCGCGACGTTATGACGATCCCGCTCCTTGAGTCACTCGTCATTTGTTAAAAGCGGGACGGAACGCCATTGTCGATCACGCATAACAGCGTCGATATCACCCACCAAAACCACGCATCACTTAGCAGCCACGTTGCTTAGGAAGATTCTAGGTCTTTCTATTATCGACAAGTTCCTTCAGTTTATTTGGCGCAAACTTCATGCCTTGGCTTTGCAAAGCTGGCTTACACAGTACACGGTGATGCAGCCGACATACTGCAAAGTATTCATAAGTAACCACCTGATGCAATGAAGCCTCTTTGTAGTATCTGGCCCGGTACTCAGTCTAGACTGAGCTAAAAGGAGAGATAGTAGGGGGACGGAGCGTCTTTTTGCAGTTATTATTGCTATTCTAAACTCTTACTACACAAAGCGTGTCCTTGTTCCACATCTAAAGATTTATTTGAGACATTCTCTGCCACCAAGCCCAACCTAGTTTGAGCAGAAATGCCCACTCTATTTCCTTTAAACCCAAATCATAGGTTCCTTACTTTAAAGTGACAGCGACGAAGATGCTGTGAGCACCATTTAATTATATTTGGGGTTTTTATGCCCAGAAAGAGCAGATTATATTACAATCTGCACCGCTGGGCAGTACTTTTTCCCAAGAAGAGTGGTAATGGTGACACCGTTCGTCTACGGGGACGACGACACATCATTTTTCTACCCTTCCACTGCTGCCTCTCATGACTAGATTGCTCACGACACCCCTACCGTTTTTGTTCACGCTTACTCAATGGACTCACCAAAGAACGCTTGTGTTAGCCGTTTTTCACTAACCCTGTTCAACCTTCACCGCACGGCCCGCGAGGCTAAGTTGGCTCCTTTACATAGCCAAAGCTCAAAAGAAAAGCCAAACACATCACCAGGCTGCACATAAACCTATAAACCTTGTGTGGTGTCGATGTTATCGGCAAGAGCAAGTTGAATTGATGGTGCGTCCCCCGTTAGATGTAAACATCCCCTCCCTACATCCCTGCGGTGTCTTACATAACTTCTACAAGGTCATCATAGGTCCCCGGGACATACGTGGCTGAAAGTCGCTGCTTGAAGGAGTAATGCGAAAACCACACACAGGTTCAAATTAAATAGCATTCGTCCATCCTGTGGAAAAATTTAACTCGCAGGCCTACCTGAAGAAATGAACAATTGCTTTATATGCCATTTCCTTCAAAATCTTATATGTATGCCATTTCCTTCAAGATCTTATATATGCCCTTTCCTTCAAAAACCGCTCATGCCCACTTTCTACCCTTCATTCTTCTATCACAAAAAGGGGAGAATATGCCCGGCCCCAGCGAAAAATTCTTCCCTACATGTGCACCCGTAAAGTTCACCAAGTTAAACTTTCTTCTCCTCTATGCACCCTCCCGGGATAGCCTAGCGGCTAGAGCATGAATCAAAGCAAATTATCTACCAGTTAAATTGCACCACAAGTTTATCGTGCATGCATACCACCCAAGAAACCAGTACATACGTTCTTGAGAAGGATTATATCATAGTCATCACATGCTGTGTTCTGACAAATGCCCCCCAAAAATTCCCTAATTACAAAAGTATCAAGGCACGCTTACGCAAAAACGTATATGTTAGGCTAACAAAGGCAATCAGCCAGGCCTCTCAGTCGTAGTTGCCGATAAGAAAACGAGGAATCGGGAAAAGATCATGACGCCGGTATGATAAGACCCAATCACACTACTTGGCACGTTTCTACTGTCTGTGCTGTCTCTACTGCGACAAGCTCTGGAACGTCGATTTCAGTGGACACGTGGATGCTAGCGAACATAAGCGAATATGCAAGCGAACACAAAAAAATGAATGCCCTTCCACTCTGTGAAAACGGATGGCCTTCGAAGCTCCACGCCCCCCCACCGAGTGCACTTAACAAAACACGTTTGTAATTTACGACCGAGCATACTTCCTAGCCAATTACTAGAATGAAATTTGGAAAGACCCAAGCTTTATCCCAGCGGACAAACGTAGAGCTGTCTCTTTCCCTCCCCCGTCGTACGCATCTTACTGTTTGTGTAACACGCCAACCCAATCCAATCTAACACTGAGGACATCGGACGGGTCACGTTGGGCTGTTTGACAGCCACGTTGAAACCTCACGCCAACACAGCGGGCATGTCATCAGTAAGAACATGAAAACCTTGAGCTCCGATTGCCCGCCCCCCCTCTCCACTTTTAACCCTTGCACTCATAAACCGACAAGCGGTCATGAGTTGGGGCTTAGAAGTGAAAGACACTGCCGAACATGTCGCCATGAAGGCCCTTTACGCTGAACAAGTGATATTGGCCCATGCCTGCGTTGCCAGCGGGCCATTTGCTGTTCATCCGGGAGGGATTCGCAGCTACTCGACCAGCTGGAACTTGAGGCGACAATGGCGGCGGCAGCGTCTTTCCGTTGTTTTCGCGCCCATTCACGCTTCTCTTCGGGCTGCCGCTTCTTCAGTTTCCGCTCTTCTCCAAGCGAACGACATGCGTCCGTCCCATAGCGAGTTAACACCTCGAAGGCTTCGACTTTTATTCTAGCGGACACACACGTTGGTGTCCCTTTCGCTGCCCACTCGTAGGGATCTTATTGTCTGTGCAGCACACCAACCCAGACCCAACCGCTCGATTGCAGAGGACAGCTGACAGGGCACATTGAGCCGTGAGACTCCCACGTTTCAATATCCCATCGCCACAACGGGTATGTCATCGGTAGCGGCATTAAGCCCTGCTTTGCGTGCATGCCTCCTCCCAACACCCGGAAGCCGTGCACGCCTAAACCGGCAACCGGGGATGGGCGCATAATTAGTCGTGAAATACACCGGCGAAGGGAGAAAGACTTTATGGCGGCCAGACTAAGACCTATTATTTTTCTTCCGCCAGAAGAACTATGACATTGTCGCGTCGGCGGCCCTCGCTGACCAGCTGCAGCAGGTCAATGAAGGCCGCCGACGCGGCAATGTTGCTACGAATGGCTTTCAAGCTAAGGAAGAATTATGTGCTCACGCCGGTGTTCCAACGGGGCAAGTTGCGTTCAACCGGTAGGGACCCGCTGCTAGTGGGCCAGTGGGAATTTCAGGCGGCTTTCTGGCGTTTTTACACCCATTTGCGCTGCTGTGGATTCTACGAAATCATCTGACAATGGCGCTACGGCCGCTGTTAGCCGACTACGGAACTTGCGAAAGAGGCATCGGTGATGGCGAGAGGAATAACCGTTACGAAAGGGGGGTCGGCGGTGGCGGGGAGGAGCCCCAGAATCGGCTTGACCGGAATGAAACCTGGGGAAGGGGGGGGGGGGGGGGGGGGAGTGATTGAGACATATACAGCTTTGCAGTAAACTCCCACAGGGCGAGCGCGAACGCACACGTGCACAGCAGCTAAATTAACCTCCAGCCGACACCACGGAAACCGTTACGACGCGAAGATTGCACGCTAAACATATATTCCTTAGACGACGAAGACACTGTGGCAACAAAAGGTTGCGTAATAACGACATATTTACCATTAGACATACAGGGCTGCAAGCCTGAAGTAAAGAAATATGTTTTCGCATCCCCATGCCGTACGTGTCCCTCTGAATTTTGTTCTATCAAGAATCCATTTTCGTATTTGTTTCCACAATATTCCAGCCGAGGTGGCTCCGAAATGTTGAAACCATAAGCCCCCCTCTTTATCGCATCGAACAGACGGCAAGAGGCCCCTTGCGCCCTATGCGCGGAGTGCGCCTTGAGAACAACAGCGATTAGCCTCCCACTGGGAGTTGAATCTCCCTCAGACAGCACGGCCGTTTTTTGTGTTGTTTTATCAACGCCACAGAGACACCGGTCCTGTAGCAACAAATTCGACGAGATTTCTCCTTACCACTTTCAAGTCCTAAAAAAAGGAAGTGGGGAGCGTAAGGTAACAAGAAGAAAGACGGATCAAAGGCGAAGTGTCGGAGTAAGATCGACACGTATAAAATAAAGAAAATGAAGCAGCAGGAGTGAAACAAAGGCACAAAAATGGCGGAAGGCCCCGGTCGGCAAGTGGCATGCGGGGTAAAAGCAACCGATGCTGGATTTCCGGTGCGTGCCCCTGTACTTGCTGTCCTTGTCGGTTCCCCGTTGCCAGGCAGGAAGCTCCGAAAATGCCGAACAGGGAACTCCGTTTCTAGGAATCGCTTTTGCTGCCCGATACTTTGCCCCTCTTCCGCCGGCGCTCACTCGCGCTGGCAAAGCGCGGCGGAAGTAGGCGCCATATCCACTTCCCTGCCAGTCGCTTCCTGTTTTCTTTCCTTTACTCCCCCTACCTTTTCCGCACCTTCGGAGACGGCTTTCCCTACCTTTCGCCTTCTTCTGGGGGCTCTTTTTTATCTAGTCCTCGCACATTGGGAAAACTTTATTTGCGATCTGCTCACACGTCGAGGAGGACGAATTGCACGAGCGGCGCCTTTATACGATACAGGAGGCGGGTGTCGGCGGATCAGCGCATTTTTGTTGCACGTTTCGCGACTTGTGGCTGCACATCTTCAGAGGACCTGTCGAAAGAAAGACGGCAAAAAGAAAGCTATCATCGACAAGCAATGCTTCCAGCAGGAAAAAAATTGACGCATCTCCGCGGAGTGAATCATGACGAGTTGGCGAAGCACTGGGGATCGTTCTTACCGTACTCGCCCATGAGAGTTCTTACTGCTGCTAAAACGATTTCCAACCCAATGCAATTCAATTTAATTCAATCCAAATCCAAATCCAAATCTAAATCCAATTTAATCCAATCCAAGCGAATCCAAAGCTCCTCGCGCATGCGCAAGCACGTCTCTCTCTCTCTCTCTCTCTCTCTCTCTCTCTCTCTCTCTCTCTCTCTCTCTCTCTCTCTCTCTCTCTGTCTGTCTGTCTAACCCTTTGTGAACCTTTTATTTCGTTCTTTTTAACCTATTGTGAACCTTTTAAAAGTTCACAGATTTTTCGATTTACACGGTGCTGTGCCGTGAGCACGAACGCCGGACGGACGCCGGACACAGCCTCTGCCTTAAGGTGCTTCGCTCTTAAAACGTCGAAGTAGTAGCAAGCAGCATACTTGGAAAACATTAAAAAGTCTTGTGTTTCAGTACCGGCATTTTATGAACGCGAGATGTGCGGTTGGAGACTCTTGCGGCTGAGAGGATTTCAGGCATACGTGTTAGCCGGTAGGACTGCTCCGAAAACGTATAAGAAACAACCATAACAAGCACTTTGTTTCTTTTTGTCATTAAAAACAAATTCGGCGAAAGTACGCCTGGCGTATAAGAGAGAAAAATACTGATCAAGTAATTGCAGTCTGTAGAAAGTTTGCTGGAGGTAAACCATTCCCTTCTTTCTGTGCGTGTCGGCACATTTATCTGTTTACGCTGGGGAACCAAGATAAGAGCGGTAATAATTAAAAGTGGTCTGCGCAACGCGGCAGTAACACTGAGGTCGCAGCGGGGCTCGCCAGTAACGAGCTGCCGTGCGGCTGCCCCGCTGAACACCACGGCACCGTTTTTTGCTTTTCTTCGTCTTGCGAGAGAGACGCCGAAACGACGGTGCGGCCCTCACGCGCTATTTTTGTAATGCGACTCTGGCGGAAATTAGTTTCGCGTCCCTCAGACGCAAAAACCGAATCATAAAGCTTAAAAATTATACAGAAGAATAAAATAAAAATAACAGCCCAGTATTGGGTGATTTGGTTACGAATAATGGAAATTGAGCTCCCCGAGCTGTTACGAGCTCCGCTCGTTACCATGAGCTCGACGCGTGGGAGAAGCATGCGAGAAGGTGCGCTGGCCATATCGAACCTGACAGGGAGAAAAAACTCAAGACGCGAAATAATTGTGGTCTGTTGTAATAACTTTGAGGAAGGGAAGCTTACATATCAAATTTAAAGCGCTAGGCGAAATTACTGCTGACAGCGAGAAGGGTCGTATGTGGAGGTTTATGGAACTCACACTGCTTGTTCCGAAACTGTAGTCATCCGCTATCAGCAAACGTGCTGTGGTGTAGGCCTGCAGCTGTTTTTTTTTTTTTTTTTTTTTGTGACAAAGAGATAGGAGCAGTGATATGCCAGGTTCTTGCAGAGCAACCCGCCAAAGTTTTTATCAATAGAGCCCAAAAGTAGCCCTCTGTCGACCCACAGATATAGCCCAAATAGCTAATCAGAAAAGTTCCCCCACTTCATTTCAAACATTTATTGAGATGCCGGCTGCGAGTAGTTGCATATATTTACAGAATGATTGGCAGTTAAATAACAGAACAGCGCTTGTTTGGAGCCAATATACGGATGCCCTTTTCATTGCGGTCGGGTTGAACCGCTCCAGAAAGATCCCGGATGAAGTCCTCGGACGTTGGTGTGACGTCCTTGCAACACTTGCCGCGTTCTCCGAACTTTACATGCAGGATCTTCTCAAACGTATCTAGAGACGTCCTCTTCCGCAACTCAGGTTTCGTGAGAATTGCTTGACTAAAAACACGTTTAGCATTTCAAACTGGCAGCGTGAGCAATGAAACGGCTATAGTTGCGACAGCAGTGGAAACATTCGGGAAACAGCGCTGTATTTGGCACCCAGGACATTCTTCCAAACAATGGTGACGGGGTCGTCCCGGAGGTCATTAAGCCTACATTACAGCAGGCAAAATTTTGACTCCATTGCATAAATATTTGGCGCCGGAATGAACTTCCCGAAAGCCTTAAACAGAGCACATAAAGAGAATTTACTTGTAATGTTGCTATGCAAGATGTGGAGGTAGCCTAACCGTGTCAGAGCGGATGGAAGGTGCTTCAAGGCGCTTTCCGCACATGCGATCACAAATGAAATGCACTGCAGAAAACTAATGGTATTCTTGTCCTCACTAGGGGAAGACTTTTCCAAGGTATCATTGAAAACGCTTCCCAGTTGGCAGGCTCAAACTTTCTTTAAAAATGGCTTTCGCAATCGGCTCTCACCCGCCGCGGTGGCTCAGTGGCTAAGGCGTTGCGCTGCTAAGCACGAGGTCGCGGGTTCGATTCCCGGCCGCGGCGGTCGCTTTTTTGATGGAGGCGAAAAGCAAAAATGCCCGTGTGTACGAGATTTCGGCGCACGTTAAAGATCCCCAGGTGGTCAAAATTAATCCGGAGCCCTCCACTACGGCGTGCCACATCGCCTGCGTTGCGTCGGCGCGTTAAACCCCACAATCAATCAAATCAATCGGCTCTCCCAATAGCTCAAAAATAGCTAAATTGCCAACCGAAAATTTTCCCAGCCAACCGCAAAAACATGTAGCCCAATTTGGCTGTTTGTAGCCCAACCTGGCATCCCTGGATAGGAAGCGACGGAGGTAACACCACGGGCAGCGTTTACCGCGTGTACAGCCAAGAAAACATGCTCAGGCGGTCTTCCCCACTCAAGCATACTATTACAAGAGTTCATAGTGCATAGGAGCGTGAGGGGGGGGGGGGGGGAGGGAAGAGGATATAAGCGCGAGGATATAAGCCCTATAAGTAGAGGGAGGGAGCACAGCGCGTTAACGGCCAACTGCAAAGAAAATTTACCTGCCCTAAACTGTGCTTCAATGTGTGGTATGCAACTTTAAAGTCCCATGTGACCCAATTTTAAACTCCACAAACGCGCAGTTTTTTTATTAAAACCGTTCGAAAACACGCCACTTCAGCCGACGCAGCACCTAGCGGAGTGTCGCCGCAACTAGTCGCCACTGCGGCGGACTTCCGGATGTGACGTGCCAGTCAGGACTCCCGTGCGGCCGTCGCCTCTCCTCTGTAGCCTTTTTACGTGCTTTTTACGTGCGGCCTCACGCGATTGAGCAGTGTAATTCGTGCCTCTTGCATGAATAATTGGTTTCCGTAATGCGAGAAGCTGAAGAAACTCTGGGTTGCCGATACATAAAGAGCAAATACGGCAGTAGCACAGCGACCGATTTCGTGGTCGCGACGGCGGCAGCAGGCTCTCGGTCGACTCGATGAGCACGCGAAACGCGTGTACGGCCTACGTGAGGCGATACGCTGTTGGCGCGGCCTCTTTACGAGTGCGCAATACGTAGAACGGCCGACCCGAGACGGTACGCTGTTGTCGCGGCCGCTCGGTGCGTCGGCGCGCGAACGACTACGGCGGCTGTGCGGCGCGCTGCAAACTCGCGGCCGGGCGTCTCTACGAGCAGAACGGCCGGCGCGATACAATACGCTGTTGTCGCGGCCGGTCGGGGCGTGAACGAGTACGGCAGCTAGCTGTGCGGCCCACTGCGCGATCGGCCGGTCGACTTTTCGAGAGCGCGAGTACGCCGACGGCATCGAAGAGCTCTGCGCCGACGCGAGGTGATACGCTGTTGACACTTCATCGCGCCGGTCGGGGCGCGGACGAGGAGAGCACGCGGCGCACTGCACGGAATCGATTCAGCTCAAACTACTTCGTCAAAAAACAAATAAATACTAGCCGCTGTTGGCAACATTTCTCTCGCCAGTTAGAAAAACAAAAAACGAGGCCACATTTCGCAGTACTGAGCCTCGGGGAAGGTCACTGCTTCACGAGTGAAGACACTGCAGTGCTTTCGTCGCTGCATGGCATCATTATCTAAAGATTTGGCGCGGGAACCCTGCTAACAGGAACAAAACTGCCCGCGTAAACAAAAAAATCTCCCACCTCCCCTCGCGGGAACCCCTGTGTAGATGCGACGCATAGGGGTTCACGTTGCAGCGTTGGACAACGGAGGAACGGCGCTGGAACGGCGCTGGAACGATGGAGCGGAGCGGCGAAGGCACCGCGTGTTATAGCGCGCATAACGGTGAGGGGACGCGCCGTTGTAACAGCAGCAGACGATGGCGTGGCGGCGGTGGCGGCAGGGAAGGTGATAACGCAACAAAGCTTGCATTGCAGCAGAGAGCCCAGCTGTTACTAAAAGCGATTGAAAGAAATAAATACATACGGTAAAAGAACTGTATAATGTTCTTTAGCTTGACATCCGCCTTTAGCTCGCTTTTGGATCAACGTTACTCGATCGCCTTGTGGTGCTGACGCCAATCTTGACCTCAAGAAATGTGTTTTTCTTGTCAGCCTCAGCTACCGTCTTAATTTATATAGTACATGCCAAGTGTTTTTATATCTTTCTTGCACAATATTTGATACCTTGGTAGCGATCTTTATGAGTGACTCGTCAAATTACACTGCATGTCGTCATAGCTATAGGTGCAGCACGTCACTAATTGCTTACGTCGTGCTTACGCAAAAAAAAAAAACATGGGCGAATTGCCGCCAATTTGTGGAGTCGAGAATAGGGGCCCATGTGTGACCCTCATCGCCGCGATGGCTGTTTTCCTTGTCGCTGAGCCCGTCGCCTTGGTTTCCGTACCTTCTTTCGCCGTGAGAAGCGCTGCCGGGCCGGGAAACCAGAGAGGAGATTACCGATTGTTAGTACATCGTTGGCTGCGTTTAACAATGTTCAATGCTTAGTTTTCTCGGTGCCCTACGCAATTTAGGCAGGAGCTTTTTCTGTATTCGAGAAAACGAACAACAATAACCGAAAACGCATCGCTGCTGCTGTTCTAGAGTGACTAGATGCTGGTTCATGATCGCTTGCACAGTGCATAATTAAGTATTGTGACGTTAGCCCGCCAGCAGTGACGGGCAAAGCTGAGCGCAGAAACCGTATAGTGGTGCACACGGTACTCATGCAGTGTTTTGGCAGAACGATGACGCAATGAACAGCTGTGCATCAAAGCTAATGAATACGATAAACTCGCACAGCGCGCGCTAAGGTAATATTCGCTTTTTTTCCCGGCCCAGCAGCGCAGGCATGCAGCGCTTATTACGGTCGAAGAACGTACGGGAGCCAAGGCTCCGGGCACAGCGAGGAGGGACACCGACATCACGCTGATACAGGCCGCTCATGCTCACATTCTACCGATCACAAACCAGGCGTTATCACTATATGTGTCTCCCTCGCTGTCCGGAGCACGCTGCTCGAGCGTTATATATAGACAATAGTTTGCCAACTGTGCAAGTGAGTACAGATTGAGTACTAGTACAAGTTAGCACAGATTAGCTAGTGAGTACAGCTTTAGTACGAGTACTCGTGAAGACTAATGAGTTTTAGTACAAGTGAGTACAATTACAAATGAGTATGCGATGAGTGAGTACGAATAATTTCGAGTATACACACGAATCTTTTGAGTCTGAGTTTGAGTACAGCGTGAAGGAAAAAATTGGGATTGAGTTCGGGTGAATTCTTTCTGTTTTGCCGAGGTATGCTATTGAATAAGGCAGATAGATGGCGCTATCTGATTGACGGGTTACCGTATACGTGCCTCAAGATTCGCGCCGGATATCCCATCAATCGCGGGCCCGGGCCGTCGGTAAATGTATATGCCGGCGTTTCAAGCCATTAGCGGCGGCAGCCGATGTCGGCGGCAGCTGACAAAAATCGCTTCTAGGCAACGACATTCCATCGAAACGTGAAGCATCTCAATCAAGACCGTATAGGGAATGAGTGCTACGAGAGGAATAAAACGCGTTGGAAGGCATCACAGGCCTTTGAACACCCGTCGCTAGGATCGTACAGGTCTCATGTAATCTGACATTCAAGAGTGCCATAGACGAGAGAGTCCAGGGGGTCTTCTGTGCCCAGGTGCGAATGAAAGCTAACCTGAGCCAGCTGGTACCACCAGCATAGTTCAGAAGCGCTCACAAAGCGTCGACATTCAGTGCCACCCGGTCAGGAGAATCCTCAGGTTCGAGCTAGGCTCCACTACGGCGTACTCCAAGTTAGGCGTAATGTCGCCAGAGGCCCAGGTAGTGTCAAGCCAGTCGGGTACCACTGCAGATTGAGAACGTCGATGCTCTTATACACTTCATAGATACAACATCCGGGCCTGGTGATGTGCGTGATTTCGCGTTGTCGATCGCTGCAAAAAAAAAAAAAAAAATCAGTAGTGGTGAATGGCATCTGTCCCCCGTGAGGGTCTTGCTGGCTGGGAGGCGAAGCAGCCACGACATCGCGATCAACAGCAAGCCACAGAACGTTTCACGTTCAAGAAAGCTGCCGCGGGGAATTTGTTCTGGTTGTCTGCCTAGTATTTACTTAAATAATGAGCTACACTATCGCCATTTCGTCCTGCTGGCTCGACCGAAATATATATGAACCAGCTTGTTTCTTTCTTCAACCTTTATTACAGTGCAAAGAAGCAAGAGACAAACAGGAAAGGGGCAGTTGAGTCAAAGAAACAGCCTCGCTTCTTTAACATTTCTCCATTGACTTCGTTACTGCGGCTATAACCTTCACTCAACGGTGTTCGGCCAACCCACCCATTTTAAGCTTTCATCCCTTTAAAATTCTCTTTCACCATGTTGCTACAGTTTCAAGAATAACTGCGGGGCAAGATCAGTCGTTGCTCAAAAATGGACTTAAATAAAGACACGCACAGAAAAGAATACGGCTTGCAACAGCCCTTCTCGACTTGCCTGGCTAGCACCACAGCGGGCTGACAACTTATTTCCAGCGCGTCGTTTACGAAACTTCACGGCTTAGCAGTGAGCTCGTTAACGCTCGACGGTTCACAGGCCACCGGTCACGGAATATTTCGGCGGCGTGCGCCCGGGCGCGGGCGCGCTCGCTTCAAGATTTTAACCTGTAAAGCAGGGCGCCAGCGCCGCGGCTTGAACGCGCCGCTCTTAATCTGGGGAGACTGTTGCCGTCTTCTGCGCCTGACATTTTTCTGCGCCGTTCTGGGGGGACGTGCTGGAGCGCCGTTACTTGCGCTAGCAAACGGGGCAGCCAGCTTGGAAACTTCGCAGGCTTTAAATGCGTGGCGTTGGCTCCTGCGTCTGGCTGAGGTGCAACGTTGCAGCAGCGTGAAGGCGTAGCTCACGGGTCGCCTGCAGAGCCCCGGCCATTCCTTCAGAGAACTCGCGAGCGATCTAGAAAACTCACGAAAAAGTGTATAAGTTATCTCTGGAGCTTACAGAATATAAATGGTTTGGTATAATTTTACTCTTTCTCATTCCTTAATGAAAATGTATAGACCTCGAAGCTGCACTTGGCACTTTGTTTCTAATCTCACGAAACTAGAGCTATAAATAACTTTGGAAAGGCTTGTTTCAAAACGAGAAGACAGTTAATGTCCAGGCGCACTGTAACGAATGCTCAAGGGTAGCGAGGGTGTATAAGATTCGCGGTATGTTATTTTGAGCGCGTGCGTGTGTGTGCGCTTGAGAAGAATGAGAGGAAAATTTCATTTGAGCCATAAATTGGTATAAATGACCCTATTGCAGGCGAGGAGATGTGCGTAAAGCCAACCTAAAGGGGCGCTTGTTTGCTTTTGTGACTCGTACATCAAACGGGCTTTATTTAATGGGAGATGGTGTTATTGGACGATAATTAGCTACGCGCATAATGTGAATTCGCAGATTGCAAGCATTTAGTTCTGACACAACTTCAAACACTGCTCAAAAGTATAGGCATCTGCCGCCTCACAGCATGTCGAAGTGAAAGATTTCCAAGAAAGCAAAAATTTCAAGAGAACCATGAGAAGGTGTATTTCAAGATGTCGCAATCGACAGCAAGCTAGCGGCCGGCAAGCAAGATCGGAGACAAAAACACCAAATAGAAACTATCACAATAATGGTGTAATTGTTGCTAAAATGTTGCTAGAACTGTCACTGTCACTGTCCATACGGATATTGTATTTTCGGTGATTTCCGCCTGGTCTATATCTAATTTCTGCATGCTTTTTGATGTTCCCGTGCGCAGGGCCCTTAGACTATGGTGGTAAACATGCGAGAAAATGTTGCATAAATGTTGTATAAATACGCATACTTTACGCATGTTACGCGAGAATATGTCTGTATACTTTTTTTCTTTGTTTGTATGTACGACTGCTGTACACCTGTGCATACACAAAAAGTTGTACACCCTCCTGACTCCTGCTATAGCCCCATAGGGTCTGCAGTATGCTAAAATAAATAAATAAATAAATAAATAAATAAATAAATAAATAAATAAATAAATAAATAAATAAATAAATAAATAAATAAACATAACGAGCGCTGGACGTACGAATGTTAAAATGTAGAGAGCGGCAATGACGCCGCCTGCATAAATACATTATGTAAACTTCAGCACCACATTACACACCAAACGCGACATCTACGCTAGTGTGGCTTAAGAAATTGGTGGGTAAATGTTATTGGAAGAGCTTATTTACAGTGTTTTCAGATGTTTGCCTGCTGGCTGCGCACCTCGCAATGCCGTAACCTTGAAGCATTCGTCTTCAGGTGTTCACGTGGGCATGGAGTGCGCGGCAGTGGCGCTACAACTACCATGCGATGCGTTTCTATTACTCAGCTTAAAACTGCGACCCAATTAGACCGGCTTGTGCCACCTAATGAATCGTCCGCAAAGCAGTGCCCAACCACCTCTATTGGGCCATGTGTCAGTGTGTTGCAGTTGGAACTACAGTTGAAACTCGCTTTTATGAAACCCGGTTTTACGAATTTCCCGATTTAATCAACAAATTCGGATTCCCCCCGCAGTTCCCATAGGATCAATGCTTTTATGAACTCGAAATAACGAAACAAACTTCGCCACCAAACCCAGAATGACGAAACAATTTGGAAAAAAATGCATTGCCCTTCCTCTCTCTGAAGAAGAAGAAGGGTCATCTGCAAAGCAGCACGCCCTCCACGGAGTGCACGAAACAGAACACGTTAGTTTCTAATTTACGGCAGAGCGTACTTCCTGGCCAATTACCTGAAGGATAGGATAAGATAGGAGCAACTTTATTAAATGCCGGCAACCGATGGTTTGAAGCGTCGTGACGTTGGCCAATCGTCGACCCGGGGTTATGCCCTACTCTGCAATGCCCCAGTTTGGCCCGTTTGTGGAGGGTCGTGAGGCTTGTGCTTTTCGAGCGCACCCCGGGCTTCTGGACGGCCCATAGTTGAGTGTCCTTGTCTGTACACTGCACTGCACTTTGAAGTTCGGGCGGGTATGTCCTGGAGGTAGCTTCGGTCGGGAACCTGTCACAGTCCCACATGATGTGCCATTGGTCCGCCGGACCCACTGAGCAAACACTGCACACACCACTCGGATAGAGTTCTGGGTGAAGCACGTGTAGAACTGCCGGGGCGGGGAGTGACCCGGTCTGTAGCTGCCTTAGGATGACGGCCTCCTCCCGACTGAGTGCCGGGTGGGAAGGCGGCATTGTCCGTCGAGCTAGGCGATAAGACTTAGTCACTTCGCCATAACTGGCCATTCGGTCCTTGGTTTCGAACCACCACACGGAACGGTCACTCTCGGGGGAGCGGAGGGTAAGCGCTCGCGCCGCCGAATGGGCCGTCTCGTTGTGGTTCGGTGAAGATGCACACTCGCCCGCGTGAGCGGGGAACCATTTGATACGGATGGTGCTGCCTTGGTCTTGGAACTTGAGCTTTGCGATGATCGCAGCCGCCGGCGCGCACACTCGCCCCTTTGCAAAGTTGCGCACGGCGTTCCTCGAGTCGCTGAGCACGGTGCGACACCCGGTTTCGGAGATCGCAAGAGTGATGGCAACCTCCTCGGCGTCTGTGGCGTCTGTGCACCGCACGCTCGCTGCCGTCGTCTTGGTGCCGGTAGCCGCCGCAACGACCACTGCCGCAAAGCCTTCCCGTTGGTATTCCGATGCGTCTACGTATCGGGCGTGGGGGTCTTGGGCGTGTTGCTCGGTGAGGGCCTTGGCCCGCGCCTGCCGCCGTTCTTGGTTATACTCAGGGTGCATGTTTTTCGGGATGGGGTCCACGCGGATGTGGGCCTGCGCCTCCTCGCTGATCTCGCACGGTTGCCGCCTGGGAGCTCGGGGGTTGTGACCTAGGGATGCCAGGATACTGCGGCCCGTCTTGGTGGTAGAGAGGCGCTCCATTTGCGCGGTGAGCTGCGCCTCGGATATTTCCTCTAGGGTGTTATGGACACCCAGTTGCAGGAGCCGAGCCGTACTTGTGGTCTCCGTTAAGCCCAGCGCCGTCTTATAAGCCCGTCTGATCAGCGTGTTGATCTTGGTCCTGTCGGTGACGTGCCAGTTGAGGTAGGGCGCAACGTATGCGATGTGACTGATCACGAACGACTGGACAAGGCGCACGAGACTGTCTTCACGCATGCCCGCCCGTCGCGTCGAGACTCGGTGTATGAGCCGGATTGCGTCCATTGCCTTGGTGGTAAGCTTGGTAACGGTCTCGTCGTTGCGGCCGCTCTTGTTTAGCAGGAGACCCAGGACCCTGATCTTGGAAACCTCTGGAATGCGTTGCCCTGATGCTGTCACTATCTTCATGTGATCGCACTCCCTAGGGGGAGCGCGTTTCCGCCCCGGTCGTAGCGGTGTGAGGACGAACAGCTCGGATTTGGCGGGCGAGCAAACTAGGCCGGTGCCTTCAAGGTGCTGCTCAATGGTGGTAACCGCCGCTTGCAGCTGTTGCTCGATGCTGGCGTCGGTGCCACCGGCCGCCCACAGGGTAATGTCGTCGGCGTAGATTGTGTGCCGGACGCCGGTCCCCGCCAATGCCCTCGCTACCCCGATCATGACGAGGTTGAAGAGCAATGGCGAGATGACTGAACCCTGCGGTGTACCCATGCTGCCGAGCTTGCGTTCGGGAAGCTTGAGGTCTCCGGCGTGCAGTTCCACCGTGCGGTTGGTCAAGAAGTCCTTGATATAATTGTAGCTCATTACCCCCATGTTAAGTCTTGATGCTTGTGCTAATATGGCTGAGTGTTTGATTTTATCGAATGCGCTTTGTAAATCAAGCCCCAGAATTACTTTGCTGTCTTGTGTCTTATTGTCGATGATTTCTTGTTTGAGTTGTAACATGGCGTCTTGTGTGCTGAGTCTGTGCCTGAAGCCGATCATCGTGTCTGGATAGAGGCCATCCTTCTCCAAGTATTCCTGCCAACGTGTGGCTACCACGTGCTCCAGCACCTTGCCCACGCTGGACGTGAGCGAGATGGGACGCAGGTTGCCAATATCCGGTGGTTTACCCGGTTTCGGTATCAAAATCGTTCTTGCCGTTTTCCACTGTCTGGGGAGCTTGCCCGAACGCCAGCATTCGTTAAAGTAACGGGTTAGGGACTCGATCGATGCATCATCGAGGTTGCGTAGCATCTTGTTGGTAACGAGATCAAGGCCGGCTGCCGAGCGGGTATTGAGCTCGTGCAGCGCTACCCGCACCTCTGACGTGGTAATGTCTCGGTCGAGCCACGCGTTGGGCAGCCCCCCGTACGGCGGGTGGGTTTCCGTTGGCGTGTCCGGCAGATACTTGGCTTCCAGGCTCTTGATAACAGCGTCTTTTCCTTGATGTTGTGTGGTGTTGTGCATGAGGCGGGCCAGGCGGTCGCGCTGGTGTGACTTGGTCTTAGTTTCGTCTAGGAGGTGCCGAATTAGATTCCAGGTGCAACCGCGGTGCATTTGCCCGTCAGCTCGGCTGCAGATTTCATTCCACTGCTGACGGCACAGGACCTTGCAGTGGTGTTCAATGGCCCTGTTTAAGTCAGCCACCTTCTTTCTCAATTTGCGGTTCAGCCGTTGCCGCTTCCAACGCGCCTGTATCGAACGTTTGGCCTCGATCAAATGGGCCAGGCGGCTGTCCATGGCAACGACGTCCTCGTCCGTTTCGATGGTCTTGGTGGCCGACTGCACTGCATCGCGGAGCTCTGCCGTCCAGGTTTCGATGTCTGTGATGCCTTGTGCTGTGGTGGGACGTCCCTTACGGAAACCGTCCCAGTCCGTCCACTTGTGTGCAATGGTGTTGCCCCGGAATAGGTTGGGTACCGTGATTTCGAGGATGTAGTGATCGCTGCCCAGGTCGACGCCGGTGTTGTGCCATGTTACTTTTCCCGCGTGGTCGTTCTTGACAAATGTATACGGTCTGGTGTGGTGTCTCGTGCTACGGAGTTGCCGATGCGGGTGGGATGAGCGGGGTCCGTTATCAGGGCACAGTTGTGGTCCAGAGCATCCTGTAACAGGTCCCGTCCCTTGGCCGTGTCCTTCACGTAACCCCATAACTGCAATTACCTGAATAAAATTGGGAAAAGACCTGAGCTTTATCCTAGCGGACAAACGTAGATCTGTCTCTTTCCCTCCCGCGTCGTGGGCAACTTACTGTTTGTGTAACACGCCAATCCAATCCGCTCGGCCACTGAGGACACCGGAACGGTCCCATTGGGCTGTTTGACGGCCACGTTTAAACATCACACTAACACAACGAACATGTCCTCAGTAAGGGCATGAAACATATTTCTGCGCGTGCCCCCCCCCCCCCCCTACCCCTCTCCTCTCCCAATCCATGCACGCATAAGCCCGCAACCGGTCACGAGCGGGTGCTTAGAAGTGAAAGATACTGTTGAACATGTTGCTCTGAAAGCCCTTTAAGCTGAACTAGTGATATTGGCCAACGTTGGCGTTCCAAGCGGGCCAGTTGCTGTTCATCGTGGAGGGATTCGTAACTACACGACCAGCTGGAACCTGAGGCGGCAACGGCGGCGGCAGCGGCTTTCCATGGTTTCCGCGCGTATTACGCTTCTGTTCGGGCTGACGCTTCTTAAGTTTCCGCTCTTCTTCCTCCAAGCGAGCGACAGGCGTCCGCCCCATAGCGAGTTAACACCTCGAGGGCTTCGACCTCCATACTAGTGGACACACACGTTGGTGTCCCTTTCGCTGCCCAGTCGTAGGCATCTGATTGTCTGTGCAACACACCAACCCATATCCAAACCGCTCTATTGCGGAGGACAGCCGACTGGGCGCATTGAACCACGAGACTGCCACGTTAAAATCACCCACCAACATAACGAGTATGCCATCGGTAGGGGCATTAAGCCGTTAGGTGCGTGCATGCCCTTCCCTGCACCCCCAACCCGTGCACGCCTAAACCGGCAACGGGTGATAGGCGTCCAATTAGGCGTGAGACACACTGGCAAATGGAGAGAGAAAGGCTTTAAATGCGACCAGATTAAGATATATTATTATTCTTCCGAACGAAGAACCCAGGTAAATGTAACTGGTAGCGAAGCTTTGGGCGAAAAGGGGTCAGAACCTATTGCCAGCAACATCAACACGGGTAGCTATGGGAGTGGCGATTGAAGAGCAACTAGGTCCGGAGGGAACAAACTATAATAACAAAAAACAGGGTTTTATTCAACCATAGAACAATATTTATAATTTACGAAAGGTATTTATTTCTGAATCACATTTCTTTAGGCACAGTGTGCAAAGAATTTATGAGAATGTTATTCATTCTCAAAAACCTTTTTTTGTAGCGTCCTCTGAAGAATGGCACCTGCCATTGCTCTGTGATGCTGTCCAAGTTTGGAAAGGAGCTCATAAAGTTCGTCTGCTAGGAAACGCCCCTCACGTGTTTTGGTGTTGCGCATTAGCATTCGTTTTTCCTTATTTATTTGGTGTGAACTTTACTTTTGCAGTGCGTGGTGTTGCGAGGTGCGTTTTATCACGGGTGAACACGTTTAGTACGGTGCCCGACGAGCACGGCGTCCAACGGGGCGATGCTGCTAACGGTAGGCGCGGAGCGCTTTCCACGGTACTCACGGAAACGGTGTGCTGTGCAAAGTTGCAACAGCAACTCCCGTACGCCTGGCGTTTCAGTGCACCGTTTTTTTTCTCATCTCCACAAGGTAAGGCAAAACTAGAGTATACTGTTAATACGTGAACGGGGATTGTGTAAGAGGATGTCGTTGTGCTTTGAAAAAAAAAAGGGGGTCTAAAGCTTTATGTTAGGTCACAGGTATCGCTTGATTTCACCTCAGGTTTGGCTCGGAGCAAGCGGTGTCAAATACTCTAGGACTTCTCAGCGTATTCCAGTAGCACAATATTGTGCGTCACCCGGATTCAAACGATTTGCTATCTCAGTGCCTTCTCTATTGTATTACAACGCTTGTAGTGATCGTTTCTTCCCGAGCTTGCATGCGCAAGCAATCTTTCTATCGCAGTACTGTGTTGTGCTGCTCTGTGCTGCTCTGTGCTGCGCTGCTGCCACATCTTTCCCGTTATATGTTTTTACTTGCTGACGTAACTTTCTTTTGCATTGATCCATTGTTTTGCTCACTTTTTACTTATCTGTTGCGACACTTGCCTAAACGACGCAACCATGAAATTGCAGGAGTGAATCCTGGGTGAAGTTCTGCAGAAACCCATGTCTACTTGAAAAGGCGCCGGGACAGCGGCGGTTCAGAGCCGTGATGTGCCGTACTGGAAAGAAAAATTTCTATTTCTTGGTTCAGAAATTCCCTATTTTCTAGCATTTTCCCCCGCAAGTTTTCAATGTATTCCCTGTACATTCTCCTGCATCCTCGTTTTGTAACTGACACATCTTTACGTAGATTCCTGTTCAGTAAAATGTGCTGTTGGGCTAGTTAACATTATGCTTTCCACACAATATTGCGCTAACTGGACAGACACAGTATGAAATACAAACAAGTGTTCTGAATCGCGCATTGTTTGCCTTTCTTACTCGGAATATCGAGTTAGCGCAATTTTTCATGTAAGAAATTCCTGTTTGGTTTTGTGCGTTAGCAAGAGCCACATATGCCTCCTTTACGTAGCCTTCCGGACGCAGAGGCCGTTTGGAAAAGCAGTGTTTTAGCGCTAACTAAATTCCGCTACATCTGGCGCTCAGCAGCATTTGATTATGCGCTTCACGTTTTGTACCAAACAGCATGCTTATTTTGCGCGGTAAAGCTCTAAGTAAAAGCGGCCTGTATTGAAAAGAACAAGACATTGTGTAGTCTTAGCTCAGCGCCGGGACTGCGGGCGCCATCACTTGTTGAAGCACGCGTACTAAGGTGCAACTGAAATACTTTCTGTATATTTCGCAGGAATACATGCGAATAGGCTTCAGCCCTACATCCGCCGCCGCTTCACGCTTTATTAGATCTTTCTCATGACGTATTATTTCCTCTATATGCTCCCTCCTGTTTTATGAACTGGATTGGAAGCAGTCTGGGATGCTTGTGACTTGTGCGAGCATGACTGCGGATATTCGAACATGAATCCTACGAAGTGTTAAGCGAACTTTTTAAAAGAAAAAAAAAGTAATAAATGACGCGAGGTCTGGCCGTTCACTGACATTATTTTTCCTTTTTACTCCGAGGCTTCTAAAATTCCCTGTAGCTGTTTAAGATTCTCTTTTTCCCTTATGGCCCAAATTACAGCTGAAAATTCGCCGAAAAGGGGAAAATTCCCCGTACGGAACATCACTCATTCAGAGTGGTGTGCACGCTGCACTTTCGTGAATCAGCATCGTGAATCAGTAGTCAATTTTTCGGCGCCTAAAGAAAATCATAATGCGTGTAGTGCACACGAACACTTTGTACTCATTTCCATACGTTCTGACTTTGTACAGTGCAATAAAGTTGTTTTATGTTGACCCAAGAATAAAATTTAAATGTCGTCATGATTATGTCATGACTATTCGTTATTTCTTCTCTTAGAACAGAAGCACACAAACCGCGCAAGCATTATATACGCAAGCCGCGTATGTGCGACGCAATTAAACAACCAAGCATAGGCGTAAGCAGATATTTGCATCGGGGGGACGAGGAGGGGCACGTTTTTGATATCAAGGGTGGCTGGGAGCAGACAAGTGTGGTCGTGTCAGTTTGTGGTCTCTATTCAATGACAGAAAAAAAATTTCGGGGGGGGGGGGGGGGGGGGTACGTGCAAGGCTCGCGGTTTTCCACCCACTGCAATAACGGTAAACAATTCCTTGCTTTTATACAGCAGCGGAAGGCATGAATACAGAATAAAGTATCAGAAAAAGTACAAGATGTTCTCAGCAACACCGAGCCGTATCATACGACAGTATGCTTAAGTGGTTTCTCTAGTCACGAGTCTGTACTAGTTAAGCTGGCATTGACTTGAACTCGCCAAGGGTTCGCAAACTTGCGTCGGATGGCAATGAAATGAGCCGTCAGCGATGAGAATCCTGCTAAAGCTATTTTGAAGTCAAATTTTCGCGATAGTGCAACCAAGATGACGTCACCTTTTCACAGGATCTTGCGTCACATCCGGTTTATTTTTTGTTTCGCCGGAAATGTTCCCTCCTCACACATATGGGTCTGAGCCCCATTAGAATCTTAAGAGCCGCCATGTTCTGAACGCATGAGCATGGAAGCTTCGCAACCAGTTACATTTACCTTGCGAGGGGCACGCAGCTAGTGGGCGAAGTGGAATTCGAAGCGGCAAAGCAACGGCCCCGGCTACATTTTCGGCGGCGACGGTGGCGGCGGCTTCTCGCCCATTCGCACTGGTGTTGATTCTCCGCAATAATCTGATAACGGCCCCAAGCCCGCTGTCAGGCGACTGGTCAACTTGTGAAAGAGGCGTCAATTGTGGCGAGGGGAGTAATTGTTGTGATAACTGTTGTAAAACAGGGGTCGGTGGTGGCGAGGAGGAGTCCAGGAGCGGCACCGAGTAAATCTGCTTCACCGCAATGAAAACTTGGGGGTGGGGGGAGGTGAGACATATACTGCTTTGCAGTAAAAGAGAAAGCGGACAAAGACATGTGCGCCCCGGGTGGGATTCGAACCCACGACCTTCAGAATACCGCTGTGATGCCATAAAGACTAGACTACGGAAGAGGATGGACTCCGTTCCACTTTCTTGGCTATTGGTTTCAACGTAATTGCATGCTGCATTTGAGGGTGGTAGCCAGCGCCGCTCGGACAACTTGGGGCGCGTTACACCTCTGCCGGCGCATACCCGACAGTTGCTGCTATATGTACAGCAAAAACAGACATACCCACAGAGGAGCCTGTACCCGCAGTGGTGTACTGAGCAGCACTCTACAAGCTTGGCACATGTGATGAACCAAGCAATCAACGAATTACTCAGCCAATTACCTTGAGCGCTGGGAGGGTCGACCACATGAAATCTGTGGCAGCACTCTAAACACTGCATGCGTCATCAGAAGCCTACCAGAGTGCTACATGCCCACAGAAGCATTACCGCTGTGGAGGGAATGGACACGCTTTAGGAGCACGAATGCATTCTGGGTTTCGCACAATATCCTGTTGTTGACGCAGCACACCCTCTGTTAATATTTTTTACAACTACGACTAATAGCTCGGGTTGCAGAGTATGTGTGTTGGGCCCCTATTCGCTGTCGTTAATCTGTACCTTCGTCTAGTTCCCGAAGGAAGGGTAGAGGTGAGACACGATGACAGGCCAAAGGCACGGGTGTGCACAAAGTGCGATGAAGCAAACAAACGCCCCTCCTCTACACAGAATGTGGTCAGAATCATTTTTATTCACTAGAAGACTGGTAGTGCGTGGTAGGAGATGTTGATCACACGCCGTCCAATGTTAGGGTAACGTACTTCAGAGTTGAGATCACAGCCGGAAATGAGGTCTCCAGCTTCCAGGGCAGACAGGAGAGCTCGCCGCCAGTCGAAAACTGTCCTTGAAACTCCAAGATGTGCCGGGTGGTCTCGAAGGTGTTCAGAGTAGGGCAGTCGGCGAATGCATTTGCCGCGCGCCTGATCGTGACATGTGCGTCGGGAAATGCGCAGTATATGTTCAACAGCAGCCCCGTCTTGCCTCGCGAGGATCTGTCCTGAGCGTCCACAATTGCCCTCAGCTGGCAGACAGCTTCGGAGGGGTCGGCTACGATGTGGAGAGCACTAAGTAGTTCCACGAGGTGACGTAGGATTGAGAAAACCACAGTGTCGCCTCTCAGGCCCCGCACGCGCCAGAGTTCGAGTTTCTTGCAGGCTCGCAGTACGCCAAGCGAATCGCCCGGAAGCTTGCTTACGTCGATGTGGGCCTGCCGCAGTGTCTTCCTGAAGCTCAACATCAGCTGCGTGAATAGCTGCGTGCCCATGACCAGACCGGGAACTTCGAAACACTCGAGTAACGATAGCTTGCGGAATTGCCGGTTTTGCAACCATTCTCCACAATCATGGATCACGCGCAGCAACCTGAGCCCCAGGAAGCCGTGAAGAGCCTGGGACATGCTGACGTCGCCTTCTTTCCATACCGAGCCAATTTTAGGCGATGCGAGGCTCGGGCAGCCCTTTGGCGCTTGAATTAATTCCGCCGTCGAGATCACACTCACCGCTAAATGACGAAGGTGGACCAGCCCCTTGATAAAAGTCCAGCTTTTGCTGCGAGAAATTTGCTGCAAGTTTAGCTCGAGACGTTCAATTCGAGGGCAGCTGCAACATATTTGGTGCAGAACATCGTCGTGAATCTGCAGGTGATCCGAAGTCACAAGCCTTTTGAGATGTCGATGCATTTCCAGGCTGCGGACATCGTTCGCGGCCAGCCTGTACTGGCCCCCAAGCACGATCTTTCTGAGGGACTCGCAACGTCCAAGAATGACTGGCATGGCTTGATGCGAAAGCCCACAGCCGGGTATCACCAGGTACTTCAAGGCCCGAAATTCAGTTAGCATCGAAGCTATAATGTCCCAGTCGATGACTTCCGTGGTGATGTGCAGGCTGTGCAACACGGTGGGTCGCTCGAGGGTGTTCTTCACTCGCTCCGGGTGGGCAGTAAGCCATGGGTCGATGCAAAGCACGGTGAACAAGGACGAGTCAAAGCCAGCTGCATCCATCGCTGAAAAACCCGAATGATTTCTTCAAGAATTATCTTAGGTACATATGAAAATATCACGAGAATCATCTCCGGAGGCAAGTAATCGAATTCGATGGCGAATCCTAACAACGCAGCATGCGTGCAGGTTCCTTTTCTTCCTCAGCGTCATTTGACGGGGACAACGTTTGTCACGAGATATTACGCTCGTGTTAATGCCGCTGACGATGGCACTGTTTGTTTGTTTTTCAAAGAACAGAGAACAAATCCTGGAAACACCAGGGAGATAGATGTACTGGAAAGCTGCAGAAGGACCTTTTCGGACTCCGTTACCAACCGCGTAGTCCTCAGGCAAGTAAAATGTCGGAAAAAAATTTAAAAGTCATGAGCCATCTCATTCTTTAAGTGTGGATGATCAGCGAAGTTTTTAGCGTACGATGTAGAGTGGGTACAGAATTTACGAGAAGGGTGCCCAAGACGCGCCCAGTTGCAGCCGATTTCTGCTGAGTATTCGCGATAAAGTTGGCTTTGCGGCAACGGGTTTTTGCACATGCAGAACAAAAATGCGCGGAAGCCTAGCCAATGTCTGTGCTGCCTTCTGGGCCACACCTTCCGGCAGGTTAAGTAGCATCAATGAAAGAAATGCGTTCTGGACGCATTCGAGGCGTCAGTCCCGAGCTCCTTTCGTGAAGAAAATGCGTTTCCATCACGAAAACGCACGCGTTTTCATCCGCTCCTCAGCCTGATCTCCGCCACATCCCTGGCCTCACCTAGCCCGGCACATTGCCCACGTGCGGGGCCCTGACACCTGCAAAATACCCGCCTGAACGCACACCAGGCCCGCCAGAACCCCGTTTTCGGCCACCCGGACATGGGCCCGCTTTAAATAAAGTTTTCTCTCTCTCTCTCTCTCTCTCTCTCTCTCTCTCTCTCTCTCTCTCTCTCTCTCTCTCTCTCTCTCTCTCTCTCTCTCTCTCTCTCTCTCTCTCTCTCTCTCTCTCTCTCTCTCTCTCTCTCTCCTCTCTCTCTCTCTCTCTCTCTCTCTCTCTCTCTCTCTCTCTCTCCGCATACACATACGTAGGTAATCGATGACGACGACGATGGTGACGATAATTATGATAGTGATGATGCTTTGTGGGAAGTTCGCAGCAAGCTAAATGTAACTGGTAGCGAAGCTTTGGGCGAAAATGGGTCAGAACCTATTTCCGGCGACATCAACACGGGTAGCTATGGGAGTGGCGATTGAAGAGCGACTAGGTGTGTAGGGAACAAACTCTAACATCAAAACACAGAGTTTTATTGAACCATAAAACAATATGTAGAAATTACGAACGATATTTATTTCTGAATCCATTTATTCAGGAACAGCGTTCAAAGAATTTATGAAAATGTCATTCATTCTCAAATACATTTTTTGTAGCGTCCCCCTGAAGAATGACACACGCCATTGCTGTGTGATGCAGTCCTTGTAAGTCTTGAATAACTTGAATTGAGAGCGCTTAAACTTTGACAGTAAACAAGGACGAGAAGGACTACAACACAGGACGAAGTGCGCAGTTTAAGAGCTCTCCATTCAAGTTATGCAGAACCAACTAGCCCCTACATCTGCCCCTGTTAACGTTAATTCCTTGTAAGGCTTGAAAAGGCGCGCGTAAAGTTCGTCTGCTATAAACGCCCTTCACGTGTTTTGGTGTTGCTCATTAGCATTCATTTTTACTTATTTATTTGGTGTGAACTTACTTTTTGCTCTGCGTGGTGTTGCGAGGTGCGTTCTATCGCGGGGTGAACACGTTTAGTACCGTGCCGACGGGCACGGCGTCCCAACGCGGCGATGCTGCCAACGGTTGGCGCGGAGCTGTCTCCACGGTACTCACGGACCCGATGTGCTGTACAAGGTTGCAACAGCAACTCCCGTACGCCTGGCGTTTCAGTGCACCGTATTTTTCTCATCTCCACAAGGTAAGGCAAAACTAGAGTATACTGTGAATACGTGAACGGGGGTTGTGTAAGTGGATGTCGTTGTGCTTTGAAAAAAAAAAAAAAAAAGGGTGTCTAAAGCATTATGTTATGGCCCAGGTATCGCTTGATTTCACCTCAGGTTTGGCTCGGAGCAAGCGGTGTCAAATACTCTAGGACTTCTCAGCGTATTCCAATAGCACAATATTGTGCGTCACCCGGATTCAAACGATGCGCTTTAAATGTCTATCTTAGTGCCTTCTCTATTGCATTACAACGCTTGTAGTGATCGCTTTTTCCCGAGCTTGCTTGCGCAAGCAATCGTTCTATCGCAGTACTGTGTTGTGCTGCTCTGTGCTGCGCTGCTGCCACATCTTTCCCGTTATGTGTTTTTACTTTCTGACGTCGCTTTATTTTGCATTATTCCATTTGTTTTCTATTTTTACTTATCTGTTGCGACACTTGCCTAAACAATGCAACCATGAAATTGCATGCGTGAATCGTGGGTGATGTTCTGCAGAAACCCATTTCTACTTGAAAAGACGCCGGGATAGCTGCGGTTCAGAGTGGTGAGCTCGCTGCACTTCCGTGAATCGGCATCGTGAATCGTGAATCGGTAAAGTCAATTTTTCGGCGCCTAAAGAAAATCATATAGCATGTATAGTGCCCACGAACATTTTGTTCTTATTTCCGTACGTCCTGATTTTGTACAGTGCAATAAAGGTGTTTTATGCGGATCCTAGAATACAATTGAATTTTCGCCATAATTATGGCATGGCTATGCATTATTTTGTTTCTTAGAACTGAAGCACACAAAGCGCGCAAGCATTATATAAGCAAACTGCGTATGGGCGGCGCAATTAAACAACCAAGCAGTGGCGTAGCCAGAAATTTGTATCGGGGGGAGGAGGATGGGCACGTTTTTGATATAGAGGGGAGGAGGGCAGCAGACAAGTGTGGTCTAGAGTCATTTTGTGCTCTGCATCCAATGGGAGAAAAAAATTTCGGAGGTTGGGGGGTACGTGCCCGGTTCCCGGTTTGCCACACACTGCAATCAAGGTAAACCACTGCTTACTTTTATACAGCAGTGGAAGACATGAATACATAATAATGTTTCTGAAAAAATGCAAGATATTTTCAGCAACACCATGGCGAATCATGCGACATTATGCATAAGTAGGTTCTCTAGTCATGAGTCCGTACTAGTTAAGCTGGCGTTGGCTTGAAGCACCCTCGCCAAGGATTCGCCAACGTGCATCGGATGGCAATGACATGAGCCTTCAGCAATCATTGTCCCGCTAAAGCTATTTTTAAGTCAAATTTTCGCGCTAATGCCACCAAGATGACGTCACTTTTTGACCGGATCTTGCGTCAGATCCGGTTTATTTTTTGTTCCGCCGGAAGTGTTCCCTCCTCAGACAGAAGGGTCTGAGCCTTATTAGCAGCTTAAGCGCTTACCATTGTTTGAAGGTACATGGCCTTCTATGGAAGCTTCGCTACCAGTTACATTTACCTTGGGCAGAGGTGCGCAGCTAGCGGGCGAGGTGGAATTTGAAGCGGCAATGGCCGCGGCTATATTCTCGGAGGCGGCGGTGGCGGCGACTTTCGGGCGTCTCTACACCCATTCGCGCTCGTGTTGATCCTCCGCAATCATTTGATAACGGCGCTATGACCGCTGTCAGCCGACGGTGCAATTGTGAAAGGGGCATCAGTTGTGGAGAGGGGAATAACGGTTGTGATAACCGATGTAAAAGAGAAATCCGTGGTGCCTAGGAGGAGGCCCGTAGCGGGGCCGAGTACACCTGCTTCACGGGAATGAAAAATTGGAGGGAAAGGGAGGGGGGGAGACATATACTGCTTTGCAGTAAAATCGTGGAAAGCAACCCGGCCCTCGATTGTTTTGAACTGTTTTCGACATGCTGGCTTCCCCAAATTGTACTTCCGAGGCTGCATCGGGCTCCAGAAGCCCGCGACACAAGCAGGGAGAGGCATCGCCCAGTTGTCAGGAAGGGCTTAGTCGGCGTGACGAGGTGGCCGCAGATCAGAACTTCGACGACTTCGTGAATGCCGACGCAGACGCGGACACTGACACAACAGAAGTTCTCGGACGACGAGGTGATAGTGCAGCTTGTTTCCGGTGCAGAAGAGGAGTCTGAAGATGCGAATGATCGGGATACTGTCGAAGCTCCCGTGCCCACACCAAACCAGGTGATGGACGCCGTCGACCTTCTGATGCGGTTTCCTGGAGCTCACGAAGGTGCCATGGGCGCTTTGACTTCACTGGCCGACTACGACAAATGAGCGATTCCGCTGCTCACGAAGCGCGCGGAGGCGAAAATCACGAGCTTTTTCACTTGGCAATAGATTTGTCGTTCCCTCGTACGAAATTTGTAGTTATCTGGATTTTACGAAGTTCCCGATTTAACGAAATAATTCGCTGGTCCCCGTGTCTTTTAAATCGAGGTTCAACTGTAGTAATGTCGGGGACAAGCACTTTGGAGACACGAGTGATGCGCACACGTTTTGTGTTGTATTTTAACACGACAGTGTTTTGTTCCGGGATTCGCGAAGATTTCACTTACGTTATATCTGTCACGGAAGTGACGCCAGTACAACGAAGCAAGCGGCCTGTAAAGGGGGCACCCCTGCACACAGTGTCCTTCTTGCGGGGAAGCAAACCTTTAGTAGTAACGAGTACGTTATAATTAGGGTTGTTTGTTTTCAGGTTTTATATTTGAGCACTATAGGTTTTATGCCGGTATATACCCAGATTTCACTGACGTCATATCCGTCATGGAAATGACGCAGTAAACTTTTGACGAAGTGACCCGGCCAACAGGGCGTCGCTCGCCAAGCACACCCACAAGACAGCCGCCGACCCCGCAAATCATGCTCAGGTGCAGATTTTCCTCCACATTTCACTTTCGTATTTTACCGATTCCTAGG